>NC_138547.1:39130407-39609911 GCF_964234715.1 Podarcis melisellensis
AGCATAGCACAGCATCTTAGCTATTCGCAAACCTCCAGGCAATTGCTTCTGGAGGAGACTACACCGAGCACCTGTCAAGCTGCTCAGTTTGACAGCCAGTTCCTGCCTTTGCCAGTCAGGCAGCAAGATCATCATTCCACCCTGCTTGAGCTCATTGCTGCCCTTATCTACAGTGGCTGAACCCTGCCTCACCTTTCCTGCATCTGTCTAGATCAGGTGCCAGAAAGCCAGCAGGGGCTGCCAACTTCTACACAAAATGGGACATTGCTTTGTGGTGACAGCAACAACCAAAAAGTGATCTCTGCTCACTCCTCCCACCTTGCCTTCAGCACAAAACACGAAGCATTAAGAACCACAGCAATTATTAGCAAACCTCGTTACAGAAAAAATCAGGTGGCCCAGGAAAAAAAGGGGAAATATTCTGTTCTCATCCTTTCTTTCCACTTCTCTCTCACCACCAGATGTTTCCCTTCCTCCAGCAGATGTTCACATTGCTGTCACATTTCCACCATCGGCTAAATGCAAAGCTGTACATCTTGTCAAGGTAGCAAAAAATTTTCATGGATGAATGCCCCAGAATTGTGTTTCCTGTTATTACCTATAAAAGTGGGATCTGCAACAAAATGGTACCATGTATCCCACAGATATTAGAGAATTCCATAGAAAAAGAAACCTGGAGTGGAAATTGCCAGTGTCTGCTTATTCATCCCATTTCTAGAACAAAAATCAATACAGTGAATATGACTGGTATTTGCCATTGTTGCTGCTTTCAGTCCACAAACGATATATAATTGATTATGTTTTCCCTTTTTGGATATCTTTTTGCCCAGGCTTTTCCTGACCCATAAGATCAGAATTTGTCTTCCTTTGTCTGAATTCTTGATTATTATTTTTTCATGTGCTTTCATACTACTGTTCTACTGATTTTAGTTTGTATTTTGGTTTTACCAACAGTGTTTATTGCTTTTACTTAGAGATTTGAAAAGAGTGCTTTAAAATGCTATAAAATAAATAACAAATGTAAACTGTAATAACTAGTAGCAGATCAAAAATTCAGGAATACAACAGATAAGCTATTGTAAACTGTAAGGAGTTCAAGCGGACCTCTCTGTCTCTGTCTGTCTGTCTGTCTGTCTGTCTCTCTCTCTCTCTCTCTCTCTCTCTCTCTCTCTCACACACACACACACACACACACACACAGGCTTCCCATTTTCCTTTTCAAACTGCCACTCAAATGGTGCACACTCATCTCTCACTGGACTATTTCCAGAGTGGTCAGGTCCCTATAGACTTTTTAAAAATAATAATTAAAAAATGACCCCTTGCTATTCCTTGTTTCTCACCCGGCCTGTTTTAACACCTTGCCCTGTTGACATAGGCTCAATGAGCTCAGTATTAAAAGAATGGATAGCAGCATCAGTGTCCATAATATTTGACCAAGTTGATAAACAAAACAGAAATATCTCTGCACAAGAAGCTTCTGTGCCTGTACAAATCTTGTGCACACGGATAGGGTTCCCCGTGACATCCAATGGTGATCTCCTTTCTTATTCTCACAGACACTTGGTATGTGTGCACCAATGCATGCTAGCCAATACCTGGAAGGGAGGCCAATGTGTTTCCTGTTTCTCCATTCAAGTCACATTATCCAACTCCCTTTGGTTCCCATTGAGAGATATTTCCCTAAACCATTAACATGTCATATCACTAACTAAAGTTGTGACTGACACAGGGTGGCCATGGACCATTCAGAATCATTATCCAGTCATTCTGTCCCATTAACACTCCACACACCCAACAAAAAATCAAACCCCATATTCATTTACAGCAATCAGGTACCAAACTCACAACAGTAGTGAAGCAAAGCCAAAGTTTCACTTATTGCACTTCTATCTGTTGCAAAACTGTTTCTTAAAAAGCGGCAAATCCGTAAGTAAGGATCAATACCCCAACATATGTGAACGAACTATCCAGGTAAGAAAGAGCTCTGCCATTGGCGATGGTGGTGCCCATTCTTCTGTACTCATAACCTGCTGCTGCCAAGAGGACTGTTTGTGTATCCAGATGGTGGGTGAGGTGATGCAGAAGCATGTATGTAGGTCATGCAGAAATAAGAAGGCCAGGAGCAACTGGATCAAAGCAGCTAATTTTCCATCTGATCTTCCTGACCAATGTTGGTCAAAAACTGTAACTTTATAGAGCATATTTGTAGGCATTTTAATGTGAATTTCTTCTAATGAACACATTTCAGTGCAGCTTTGATTGGTACACACATTTCTGCAAGCAATTTCCCCCAATGAAATGTGATATTTTTTGTATATTTTTGTGAAAACGTGCATATTTGTGCACACTTGTAGAAGAAGAAGAAGAAGAAGAAGAAGAAGAAGAAGAAGAAGAAGAAGAAGAAGAAGAAGAAGAAGAAGAAGAAGAAGAGTAGTAGTAGTAGTAGTAGTAGTAGTTTGGATTTGTTATCCCGCCTTTCACTCCCTTTAAGGAGTCTCAAAGCGGCTCACATTCTCCTTTTCCTTCCTCCCCCACAACAAACACTCTGTGAGGTGAGTGGGGCTGAGAGACTTCAGAGAAGTGTGACTGGCCCAAGGTCACCCAGCAGCTGCATGTGGAGGAGCGGAGACGCGAACCCAGTTCCCCAAGTTACGAGACTACCGCTCTTAACCACTACACCATACTGGCTCCATTGTAGGCGTTCTTGCACATATTTCCTTGGGGAACTGCATTGCAAAATTTGGAGAAGCACACTTCTTGTACATTAACCATGTTTCAGTTTGTACAAAGGAGGTGGCTCCTCATTATAATGCAAACAAAAAAAAACCCCATCCCTAGTGCACACACTCACTTTTATGTCCAGGGTAGAAAACTGACCAGGAGATGATGGTGCCCACAACAAATCACTCAAAAAGACTGACAGACCAAGAAAGACTGGCAACCCCTGGTGTAGTGTAGCTATTGGGAAGACAACTTTGGGGGAGCATTAGCAATATTGTTCAAGAATCTTCTCTCAGTGGCCTCCAAAGCAAGGACATTCTATTTTTCTGCCAATTGCCATTGAAAGCAGTTTGTGATCAAGGACACATCTGTAAGTAACATTCCATTATTCTTTCATAAAGAGGAGTCATCGAGCCACACTCTCTTTTTATACATAATTACAAAGGATGTGTCTGCTCTTATTTAGGATAGCAGAAGAAATGCAATATTTGAATTTGTTGAAAGCAGTTCAAGGAATCCTTCTTCTCCACCCCACTCCACCCCACCCCCACCCCATTTCTGTGTAAGTACTCATGAACCAATGTAATTCATCTCTCTAGGAATCTTCAGAAGTAAATACATTAAGAGCAGGAATGCAGCGTCCTTGCTATCCACCATGAAGTCATAGTCTAATGAGAAATCCATTTTAGCAACCTGCCAGCCTCTAGTAGCAGAGAATGCATATTTTATTGTGTGTTCTGCTCCAGACAAGTTCCTATTTTAAAAAGGACAAGTACATTATCAGTATTTTTGAAAGGATTTTAAGTACACCAAAGTGTTTAACCCATTTCATGCATTTGCTGATTTTTTTTTCAGATGCAACATCAGATTTCAGCCATGAAGATATAATGCTTTGCCAGGTCACGCTTCCCAAATTAAGGAATGTGCTCTCTAGAGATGCTCACATGGCACACACAAAAATGATATACTTCTATCCAATCCACAGGTGAGCAACTGCTTTCTCTCATCTTTCCCTCTGCTGCAACGTGATGGAGTGCCTGCTGGGAGGAGCCCAATGAAGCTGGTATTTTGACAGAACTGGTGGCATGGGCTTGCCTACTACCTCACTCTCTGCTGCAGCTGGATGGAATGGCTGCTGCTAGCTTAAATCAAAGTTGAGAGAAGAGCCCAATGGAGCTGGTCCCTCGGCACAGGGGCAGACAAAGGGGGCAGTGGGGCGGGCCACCCCAAGTGTCACCACTGGGGGGGTGACAAAATGCCGGGTGGCACTCACTACAGGGCCTGCAGCGCACCCAAGCCACACGTCTCTGCTCTGCTTCCCTTTTCTCATGCCTATCCTCTATACATTTGTCCAGTCATTTTTGAAAGCCATCTTAGCTAGCAGTCATCACCATGTATTGCACATAAGTTCACTAGGTACTATGTGAGAAGGTAGGCCCGTGCAGAGCTTGTCTGAGGCTCGGGGTGGGAGTCTTGTTAGAATAAAGTTATAAACTTAAACAATAAATCAGCCAGTTCCTGGCAGGGCCACCCAGCCAGCTTAGCCCTCCAAGGCCCAGGGCAAGTATACCAGGCTGCCCCCTCCCTCTGAACAGGCCTGCAAATAGCTACTGTTCACTGTTCTTATTCTTAGATCACTTCTGGATGACCTTTTTATTGAGCATCCATCCTGATTTGTTTGTGCAATGTTTGCAGGGAGGTTACACAGTGCCCACTGTTTATCAAGCATTCGTTCTGGCTTTTTTTGTGAGGAGCTTGTACAATGTTGCATCAAGCAATTGTTCTTTGCCCTTTCCAGTATATTTCCCCCATCACTTTCTTTAAGAAGCCGGGGGCGGGGGGGGAATTGGGATTGTTGTGAAAGCGCCCCAAATCAACCTTAGAAGCAGTGGCAGGCAGCAAAGATTTTCAAAGGGGAACAGTTAGAGCACCAGATTGCAAGGGCACTTAGGAGGGCAATGTCACACACATGAGCATCACACCGCCCCCTCCCTAAGCCAGGCTGAAGCTTCCCAGGCTTTGGGGAGGAGGAGCCAGTTCTCTGACAGGATGCTGGAGCCCCCCTTCCCAAAGCTAGGTGGGCTTTGGGATGGTGAGATGGCTCTTGGACCCCATCAGACAGATGGGCAGAAGCTTCTGGGGCTTTGGAGAACATTTAGGGACCTAGCCTAAAACCCCTAGTCCACTGACCACACACCACTGCTTCAAAATGTAACCTGATTTGCTGATTTGCAAGTGAATCCCACCTGCAAAATGTGGTGGCACACTGCAGCCTTATGCATTTCTAAAAGCTAGGCATTGTGTTTTGGGGTGGGTGGTAAGGGAGGAGAAGGGAGGGGAGAGTGGGCTGCAGTTGTCAGAGGTTCAGTAGCACACTTGCTTGAGATAGCTGCAAGCTTTTAGCCTGATTGGCATCATCCAGACAGTGAAAGTGAGCTGCAATACCTTTTTTTTTTTTAATCAGACACACAATGGGCACAAGAGGGTTGATAGACAAGAGGGTAGGAGGCATGACTCCAAATTTCACTCTGTGTCTGTTTCTCCTACAAGCAAGACAGAGGAACAAACCTGCAAGACAGTTTATATGAATGGAACTTCATAATGATAACAACAAAATTGGAATGTGTTGAAAAGCCCTTTGCCTTATTAATATTTATAAGACCGGGATTTCAGAATCTTATTAGAATGTGTCATCTCCCTTCACAAGTGGTGTAGATTTTTTAGATCTATATTAACCTCGCGTTCTTGCCATTGCTTTTTGCAAACGACAGCTCTCTCTTAAGCAAATATTGCTCTCTCTTGGGGGCACCTGGGCAAAAAGGCAAGTCTTTAATTGATGGTGAAAGACAACAACCAGTAGTGCCACCTAATCTCCAAAAGGAGGCTGTTCCAGAGGGTAGGAAGCTTCATGAAAAAAACTCCTGTTGTATGTATAAGTCTCTGGTAAATTAGAACTGAGGGCATGGAATCAAACCTGTCTAGTCTCTTGGCTACCTTTGAAGCCATCGCACAGAGATATTAATTTGGCATTGGTCCTTTTGTTGCAAGGCTGTAGTATTCACTTTCCTTTCCACTATGCATTTTCCCTTCATTCTGCCTCTCTCATGTATTTCCTACCTTGCCTCTAAGAAACTCAAGGTGATATATATGGTGGATTCATCCTCACAACAAGTACTGTATTGGGGAGATAAGCGGTGGGTAGTTGTGGGGGACTCCCTGGTCCTGAATGGGGTAACTGTACCTCTGAAGGACCAGGTGTACAGCCTGGGAGTCATTTTGGACTCACAGATGTCCATGGAGGTGCAGATCAGTTCTGTGTCCAGGGCAGCTGTTTATCATCTGGTACGCAGGCTGAGATCCTACCTGCCCGTGGACTGCCTCGCCAGAGTGGTGCATGCTCTAGTTATCTCCCACTTGGACTACTGCAATGTGCTCTACGTGGGGCTACCTTTGAAGGTGACCCGGAAATTACAACTAATCCAGAATGTGGCAGCTAGACTGGTGACTAGGCCACCAAGACACCAGTCCTTAAAGACCTACATTGGCTCCCAGTACATTTCCAAGCACAATTCAAAGTGTTAGGGCTGAACTTTAAAGCCCTAAATGGCTTTGGCCCAGTATACCTGAAGGAGTGTCTCCACCCCCATAATTCACCCCTGACACTGAGGTGCAGCTCATGGTTCCCTCACTGCAAGAAGTGAGGCTACAGGGAACCAAGCAGAGGGCCTTTTTGGTAGTGGCACTCTCTTATGGAATACCCTCTCTTCAGATGTCAGGGAGAGAAATAACTATATAACTTGTAGAAGACGTCTGAAGGCAGCCCTGTATCGGGAAGTTTTTAATGTTTTATGTTTTTATATGTGTTGGAAGCCACCCAGAGTGGCTGCAGCAACCTAGCCAGATGGATGGGGTATAAATAATAAAATTCTTATTATTAATTAACAATCCTGTGAAATAGGTAAGGATGGGAGGTGGTGACTACCCAAAGGTTATCCAGTAACTTTCACAGCTGAGGGGATTTGAATCCAGGTCTCTGGTGTTCCAATCTTAGCTCTAACCATACCACCACAATGGCTCTGTTTTTCTTTCCTAAAAAGAAAAAAGATGGATCCAGCTTAATTTTTACTTGATTCCTTTTTTGATGCTAAAGTCTAAGCCACAATAGTTATTCTGAAAAACTAGGGCAACATAGGGAGCTGAGTCAGATCCACCATCCATCTAGCTTGTCTACATCAGTTGTGAGGAACTTTTGGCCCTTCAGATGTTGCTGAGCTACAAATCCTATCAGCCCCCACAACCACAGCCAATGGCCAGGAATGATGGGAGTTGTAGTTCAACAATATCTAGAGACAGTCACATTTGACCTCTTGGCCAGAGGTTCCCCATCCATACACTACATCAGCCCACATGGGGATGCTGGGTCCAGGGAACTATGGTTCTCTGGCTATAGACCCCACAGCTCCTGCCCCCTGTCATGACTAGCAGAGGAAGAGGAAAGGAAGATTGGAAAAGAGGAGAAAAAGATGCAGAGGAAGAGGAAAGGAAGATTGGAAAAGAGGAGAAAACCAGCAAATGTGCATTATTTATACATGTCACAGAATCCTGTCTCTCAGTCTTAGTGTAGGGTTACTGTTTTTTTCTTTCTAATCACAGATAACCAAGCAGATCTCCTGGAAAAGGGTAAGCACTGGCTGCTATATGTGGAAGAATATCAGCAGTTCCAAGAGGAGTGCTGTGCTTCCCTCTCCTCTGTGCATCTGAGCAGTCTATTCCCTTCTGTCCAAGCTGCACCAAAATTGAGCTGTAACAAGGATGTTCCCAGTGGCGAGTCAACTCCTCTCTGCCCTTTTCAAGTTGCTCCCAGGCAATGATGAATGTTGCTGATACTGATCCGCCATCCTTCTCTTAACGAATCAAGTTCCAGCAGGCTCACTAACATGACTGTATCAGACAGAGGGAGTCAGAACAGAGCACACCAAAGGTCAGCAGTATTTTTTACCTTTTCTTTTTCGAAATTACAAGGCAAGTCACTTCCACAGCAGAAAGCATTCCTTAGATGAGAACACACACTTCTTTTAGGAAGCATTATAGAATTCCCAAGGAGACATTGTGCATAAGCAGCCCATAGAACTGTTAAGAACTTAAGGAGATGCCTGCTGAATCAGACCAAAGACCATCAAGTTCAACATCTTGTGCTCACAGTGGCCCACCAGATACCTATGGGAAACCCACAAGGAGGAGCTGTCTACCTGTGCTCTCCCCTTCCTGAAGTTTTCAGCAACGTGTATTCAGAGGCATAACTGGCTTTGATGGTGGGGACAGAACATAGCCATTGTGGCAAGTAGTCACAAGGCTATTATTGCCTTGCCCCCCATGAATTTGTCATATCCTCTTTCCAAGCCACCGAAGTCGGTGGCTATCACTACTTCTTGGGGGAATGAATTGTTGTTCTTGGGCATCCTGTAAATGCCATAAAAATAATAAGGTGAATAGGTTCTAAAGACTAAGATTTAAACAGAGGAAGCCCTTGTTGCCAGTGCCCTAAAGGACTTGAGGCAGCTTCACATCCTCTTCTGGGGAATCTAGGGGTTTCTTTTATCAGGTATCAACCCAAGGGGCCCCTCAATGGGATTCTCACCAACTTCATCATTGTAATCATAGTCGTAGTAGTAGTAGTATTTTAATCCTTTTGATTTAATGTCAATTTCAAGTGGGAAAAAATCCCCATACGAATAAAAATGTATGTCAGTTGTAAACCTATTTTTTGGATGTCCAAAATTACTTCCATTGAGGACCTTCACTGAGGATTTAAATATCTAGTTACAGATAGGTAGCCGTGTTGGTCTGCCATAGTCAAAACAAAAAAAATTCCTTCCAGTAGCACCTTAAAGACCAACTAAGTTAGTTCTTGGTATGAGCTTTCGTGTGCACGCCAAGAACTAACTTAGTTGGTCTTTAAGGTGCTACTGGAAGGAATTTTTTTTGTTTTAAATATCTAGGTATCAGTGTATGGGAAACTTTTTCAATGGCATGTGAATTGGAACAAGTGAAGGAAAATCAGATGAACTGTCCACAGTGGTTAATCATTTGGAATAAATGATACAAATAACCAGTGCTTTTTTAAAAAAGAAGATATGCACTAGTATGCTGTACCGCCACCTCTCCTCCGCCCCCCATCTCGCCACCGCCTGAGCTTGAGAAGGGCTATAAAACCTACGAAACAAAGTACGCCAATGGAAGTTGAGACTATGTGGTATAGGGCAGTTGGGGCTTCTTTTGCCCATGTGCAATCTGTTTGGGTACATCTCTCTAGAGGCTCAGGGATTAAAAAAAAAATCTTGCCCATCCCTGGCTACTTTTAAATTGAAGATGCCAGGGATCAGGACTAGCCCAAGACATCTTGCTGCCTGAGGTAAAGAATAAGATGGTGCCTCCTATTCCATGTGCAGGATACGACCAGTTTGGCAGCTGAATCTTATATCAACCCTGTTTGGTGATAGGATAGTGTCCTCCACCCAAGGTCAGAAGGTTAGTTCCTTCCTGCCTAAGGGAGATGCCCCACTCTGCCCAATGGTAGGGGTTGGCCCTGCCAGGAATTGAACCTGAAAGCTTTTCCATGCACACTACCATTGTACTGTCATCCCTCTCTAGTCTTACCTCTAAAATTTATTTTGCATTAATAGCCCTCAGGGCAGAACATTGCTGAACCACTGAGGGTTCAGTTCTTTAGCTGACCTCTTTTCTGCATACTATATCCCTCACAGTACAAGTAGCAGAAGACAAAAGTGAGTGAGGGTTGTGGGGTGTCTCTGTATGTGCATGGTGGGTGTGTAATTTATAAACTTTGGCTTGGCTATTTGCTTCTGATCCTTTAATTTATCAACTGCCGGGACAGCAGTTTCCATTTGGCAAATAGAATCTGTCACTTGGGCATGGAATGTTCCTCCCCATAATCATGCATGGCTGGAGTTTAAAAGCAAATAATTGCTCTTTGAAGGGAGCAATTAGTTTCGGGGAGCAAAGCATTAGAAAGGGAGAGAGCAAAGGGTTGTGCCTTCTGGATATGTTCAAGTCAGAAAGTACACTTTCCTTTTATCGTGGCCAAAGATTTGTTCCATTTAGTTATTTTAGTTATTTTATTTTTAGAATAAAATGTCCTTCATTCCTCAATATTCCAGGGCGATGCACAACCACAATATAACATACATAACAAATAGTTAAAATCTCAGTACAAAAAATGAATTCAGGCCAGTAGTGGGCATTATTAAACCCTTATGCAATCTACCCTCCACCCCAAAATCCCTATGTGACGAGATATGTCTTGAACCATCAACAAAAGATCATCAGTTGAGAGGGCAGACACATTTCCAAAGAGAGGGGCTTCTATAAGCAGGGGGCCGTCACACAGAAAGCCCTCTTGTTATGGTCTGGTCCAATGCCTGATCCCAAGGAGGAGGCAGCAAAGCAATGCTGCTCTGATGTTACAGGACCACAGACAGCTCCAAGCAATCAGCTAGCTCCAGCAAAATTTGGAAGCACACTGTGAGGCCGTTTCAGCCTCTTTCTCCAAATAAATTCCTCCAGATTTCACTCCATGGTGAAGAATTTCAGAGCTGTAAAGGACTAACTCTCTGGCCTGAAGACAGGAAATCCTCCTTCATTCCTTAACCTGATGTACTTCCTGCATTGCTTTTCTTAAAAACAAAGCTAAGATTCCAGTCCTGATGGTTCTTAAGAAAGTGTTGATTAAATAGGAACACAGGAAGCTGCCTTATACCAGGTCAGACCCCTGGCCCATCTACACTGACTGGCAGCACCTCTCCAGGATGGAGGACATTCCAGTCCAACCTCAGAATGCAAGGCAGATTGAACCTGAAGATTAAACCTCAGCCTTTCTGAACACAAAGCCACCACTGTGACCCCTCCCGAAAGGTCCGCACCCATTAACACAGGTGTGCAAGTATTATCTTCTAGGAATTGCATGATTGCATTTGTTTTCCTACCTGAAAGCCTCCTTCACCTTGAATTTCCTTTGTGAGCATCACAATATGTTTTGTGTTCCCTTCAGTGACTAACTTCAGGCAGACCATCAGGCCATCCTCCGAGTAAAAAGCCATTGATTTAGGGACATCTTGGACCAGGAGGAGAACGTGCAGGGAGATAGCCACATCTTGGTGCTATATTGGGGCTTGTGTGTTTTTCCCTGCAGGCTATTACTGTATATAAAAGGACCTGGATGAAGCTGGGAAGGCATCTTCACTGTGAAATCTCTTGTGATCGACCAAGCACTTGCCCCATATGTCTTGGGCCATCTGATTCCATCTGTCACCAGAGACAGCACCTGAGTGGTGAATGAAGGAAAGACACCAGGTTCAATTCACTTCAGGCTGCCAGTGTGGCAGGTTGTATTTCAGGTGATGCTTGGAAAACAGAAAACATATGTGTCAGGGTTTCTGGGAGAGAGGAGGAGATGACAGAGGAGACGGAGAGCGAGTGGGAGGAGGGGCAGAAGGATGAGGAAGATGATGACGGAATTCTGAGGGAATCCACGAGTCTGAGCAGCGAGTCAGAGGATTCTCAAAAGGGGGTTACCTTAATCAAGCAAAGGGGAGGAGAAGGGAGAAGCGGAGAGGAGCCCAGTGGAAGACAGAGGAAGCAAGAGACGTCTCAGCCGGAACGGAGTAAAGGGGGTGGAGTCGTCAGCCTCTCGGAGGGAGCAGGATTAGGAGAGAACAGAGAGAGGGGGTTGGAGCAGGGTGTTCAGCCGGAAAGGGTGGAGAGCAGAGCAGGGGGTGGTGTAGCGGTCGAAAGAAAGGTCAGCAGCAACGTACGCGCGCCAAGTTCAAACGTAGAGGCGCGCGGAAGTGGAGAGAGCTCAGGGGAGGAGCCCGGCCCTAAAGCCAGAAAGAGGGGGGAAGAGGCGGCAGAGGATTCAGCCTCAGGCGAGTCACGGAGAGAGGGAACCCAGGGGGGCAGGAAGACCCTGCGGAAAAGAAAGGAGAGGAAGAGGTGGTCTAGAGCCAGGCTATTAAGTTGGTGCGGAAGAGGGGAGGAGTCAGAGGGGACTTCAGCGGTCTAACGTGGCAGACGTACGGCCACAATGCTGAACTGTATGAGAAGCAGAAATCTTCAATAAACTTTTCCTGTAAATAAGCTGCAACGGAGTGAGGTCTCTTGTGAGCTGGGACCAGACCTGGGTGGCCGTGACAGTAAGTCCCCTCTCTCAAAGCAAAAATTTTTTTTTGCGAAGCTCACGAACGGGAGCAGCCATGAGCGCTGAGGAGCAGCTGGTTGCATTGCGGAATCAGGTTACCGCTCTCACATCGGCAGTCATTGCTTCGCAGAAGAAGAATGACGACTTGGAGAAGACGTGCCAGGATTTGCAGGCAAGGTGGGAGCGCGCGGACAAGGCGGGGGCCCCAGGATCCAGAGCGGAGGGCATTGCGCTTGGACGGAGGGGGGGTGCCCTAGTTCCGCATTTTAATGGCAACTTGCAAGACTATCCCAATTTCAGAGCGGACGTTGTATATGCACTGCACTTACTCCGTCACGATTTTAAAGATGAGGAGGAGAGAGTGGGGTTCATTGTTTCGCACCTGCATGGGGAGGCCAGGGCTTGGCTACGCAATTTGTGGCGCGAAGATGGACCGGCCCGTCGCGATTCAACTGCGTTCATCAAAGCGATGGATTCTTGTTTTCAATCCTCTGTGGATGTGGACATTGCGCGCCGTCAAATGCACGGGCTGAGGCAGGGGAAAGCGACTGTGCGCCAATACCACTCCAAATTTTTTGCATTGCTCACCGCCTTAGATTGGCCAAAGGACAGTAAACCGGTCAGAGATCTTTTTTGGGAGGGATTGAGCCCCCCCATCAAGGATGAGATCGCTAGGGGGGACAGACCCCAGACCCTAGAAGACGTGGTGCAACGGGCTTTAGCTCTTGGAATTCGACATGAGGGGCGTCCGTGGCATGAGGAGGACGGGCCCCAAGCGCGTGCGCAAGCAAGGACTCTCCCTTTTGGGCACAGGGACTTCAGCCGTGCGCACCCCTCGCCAATGGGGAAGGACAGAGAGGAGCCAATGGAGATTGGTGGTGCTAGGGCTCAGAAGCCATCCCAGAGCCCTGTCCCTGGTGCAGCCAAAGCGAAGCCTCCTAGAGGAACCAGGAAGTGTTACATCTGTGACAGTGCGCACCATATGGCGAAAGAGTGCCCCCAGAGGCTCCAGAAGCACACTGCAGCGCTGGCAACTGTAACAGCAGAGGTGCAACCAGGGGAGCAGCTTCAGGGAAGCGACAGTGCCTGGCTGGAAGCAGAGCTACTGGGGCTCAGCCAGGCGGATCTGTAGACAAGCCCCCAGCATCACTGCAGAGCGTGGACCCTTTGCCTCCCAAACCGGCAGTTCTGCTCACAGCAACACTCCAGTTGCCTGATGGGAGACTTCTCGAGGTTCCAATAACGATCGATTCGGGAAGCAACGCCGACTTCATGGGACTGCAGTTCGTTAAGCAGCACAACATGGCGCTCCTGCCTGCAACGACGCCTCTGAACGTGGTCACGGTGGACGGCAGGAAGTTGCTGGGGGGGCAAGTAGTGCAGCAAACCCCTCCCATGATGATGCAGATTGGCAACCATCGAGAGCTTATTAGTTTCAATGTCACCCACTTATCGGACACACCCATCGTGTTAGGCATGAGTTGGCTGGAGAGGCACAGTCCCGCGGTTGCGTGGTACCAGAGGCAGATCAACTTTTGTTCATCGTATTGTGCTCAGCATTGCTTTCAGACCGATCAGGGAGGAGAAGCTGAGCAGCCATTGCATCTGGGTATGGTGCAAACAGTGCCTCACAAGTACCAGGACTTCTTGGAGGTTTTCTGTGAGAAGGAAGCTGACAAGTTGCCACCTCATAGACCTTACGACTGCGCGATTGATTTAGTGCCAGGGGCGCAATTGCCTGCTGCCAAGCTGTACTCCATGTCGGAGGACGAAATGCAAGAGCTTCGGGAGTTCATAGACCATAACCTCAAGCGCGGTTTCATCCAGGAATCTAAAGCAGCGGGAGGCAGCCCTGTTTTCTTTGTGAAGAAGAAGGACACGCCCCAAAAAAGGCTTATAGTGGATTACAGGTTCATCAACAGCTTGACGAAGCCCAAAGCTTTCCCCATGCCCAAGATTGACGACCTTTTAGCGACCGTCAGGAGGGGCAAGATTTTCACCAAGCTGGACCTACGTGGAGCTTACAATCTCATCCGCATCCGGAAAGGAGATGAGTGGAAGACCGCCATGTTCACCCCTCTGGGCACATACGAATACAGAGTCATGCCTTTCGGCCTCCAAAATGGCAGCCACGTTTTTCAAGCATTTATGCACCACGTGCTAGCAGGTCTCCTCTACAAAAAGTGTGTCTGCTTTCTCGACGATATCCTGATTTTCTCGGAATCGCCGGAGGATCACGATAAGGACGTGAGGGAGGTCCTGCAGAGGCTGAAGGAACACAGGCTGTACGCCAAGTTGGAGAAGTGCCAGTTTGATGTCAGAGAGGTTGATTTCCTTGGCTACAAGTTGTCCGACGAGGGACTGGCCATGGACAGGGCTAAGGTTCAAGCGCTGTTGGACTGGAAAAGCCCTCGAAATCGGAAAGAGGTCCAGAGGTTCATCGGCTTTGCCAATTTTTACCGCAAGTTTATTAAAGGTTTTGCGAACGCGACGGCGGCGATCACTGACACCCTCAGTTCCAAGAAGAAGAAGTTCGTCTGGACCGAACAAGCGGAGCGGTCCTTCCGGACGCTTAAGGGTCTTTTCGCCTCCGAAGAGCAGCTGCTCCACGTGAATCCCGGCAGACCCATGCGGGTAGAGACCGATGCGTCGGATAGAGCGGTTGGGGCCGTTCTTTTGCAAGAGGATTCGCAAGGCAACTGGCGACCGGGTGCGTTCTACTCCCGGAAGCTCAGCAAGACGGAGCGCAATTATACCATATGGGACAGGGAGTTGTTGGCCATTCATGCAGCTTTCAAAGCGTGGCGACACTTCTTAATAGGAGCCAAGCACACGGTGCAGGTCCGCACGGATCACAAGAACTTAGAGTATTGGCGGACGGCTAAGTTACAGACCCAGCGACACATGCGCTGGGCGGAGTTCTTTGCGGACTTCGACTTCAAAATAGAATACATCCCAGGAGACTCCAATGTTATTGCAGACGCGCTGTCCCGAAAGCCGCAATACTTGGAGGAAGCAGCTCCAATCGCAGCAAAGCACATTTTCGCACCGCAGGCGTGGACGTGCGCTACCATCGCAGTCGACCTGGACGCGGTGCGACGCGCGTTGCAAAGGGATCAGTTTGCACAGTCTAAGATGGAGGAGCTACGCGGAGGGTCGCGACACAACGATGAGTTTCAATTACAAGATGGACTTTTGACTCGTAAGGGTGCCCTTTACGTGCCCACCGACGATCTTCGAGCCAAGGTTCTGCAACAGTTGCATGACGCCCCTAGTGCAGGCCATTTCGGCAAAGAAAAGACGATGGAGTTGGTGGCTAGAGATTTTTGGTGGCCCCAGATGAGAGGAGAGGTGGCGGACTACGTCGCCAGGTGTGATATCTGCCAGAGGTCCAAACCAGTGCACCAGAAGCAGGCGGGATTGCTAGAACCGCTGGAGACACCGCAGCAACCATGGGAGAGGGTAGCGTTGGACTTTGTTACAGACCTGCCCAGCTCCAGAGGTAAGACGGCGGTGTTAGTGGTGGTGGACTTGTTCACCAAGATGGCGCACTTCATCCCTTGTGCCAAGGTGGCGACGGCAGAACAGACCGCAAAGCTCTTCATCGATCACGTCTTCAGAGTGCATGGACTTCCGCAGTCCGTCTTGTCCGACAGGGGGCGCCAGTTTGTTTCCACTTTCTGGCGAAAGCTTCTGGGCATCTTGCACGTCAAAATCAACCTGACATCGGCGAGGCATCCACAAACCAACGGTCAAGCGGAGAGGGTCAACGCGATCATGCAGCAGTACCTGCGGTGCTACGCCAACCAGCGACCTGCGGCGTGGGTGGACTATCTGCCGATGGCTGAATTCGCCTACAACAACACGAAACACGCTTCCACCGGGGTGACGCCTTTCTTCGCGAACAATGGCCGTCATCCCAGAACCTTCCCGAGATTTGCGGCACCAGGAGGGGGGGGGCCTCAAGATGCCGACCAGTTTGCAGCGGAGTTGCAAGAGGTGCACGAGGAGCTGCGGAGACATTTGGAGCTGGCAAAACAGGCGTATAAGGTGCAGGCCGATAAGCACAGGAGGGCGGGAGAGGACATCCAGGTTGGGGACTGGGTGTGGTTAGCAGCCCACGCGATGCCGGCCAGGTCATTGGCCAAGAAGAAGTTAGGACACAGGCAGCTAGGGCCATATCAAGTTGAGGCTAAGATCAATCCGGTGGCTTTTCGTATAGCCCTTCCGGAAGGTTCCAGGGTGCACCCGGTCTTTCATAGGTCGGTGCTCACTCCCTACAAAACCCCACACAGGTTTCAAGAGTCAGGAGCACCCCCAGAGCCACGTAGGAGGGCGCCTGAGAGGGGCGAATCGCCAAGACCAGAACCTCTTAACGAGGTCACAGAGATACTGGACTCGAGATGGGGGGAGGAGGGAGTTGAATATTTTCTCGCCAGGGAGGGCACACCAGCCGCTGCTAATAGTTGGGTGCCAGGCTACGAGTTAGACGAACCCCTTTTGAAAGAAGAGTTCCATGCACTTTTCCCACATAGACCCATGCCAGCTGAGTACTTTGATGACTGGCTTTTCTCACCCACATTGTCAGATAGCACGTTCAGGGGTTTCTCTTCCCCCGAGGAAAGAACACCAGAATCAAGCCCGCCCAGGGGATCGTGCTCGGGGGTGGACACGGAAACCCCTTATTGGTGGGAGGAGCAGCCAGAGGAGGAATGGCGTAAGAGGTGGCTGATAGGTCCTTGGCGGGCAGTACCGGAGGAAGTAGCGATGGAAGCAGAGACTGAGAAGCATTTGGGGGAAGAACCCGACTTCGAATACACTTACACAGAACTGCCAGCAGAGAACATTGACGTAGACGACCTGTATCCTGAGCCTACCCCCGAAGAGCCGCAGTTTCCACAACCGGTCCCCGGCGAGCGGGAGGGGGGAAGGGGGGGCTTCGAGGGGGGGATGGATGTCAGGGTTTCTGGGAGAGAGGAGGAGATGACAGAGGAGACGGAGAGCGAGTGGGAGGAGGGGCAGAAGGATGAGGAAGATGATGACGGAATTCTGAGGGAATCCACGAGTCTGAGCAGCGAGTCAGAGGATTCTCAAAAGGGGGTTACCTTAATCAAGCAAAGGGGAGGAGAAGGGAGAAGCGGAGAGGAGCCCAGTGGAAGACAGAGGAAGCAAGAGACGTCTCAGCCGGAACGGAGTAAAGGGGGTGGAGTCGTCAGCCTCTCGGAGGGAGCAGGATTAGGAGAGAACAGAGAGAGGGGGTTGGAGCAGGGTGTTCAGCCGGAAAGGGTGGAGAGCAGAGCAGGGGGTGGTGTAGCGGTCGAAAGAAAGGTCAGCAGCAACGTACGCGCGCCAAGTTCAAACGTAGAGGCGCGCGGAAGTGGAGAGAGCTCAGGGGAGGAGCCCGGCCCTAAAGCCAGAAAGAGGGGGGAAGAGGCGGCAGAGGATTCAGCCTCAGGCGAGTCACGGAGAGAGGGAACCCAGGGGGGCAGGAAGACCCTGCGGAAAAGAAAGGAGAGGAAGAGGTGGTCTAGAGCCAGGCTATTAAGTTGGTGCGGAAGAGGGGAGGAGTCAGAGGGGACTTCAGCGGTCTAACGTGGCAGACGTACGGCCACAATGCTGAACTGTATGAGAAGCAGAAATCTTCAATAAACTTTTCCTGTAAATAAGCTGCAACGGAGTGAGGTCTCTTGTGAGCTGGGACCAGACCTGGGTGGCCGTGACAATATGTAATGGGAAAGGATTGCTGGCGAGCTTCCTGTGCTTGTCAGTCACAGGTTCTGCCTTTTATAACTTGCAGTATGTAGTCAGGATTAGTTGTCTTATAAACAGTTTTGGTGCAAGCCGGCCACATATTCAGTAGCTTAACTCTTTATTCCTAGTTCCCCCATCTGAACCAAAAATATACATTTGCAATCCTATGCACAGCCATGTTCACTTGAGGTTCAACCCATCATTACTCTGGTCGCCTCCTGACAGTCATCATCTTGCAGGGATCAATTCAAGGGCACTGGGAATTCTGGTTTGCAGAGTAAAGCACTTGCCCTAGCAAGACAAAACCGAGGGGCCTACAATCACACCCATCTGACATAGTAAATCTGCACGCATAAGAAGCCTTCCATACGCAAAGGTCACATCCAAGTACACATTTAAAGATTATGACCTTCAGGAATTCTACTTTATCCCTTACAGAGCTACAATTCCCAGCACCCTTAACAGACTTCAAAGGTCACATCCAAGTACACATTTAAAGATTATGATCTTCAGGAATTCTACTTTATCCCTTACAGAGCTACAATTCCCAGCACCCTTAACAGACTTCAGTTCCCAGGATTCTTGGAAGAAGCCATGTATTTAAAATGTATGGTGTGAATGTGACCTTAGTTGGCACAGAGGTAGGATGCACATTGCCGTATGTGTGTGTGATGCTAATCCAGGCCTTATTGAAGCAGTTGGGTGCTTGTTTTTATGCAGAATGGAGAGCTCTACACTCTCACCTGGCTACCACTTGCTCGTGAATTCAACAAGATCTGGACCTCAGAGGCTCTCTTCCAAGGAAATATGCACAGCACATGAAGCCACATTTGCTAACATTCGTCTCTCATTTCCCTTTCTACTCCCATTGTTCCCTGCCTCCAGTAATTCCTTACCTTTGGTTCTTATTGTTAGAGGGGGATTTTCCACTGGTGGCAGATGACAGAAGACTGTGACACCATGAGGCCGGTGTAAAACCAAACTTAAATAAGGACTTTATTACAAAACAACAAACAGCAAAGCTTGTGGGTGTTTTTCCTGCAGGCAGAGTTCAAACTGCAGCTTTTCTTTTGTAGCCATGGCCAGCTGCAACCAATTAGCCCAGAGCTCACAAAAACTGTTCTTAAAGGTACAAACATGTTTCTGTGCAGAATGAATCCCAACACTTATTTGACTTTTCTCCTCATCGGCATTTCCTCCTCTTTCCACTGATTGTAAGCTGATTGTGAGCTCCTTAGGGCAAGCATCTGCAGTTTTTGCTTACCTTACTTGGTAAACTTCCATTTACATTGCTGACACTATATAAGTAATGTTATAATAAATAAACCTACTGTATGTTTTGGAGGGCTGTTTGTCCACCTGTCTGTCCATCCGTTCTCTATGCATTCAGTAAAAGGTGAAAGATTTATACGATCTGAAGAGAAACCAGAGTATGTTCTCTATGCATGCAGATGCCTCTTGAAATATTACCAACAAACTTGGCAAGAAGGCTCCCAAGATGAAGGAGTCACTTTTCATCCATGTTTGGAAACCATCCAGTTTTGAAAGATGGGGAACTGAACCATTCCAAACTGTATTGATTTGTTCACTTCTAAAGATGTCATTGCCCTGTTTGGCATGACAATTTCTGAGATGAAGGAGTGGGTTTGGGACTATATTGGGGTATTATCAGACACCATTTTGAATTGAGATGGTGGACTGAATCATTCCAAGCTGCACTGATTTGAACACTACTGAAGATACTGTGGCCCTGTTTGCTGTAGCAGTTCATGATGGCTGGTTTTGGTTATGTTTGGATACTGTCAGACTCTATTTTGAACTGGGATGGTGGACTGAACCTTTCAGACCTTCACTTATTGGTTTCAATTCTGCATTTAGTATTAGTATTGTTATTTAATTAAAAACCCCAAGCACTTCTGCTTGCAAGGTGGCTAGTGATTAATATTTTCAAGCAGGTGACTTCCCCCTTTTAAAAAAAAACACACCTTTAGGTTGGCAAATTCTGCAGGCATAAAAAAATGCCATTAAACCACCATCAAAGTTTACAGCTTCTGTAAAATGGGTTTCATCATCTAATGAAATGCTTTCTCTCACTCTGACTGTCCAGCACAAGTCAAGCTGTTCTTTTTATTAAAAAAAAATGCGCACACACGAAATAAGGTGTCTATAAATCAGCACTTGTCATCTCAGCATTGATCGGGAGTCACAGTAGATCTGTTCTGCACCCACAGCTATAGCCTGAGTTTATTTTTTCTTCTTCTAAGAATATGGTATGAAGTCTCATCTAAGAGTTGTTCAATCTGCTTTCGAGAACTGCACTCGGGTAGGAGCAGCAATCTACAGAAGTGTCTGCAGACGATATTTGACTATCACATTTCAAAAACACAGACAGCCTGCTACTTCAGCCTAGCATCAGAACCAGGGAGAGGAGGGAAGACACACAAAGCAATGTTGAGTAGTTGCAGCAATTTGTGGGGGGTGTGTGTGTGTGTGTGTGTGTGTGTGAACAAAAGTTGTTTTTAATCCCCCTTTTCTGTCTCAACATGGGACACTCAAAGCAGACAGAGATAAGAGCAGTAGAACGTGAATCAAGAAGCCTACAGGTTAAGAAACATAGTAAGGTAAAGGTAAAAGTACCCCTCCCCATATGGGCCAGTCTTGCCAGACTCTAGGGTTCTGCGCTCATCTCACTCGATAGGCCGGGAGCCAGCGCTGTCCACAGACACTTCCGGGTCACGTGGCCAGCGTGACAAGCTGCATCTGGCGAGCCAGCGCAGCACACGGAACGCCGTTTACCTTCCCGCTGGTAAGTGATCTCTATTTATCTACTTGCACCTGGGGTTGCTTTCGAACTGCTAGGTTGGCAGGTGCTGGGACTGAACGATGGGAGCGCACCCCGCCGTGGGGATTTGAACCACCGACCATGCGATCGGCAAGTCCTAGGCGCTGAGGTTTTACCCACAGCGCCACCTGCATCCCAAGAAACATAGTAGAGAGACCTAATAGAAACCAAGTTACAGCAAGGGTTCCCACCTATCACATGCAGACAGAGGGTCTTACCCATAAGTAAGATAGAGATCTTTAGTCAGGCAAGCAATGGTACAGGCTCAGCAGCAGGCACAGTGCTTCAGAGGGACAATTCAGAAGTCCAGGAGCAAGGCATGAACTTCAAGAATGGACAGAAGGAATGAAGATGCAGCAGCAAAAGTCCCCTTCCCTCCCACCACACTTTCAAAGGCATGCTCCATCATGGGACTCTTGTCCTGCGAAACTGCCTAGATTGCAAGCAAATCCTCTGACAGGGTGTGTTGCTCTGTTCCCATCTGTGAAGGCAGTGCCTGGTTCTAGGTGACAGGACTGCACAAGCACATGTACACACACAGCCCATTCCAGGTCTGGTTCAGCTACTGCTGCTTTCTGCTTGAATGTCAAGATGCTGCCCCCCACTCTAGAACAGTCACCAACAGTTGACCAGCCTCAAGCACAGAACACAGGACACAGGATATTGGGTTTTGGTGCCTATCCTTTTGCATTCCTGAAGAGCTTCATATTGGGTGAGAAGGGCAACCAGGAAATGTTAAGTGTGAAAAGTGGAGCATGGACAAGCTTCATCCTATCATCTTTATTCATTTAAAGGCATCTATAAACTGCTTATGATTTTTAAAATATTTAAGCAGTGCACAATGTAAAACAATAAACAATACAATTAAAGCAAAAAATGCAGATTAAAACTAACGGATTGTTGTTGTTGTTTAGTCGTTTAGTCGTGTCCGACTCTTCGTGACCCCATGGACCAGAGAACGCCAGGCACCTCTGTCCTCTACTGCCTCCCGCAGTTTGGTCAAACTCATGCTGGTAGCCTCGAAAACACTATCCAACCATCTCGTCCTCTGTCGCCCCCTTCTCCTTGTGCCCTCCATCTTTCCCAACATCAGGGTCTTCTCCAGGGAGTCTTCTCTTCTCATGAGGTGGCCAAAGTACTGGAGCCTCAGCTTCACAATCTGTCCTTCCAGTGAGCACTCAGGGTTGATTTCCTTCAGTATGGAGAGGTTTGATCTTCTTGCATAAAAACAGGTAGTCGGGGAATTCAAACAAATAAGAACAGGGTCTGGTCTAATGGGGCAGAGAAAGCATAGGCAGAAAATATGGGTTTTTCAAGATGTTTGAAGCAACTGATTGTTCCTGCTTCACATATGGTGCAGGGAAGGACATTCCACACTACAGGGGCAACAGCAGAAAATCCCCATTTTCCAGTTTGTAGGGCATGATAGAATTTTCTATCTTACAAGTCTGCACAGAGACAGACTGTCTTTCAGGTAACCTGATCGCAAATTGTTCAAGGCTTGAGCACTCCCCCAGATTGGAGAGAGGAGGTGTCGCGGTGCCAGTCAGGAGCGATTCTACACTTGCCAAATGCATCCTTCCCAGGAGCCATCCAATGGTATTTGGAAAATAATAGACATCATTTTAGAGAGATTGAAAATAGTTTCCTATCTAACAGGTAGTGCGGTGAGATTTATTTATTTGTTTGCTTGCAACAATGGGGTTGGGGTTTTTTTTGCGGGGGGCGGGAGTTAACAGTAGCTTCCAAAGTTCTTCTGGCAGGACAGAAGCTCCAGAGAGGGAATAATTGATTGCGAAAGCAGCGAAAGTCTGGGAGGATTGCAAAGCAAAGGAGGGGAGCGGAGCGGAGAGGGTCTGCTGTTTTCCTGCAGGCAAATGCTCTTGTCAAGCAAGCTGATTCCATCTTTGGGAAACACATTTGTTCCCATTGCAGGGGGGAAAGCAAGAAGAATCTAAAGGCGAGTTTAATGAACACTGCAGAGCAGCCGAAGGATACTCTGCTAGAGAAACAGTGACACCTACAGCCGTCTTTTGGAGAACTGATTTCTCTGCAGTGCGGGCACAGACATCGTTTTTCCCTGAGAATGAAGGGCATTCCTGCATCCAGAATGAAACCGCCCTGCTTCCTGGCTGCATCCAAACAGAACTGAAGTTAGTGCGAGCTTTGGGGTGGAGGGCAAACTGTCAAGCTTGATGGGTTGGGGGGGAATCAGAGAGTTAGTTAATATATTCAGTGTTTGGGAACAGAACAGTGTTTGTTTCTAACACTCCTATTTTAGTCCCCCGGCTGCGTGTATCTTGGATTCCTCTTTGCCTCCTCAGGCAGCAAATATGAATTGTGAATGAATAAAGAGAGATTACAGTAAATGGAAGCTGAATCTTTCCATGGAAAAAAGAAAAACCCTTCAAGTTTCCTAAGCAATATTCTATGAGATGTTGCTGGATCTGTTTGCAGTTCCTCCATCGGGTCTGTGAGGGACATAGCTTCCCACCCTGGGCTGGTTCCACGCACACAGGTTGACCACTGGGTCATCCTGTGGAGGATGGAGAACAAAGGGGCTTCCCATGCCAGTTGAGGCTGCTTTGAGCAACATGGTCTTCCTGTATCATTGGTTATTCTTTGGTCTTGACTTCTGGCTCTGTCCATCGCTCTTCCGGTGCCAGGCTGCTGGCTCACCTTAGATTTCTGCCCCCTGAGATATATCCCACCCGCCACCCTTGGTATCACCACTAGAGGGATGCTCAGCAATCTTTGGCTTTTGCAAGGCTGGAGAGGTAGAGAGGTACTGCAGGGACACATTATTGAGACATGGCAGGTCCATGTCTTCCAGCCAGCAGGACCCTGAATAACTATTAGACCTCCTTCCTCTGAGGAAGTAGAATGAACCTGGTTCTCATCCAAACCTCCACTGGGCATTGTTGTGCGTTGTGTAAGAAGGAGAGGGGAATTTGGTCAATGAAGGAAGAAAGGGCCTTTGGTGCAGCTTTTGCAGACTATTACACAAATTTGTATACTTCCTCTTACCCTGATGCCTCCCAGATCAAGCAGGTTTTGAATAAACATAACATTTGTCCTTTCTTAGAGGGGTATAAAGAAGTATGAAATGAGTTAATATCAAAGGAGTAGATTAAAGAGATAATTAAAAATGAAAACGCTTTAGGTTGCCTGGCCCAGATGGACTGCCTGGGGATCAGTACAAGCAAATGTAGGCGGGGGGGGGAGAGAAATCTAATACCCAGATACACCCTTCCACCTCAAAGGAAATATCCACTTTGGCCCTTAATATCTGTTTCTGTCATAGAGGGTTTTTAAATTTTAAAAGGGGGTGGGGAGACAGAAATGCCTTGTTAATTATATTGCTTCCAGCAGACGGTAGGGCTTTTCATCATTCTGTTAATTAGACCAGCAACTGTGTTTAAGGAGGGGATGTTTTTAAATTCAACAACTCATAAGGTAAAGAAGCACAATATTGCTCAGAAGTAAAGAAAATGGCTACTGCTGTGGTGTTGTAGCATAATAGCATTTTTAAAATCCTCTTTGCAGCCCTCACATGCATCTCAGTGTTAGGTAAATAAGCTGCCTTCTTTGTCTCATTTATTTCATCGTCAGCTTCCACAAGACCCTTTTTCTTCCTTTCAAAAATGCCATCTCATTCTACCACCTCCAGGATCCCGACACATTTCCTCCGACACATTTATATTACACCAACAGACTGCAGTGGATTAACCTTTGAGCAAACAGTACAGAGATTGCAAGCAAGCAGCTTTTCTTCTCTTTTTTAATTGAACACCTTCCGACCTCTTTTGGCTACTCCGAAAACTTACTCAGGTTCATTTCTGTATATGTGTCATTCTTTATGATGCATTTGAAATCCTTCTATAGTCAAAACTTGTATTGGTTTTACACCAGTTTAAGGGTCACAGCTTTGCGGTCAACAAAAAGGAATCAGATGCCATTCCTAGTTCATAAGGTCTAAACTCTATTTCACAGTTTGGAAGAGCTGTGATGACATTCATTTTAAACATAAGCGGAAGGCTATCTAACTTCCCTTGTTATTCACTCAAAGACCTGCTATGGACTTTGCCCCCTGATCAGTTCAAACTTGAACTTTCTAAGAATATAAAAAGGGCTCTCCTGGACTGGGCCAAAGACCCATTTAGTCCTGCACCCTGACTGCTGTCCTAATCCTCTTACTTAGCTCCACATACATTGATGTATCTTTCAGTTTATAACTTTAGCAAAAGAAAATTATTATCACAATTATCTATATAATTTCAAAACAGAGTTGGAGTTGAAGAAAGCTTGTTTAAATAAAGTTCTGTGTTTTATAATACTCCTGTCTGGTCCTTAATGATAATTAACTTGAAACACATACCGGTGGCGTAGCGTGGGGGATGCAGGGGGGGCCGGCTGCACCTGGCGCAACATCTGGGGGTTAGGGTTAGGGGGCGCAAATCCATGGGTTAGGGGGTGCAAATTACTTGCCTTGCCCACGCTACGCCACTGACACATACTACCTTCCGATAGGAAAGGAAGAAAAAAAATCTATCAGGGTTAGTAGCCCTTCATTACCATATCCACCATGCATTTGTCTAATTGTCTTTGAAAGCTTTCCAAGTTGCTCACCGTCACTAGTTCTTGTTTAACTATGCACTGTGAGAAGAAGAATGCTGAAGCCCATTTGTTTGAGCACCCAGCTGGGCTCAGCATAGGTCCCTTCAGTTGCTCGTGGCCTGCACTCTTCCCATCATGCCCCAAATTACCCACAACTCCCACTGAGGAAGATCCTCTACCCCCTGGCAGAGCACATACTCTCTGGGCATTTATTCCCCTAGCCACTTTCAATGGCTTACCTACACTGCAAAACTGTGGTGACCTTGGGCTGTCCAGTCATACAATTTTCTGATGCCTGCCCCTCATAAAACACTGTCCCTCTTTTATTATAAGACCCCTACTAGATCAGGTCAAAGGCCCATCTAGTCCAGCATCCTGTTTTCTCAGCATCCCAACCAGATGCCTACTGGAAGCCCCCAAAGCAAGTCTGGAGTGCAAGAGTACCCTCAGCTTCTTGTGATTCCCAGCAACTGGCATTCAGAGGCATACAGTAGAACAGGGTTTTCCAAACTTGGGTCTCCAGCTGTTTTTGGACTACAGCTCCCATCATTCCTAGCTAGCAGGACCTAGCTAGTCAGGGATGATGGGAATTGTGGCCCAAAAGCAGTTGGAGACCCAAGCTTGGGAAACACTGCCATAGAGGAAGAACATAACCTTCACGTCTGATAGGCTGTTGATAGCTTTGTCCTCCATGTATTTCTATAATCCCTTGTTATGTACTGAGTTGAATAGGATCCAAACTGCAGCAGTCTGATTGGTCCTAGAACAATAGGATTCAGAATGCAGCAGTCTGATTGGTCCTAGAACAATGCAGCAGTATGATTGGTTGGCAGGAACCACCCAATCATGGTCCAGATAGAAGTGAATCCACAACCTGATTGGCTTACAGTAGAATTCCAGAATTAGCCAATCATGTGCAGCCCATTGTGTAAATAATGTATATAAAGCAGATACTTTGAGGGGACTTTCATTCATTCCTCCTCACCACTATGAGCTGAATAAAGAGCATGAAATCACTTTGCGACTCTGAGTATATTTCACTGGCGACGAGGATGGGATCCCGCTATGCTGACTGCCACACACAGCACCGCAGCACCGCCACCTGCCACACCGCTGCCTCGCACCGTGTATCCAGGCTTCAGCTCCGGGACACAAGGAACTCAGAATGGCAACCGACAGCAGGTTCTCGCCGTTCAACCCAGCATCGGGAGACTGGGAAGCGTACGCCTCCCATTTCACCTTCCTCCTAGAAGCCAAAGGGGTCACCGATGAAGAAGACGCCAAGAAGAGGGCAATATTCTTCAGCGTCTGCGGAGAGGAGACGTTTGAAATCACCCAGGCTCTCCTTGCACCTGAAGACGTTGCTACTGTTCCATACAAAACAATAATGGAACAGCTGAAGGGGCACTTTTCGCCACAGCCCTCAGTGGTGGCTCGTCGAAATGCCTTCTACGCAAAGTGGCAAGCCCCTGGGGAAACCATAACTGGGTTTGTGACCTCTCTCCGCCAAGCCGCCCGGTTCTACAACTTCTCAGAGCTGGAGAACATGCTTCGGGACCGCCTCGTCGGTGGCCTGAAGGATGAGAAGCTGCAATGACGCCTCTACGCTAAGAAGGACCTAACGTTCCAGGTTGCTCTGGAGGAGGCCCTGGCAACGGAAGCTGCCAAGAGGTCAATGCAAGAGGCATGGCCGAGCCTGCCATCCCAACCGAGGGTCCACCACGAAGACCTCACCGACGACTCAGGATCTGACAGGGAGGAGGTGCACCGAGTACAGCAGCGCACTCAAGCAGCCCACATACCACAGCTGCCTCGACGAGAAGGAGGGAACTGCGCAAGCTGTGCAGAAAGTCACGAGAGGAGGACCTGCCGTTTCCGCAACGCAGAGTGCAGGCAGTGCAGAAAATCAGGACACATCGCCCGGGTGTGTCGAGCTCGGCCCACCCGACGCCAGGCATCAGATGACCAATCCAAGAGCCCCAGGTCCCGGGGCCCAACGCACCAAGGCAACTCAACGGAGCTCACGGACTTCCAGGTATACCAGTTGCCCCACCCCAACGTAGAGAAAATTTATGTAGAGGTACAGATAGACGGGGCCCCATGGAGCTTGACACGGGTTCAACTCTATCCATAATCTCAGCAAGGACCTTAAGGAAACTGTGTCCTACTGGGGGTCCCAAACTCAGGCCGGCCCCATTCACCCTCCGGGACTTCCAGAAACGTAAGGTCCCCACAATGGGGGTGGGGACCTTCAGGGTGCAATACTGAGGGTAGACACGGCAACTGGACTTGCTTGTGGTCAAGGGCCCCTACATTAGCTTACTGGGGTTGGCATGGTTTGGACCACTGGGGCTAGCCATCACCGGGGTGAACCACACTACCTTACAAGTGGGCGTGGATGCCATATGCAAGGAATTTCCAGGGGTTTTCGATGGGAAATTGGGACAGTATACAGGCCCCCCATTGCTCTACAGCTTGACCCTGCAGTACGACCGGTCAGGCTCAAGGCCCGCAGGGTCCCGTTCGCCCTGAAACCCCGTATAGACGAGGAATTGGACCGGCTCATGGAGCAACCCTCTGCAAAAGGGTCCTCACAGCCCTACACGAGACACACCCAGGGGTAGTAAGAATGAAGGCCCTGTCCAGGAGTTATGTGTGGTGGCCGGGGATCGATGGAGAGATAGAGGCCTGGGTCAAACAAGGCCAGGCCTGCCAAGAATCCCGCCCAGATCCCCCAAGGGCCCCAGTCCAGTCCTGGGAGTCTGCCTGAGCACCATGGTCACACCTGCATGTGGACTTCGCTGGCCCCTTTCAGGGGAAAACATTCTTCATAGTGGTGGACTCCTACACCAAATGGCTGGGAGTCGCACTGGTAGCGTCCACTTCTACATCCACAGCCATCCGGGTACTACGCAGGCTGTGTGCCACCCATGGGCTCCCTGACACTCTCGTCTCAGACAACGGGACTGCATTTACGTCAGGGGAATTCCAAACCTTCACAGCGCAGAACGCCATCCGCCACATCCGTTCGGCGCCATTCCACCCTGCCACCAATGGCCAAGCAGAACGCATGGTGCGGACCACCAAGGACACCCTTCACCGCATGACGCAAGGGGATTGGGAGTACCGCCTTGCCACATTCCTTCTAGCACAGCACAGCACCCCCAGCTCAACGACTGGCCGGAGCCCCGCTGAACTACTAATGGGTCGGCGCCTTGCAATCAGATTGGACCGCCTTCACCCCGATAGAGCTCAGGATGAAGTAGTGGTGGGGGAAGGCAGGAACCCCCGGACCTTCGAGGCCCAGGACCCAGGGTATGCAAAGAATTTTGGGGCAGGCCCAGCATGGGTACCCGCCACAGTCGCCAAGGTCACTGGCCCCGTGTCGTACGAGGTGCTAACGGATGGGGGGAAATGCTGGCACCACCACTGCGACCAGATATGGCGACAAATCCTGGGAGGAAACCAGGAGGAGGAAAGGTCAGAGAAGTCCCAAGGGAACAGAGGGGCAGTGAGGCCCATAGAGCAGGAGGGGCCAGCAGGAGATGGCAGAATCAGTAAATACAGAGAGGACCCACGAGGCCGAAAGGACACCGGAACCAGAACCACGACTGAGTGAGCGGGTTGCGCCAGACCATACAGCCCCATCACAGCCAGCATCCTTGGAACATGAGCCAGAACCTGAACCCCGGACCAGGGAACACCACAGGCCGCAACGCACACGTAGGCCGCCGGCGTACCTCAAGGACTATGAGTGCGACCTCCCAGGCAGGACTGGAACTTAGAGGGGAGGGGTGTTATATACTGAGTTGAATAGGATCCAAACTGCAGCAGTCTGATTGGTCCTAGAACAATAGGCTCTAAATTGCAGCAGTCTGATTGGTCCTAGAACAATAGGATGCAGCAGTATGATTGGTTGGCAGGAACCACCCAATTATGCTCCAGATATAAGTGAATCTACAACCTGATTGGCTTACAGTAGAATTCCAGAATTAGCCAATCATGTGCAGCCCATTGTGTAAATAATTTATATAAAGCAGATACTCTGAGGGGACTTTCATTCATTCCTCCTCTCTTCTATGAGCTGAATAAAGAGCATGAAATCACTTTGCGACTCTGAGTATATTTCATCCCTTATGAAAGCCATCCAAGTTGGTGGCCATCTTATAATTGTGCAGATGCAAACTCCAAACTCCACTCTGCACTGTGTGAACTACTTTTTTTGCCTAGCCCAAATCTCCCAGCATCCTGCTTCACTGAATGAGAGAGGAAGAAAAATGTTTCCCTATCTGCTTTCTTATCCCTACACATAATTTTGTACACCTATTTCATGTTCCTCCTTACTCACTATGTTTTCTAACTGAAAAGCCTCAAATAGTGTAGCCCCTCCTCATAGGGGAGTGGCTCCATCCCACTGATCATTTTGGCTGCTTGTTTTTAAACATTTTCAAGCTCTACAATATCCTCCTTTTTTGAGAGAAGAATTTGTAATGAAACTATAATGTCATTGGGGTTTTTTTAAGAAAAAGAAAACCTGTGACTTATCAATTCAAAGTTTCAGATCAACATCTAAGTGCAAGTACATAATAACGTAACATGACATAAGATGTAGATTGGTTTTAGAACTAACTTTAAAAATTTATTTGATCCTGCAGCTGTAGTTAATTTCGAAAACTAAATATTTGAAACAGTTATGTTCTGAAAATATGTCCCTGACCTATAGGAAAGGGAGACGTTAAATGAGGACGTAGTGCTTCAGTAATGGTCTATTCTCGCTTCCAGTAAATCTGATAACCACTTTTGTGGTAGAGGATAATGAGCTCTTTGGGGGATAAAACGGACATACCATTTTGCATTGTTTACTGGTGCGAATGTGTGGCCAGCAACAATCCTGCTGACTGATGTGTCCTGTTGCATCAGGTTATTAAAAATTATTTAAAAAATAAGCTAAGGAAGATCTTAAGTTGTCGAGGCCATGCTAGTTCTTTTCTTCTTTCTTTAGCTAACATATGGCAAGCTTCTTTATCTCTTTGTGTGGAAATGTTCTAGCTTAGGAATGTGCATTAAGAAGCCCTTTCCCACCCTTTGCCCATGGTCACCTGGGGCGAGAATAAGAGCTATCGTGACCGGGATCTCCCAAAGATTCATTTCCTTCTCATGCAACACGAGATAAGCTCCCTTGGCATAGTAATGGCCCCTAGCCTAGATGGCACTTTTCCAAATAGGACAAGGCCAGGCAAAGGGAACCTATGTCTCTCCAGTAGTTTCTGCATTACAGCTCCCACTGTCTCTGACCATTGGCCATGCTGGCTGCAGATTAACAGAGTGGGAGTCCAACAATGTCTGGAAAGCCACAGGTCCCTGTGCTCTGGGTTAGTCAAGAGGCTCACTGAGAATTCAGTACTCTCTAGATATTTTGGGCTACAACTCTCATCAGCCCCAGGTAGCATATGTTGCCTGGGGGTGACGGGAGTTGAGGTGCAGAGCATGTGGAGGGCACCAAGTTGGCAAAGGCTGGGATAGCTCTGTCCATGGATACTAGTCAGGGATGGGGAACCTGGTACCTTCCAGATGTTGCTGGACTACAACTGTCATTGGCCATACTGGCTGGAGCTAATGGGAACTGGAATCCAACAACTTCTGGATACTGCTTAATGTACATGCAGAAATAGTATAGCTCTGAATACCAGGTGCTGGGGAATAAAACAGGCTGTCTCCCTAGTGCTTCCTTGTGAGCTTCCAAGGACATCTTCATGACCACTGTGGAACAAAAGTGAACAAAATGGACTTTGTTGCGCCTCGAGGCCCCAGGACCCACCTACAATAATAACTTCACTTGGACACATATTTTAGTTTTAACTTTTGGGGCAAAGTTTGGCCACAGCTTTATTGAATTACAATCACGTGAGCAGTATTGGCTTAGGCATTGACTCCCGACTATAACTGGCTCCACCTCTCTGGGTGGCAGTCCAATGGGGTAAACCAAACGAGGGAGCAACGTCAATGTGGACCAACCAAAGCTCACCCTGGGGTTCCTGTGGTCCTGGCATGCCCTAGCCCCTCAAGCGGGCTTTGGACGAGATCCAGGACCCCCAGATTCCTTTAACAGAATACCCAGTTCCTGGAGGGGCAGGTGATGGCCACACCTCCCCTCCCCACAATCCAACTGAGCCAATGCCTAACCGCCACCTTACAAGTTGTGACGATTGCTAAGGGGTAAGCAAAAACCAAGTGGCTAGAGCCAGTTTGCCAAATGGAAAAAAATCTTACCCAGCCCCTGTTCCAAAACAGGTGACCCAAACCAAAGCAAGGCCAGACGAAACTACCTAATTCTAGGGAGGGAAGGCGAGTGTTTGGCAGAAAGACACAATTGCCCCTGCCTGCATCATGCTGCCACCTTTTAAAGCCCCTGGGATCACACCACCCTCTGAGGATTGTCTAAAACAGCCTGGCATGATCCAGGGGCTATAGCAAAGTCTTTAGCTACTCCCCCCACCACTTAACCCCTATGGGGGAAGCCCCAAGGCCCACACGCAACCAGGACCCTCTAATAGGAGGATCCCATTTACCCAACAATGTGATTCCGGTGTCTTTGTCAGCCCAGCACAGGTGCTCCCTTGCTAATAACACAGCAATAAAATCCCCAACCTTGCTAGACCCCTGGGCACATTCAGAAACCAAAGACACCATTACAAGAGCCATACCCATCTGGATTGTGTGTATTTATTATACACACTGTTGTGTGCATTTCCTCTAAAATACATATTTTCAAAACTTGTCAATGCATTTTATTCCTTAAAATACATGTTTTATATGCATTTTTAATTATAAAATACATTGTGTGCACTTTTTGTACACTGAAATGGCATTGCAAAATCCAGAGAAGTGCATAATCTAAATGGGAGTTATGATCCAATCTGCAAGCGGGGTCAGGATTTGTGTTGGTCCCCAGCAAAAAGTGAACCAAACTTATCCTACCCTATTCAAAGTACATATGATCAAACCTTTTTGCTCACAATCATGAAGCCATTAATATTTAGCCTGCCTGCCCCCTCCCTGCCAGTAATGCTTCAGCAGTACATGTGATATGATGGGGGCACTCAGATATTTGAATGGGTTATTTAAAAGAAAAAGAAAAAAACATGGGGTTTTTAACAGTAATGATGACAGTCATAACAGCAGCAACTGCGCAAAGCTACTGCTATAACTTGCCAGTGGAGAGATAATACATTTATTAAGATTTGACAGGACAGTCAATCTCCCACTGTTACACTAATCACATTTATTAACTGCAAGAGTTCTGCAATGGGAATAGAAAATCCAATTTGGCAACTGTCCTGTAGGATACCTCTTCAAGAGGAATTGGGGGGGGTTTGGAAAATTATGTATTTTGCTCAGATCCTGAATCTCAGAAATGAAAGATAGCAAATGATAAAAAGATGGGATTCTGATAAAAGAACATTTCTGAACTGCCTTGATGATTGAGGGTCAAGGAGCAATAATGTCATCCAATAACAAGTAGGCAGGATTTACAATGCCTGTCTTTGGCGCTGTGATTTCTCCAGGTTTAGAAACCCATTTGAGCAGATTACGGATGGCAGGCTGGTGGGAGCATATTTCATATTTAATTATCTAAATTCCATAAGTGCTTATTTACAGTATTTTATTTTCAAGATTAACAGCTAGTTTAGATGGCTCTTTCCATACCATGCTATGAATGGGAAACAAGTCATTCAAGGCCTATCACCTATGAGAGCTTATTAGAACCTCCATCTATATAGGCAGTCTCTCTTGGAAGTCACATTCACAACACACATTTAAAGCAGATTGAAAACACATTCCCTCCCCCTAAAAGAAGCTTGGGAACTATAGTTTGCTAAGGGTGCTGGGAATTGTAGCTCTGTAAAGTATACAACAGTCTCCAATCCCAAATTCATCTAACCATATTTGATCAAGCCAGCTCCCCAGTTGCAGTTCTGCCCATTAAAAGGGAATGGCCCAAATCTCATATGGTTGACTGCCAAAATGACCAAAACTATGATTGTGGGGAGTAAAGAAAGCTGGGTACTAAGTTTCAAGCCAAATTATAAATTTGTATAGCAATTCGCTTCCTCCTTGTAACATGCTATTGTTTGTTAGCATTGTAGTGTGGAAGGCTGGGTGGTATCCTTCTGTTTTTGCTGTTTTGAGTGATTTATTATGTTCAATCAATGGCCTTGAACTTACTGGTGAAGATTTGATAATTCCCAGGATTGGGGAGCACTTTGAACATATGCTGCGTGCGTAGCTTAAATATCAGATGGTGGAAACAAGGGGGGGGGAACTATCGCTATCATTCCATTTTTGTAAGTTTCCAGAGGGATTTGGCCACTCACTATGAGAAACAGGATGTTGAACAGGATGGACCTTGAGGTAATTAATTGGTACGCAATAAGTTCAAAATATGAGTCAAGCGAAAGTGTAGATAAACCCTAAGTCTGGTACATGAAGGAAGTTTTTATGTTCTTCATGGGAAGTCCAGGTAGCACCTCTCTATTTTAGAACACACTTCCACAACCATGGAGTGATATAACTCACCGCCATCTCCAGAGCTGGGAGAGTACCCTGTCGAATGAATGAATGAATCTTTATTTGCGTCAGCCATCGGCCATAGCAATAAAACAATATGATATACGAAGAATAGAAATAAAAGTCAATTATATAAAATACATTTTAGGGTTTTGAATCAGTAGTCAAAGAGTGGGTCTTATTCTAACTGCCCCAGCTAAAAACCTTGCAACCTCTGCTGTCACCTGCTCATCTTGATCTGCCAAGAGGAAGAACACTGTGGCAGTGGCTGGGCGACCCGGGATGGACAATAAAAGAGGGGTGACAATCTCATTCCAGAAGGGCCACGACCAGTCAGCATAGATGATACTGCGCTAGGTGGAACCATGGTCTGGACTCAGTATAGGGCAGCTTCACATCAGCCCAAGCTGCCAGGCCAATGTTCAAGGATGATGGGAGCTGTGTGGTCCAGCAACATCTGAAGGATGTCAGTTTAGGAAAGGCTGCTGCATAGATATCAGATACTTTCAGACCATTTTCTAGCTACACATCCAAAGAGCGAATGAGAAACACAGAAAGCTGCCTATACAGAGTCAGACAATTGGGTTTATCTAGCTCAGTCTTGTTTACACTGACTGGCAGAAGTTCTGCAGGGCTTCAGAAAGGGGACATTCCCAGTCCTTTCTGGAGATGCTAGGGATCTGCATCCATGGCATATTTCCTGTAATTCCTTCGGATGTCCCGAGAGAAGCCATATCCATCATCAGCACGCTCCTTCAAGGCGTAAATAAATATTAAAAGCTTGTGCATTTGTGGAAAGTATGTGTGTTGCATGTGCAACTTGCCTGCAATGCACCAACCCACATGACCCCAGTATAGCTTGCAAGGCTGCAAAATGCTCCCAGCCCTCATTGCAAGCATTTTACCCTGGCTAGCAGAGTTCAACAGATAAATGTTAAAGAGCAATGGTAAGTCTTTACACAGGAGGAGGAGGAGGTAGGAGCCACGCTTCCTGCATCCCTGCTGAAACAAGTCCAGCAATAAGTCAAGCAAAGTAGAAGAATGAAATACAGTTTGAATGGACAGCTAAGGTTAATGTTTAATGGTCAATCAGAACCAGTGTTCCGTGGTGAGTGAGGAGAGTAGCAGTGTTCCCATAAAGCACATAATGAAATCCCACCTTATCCAGGCGCAGAGGGCAAAAGAGGGTACAGAAAAAAGAACTACCGTACTCTTCAAATCTTTTCATGCGCCTCCCATGCTCTTCTGTACCCAGCAATGGTGTAGCGTGGGTTGTCAGCACCCGGGGCAAGGCAAGTAATTTGTGCCCCCTAACCCATGGATTTGTGCCCCCTAACTCCCAGATGTTGTGCCCGGTGCGGCCGGCCCCCCCTGCACCCCCCACGCTACGCCACTGGTACCCAGCCAAAGTCCTTAACTTCAAAATTAAAGGCAGACTCCAGGAACTTCACCTCCTGCACCAACAAATGTTCTCTTCCTCTTACAAGCCTGGCAAGTTCTGCGCTTCAAGCGCACCTAGACTGCAATACCAACCTGCTTCATTATTCCGCCAGCTGACTCCCAAGGGCCAATTTCTGACTGCCAGGCCCTGTTATAAAGCCCTAGCCTCTGAGCACCTTCACTCTGGAATAAGGGGCATCTGCTTCTGGCTTGTATTATTACTCATGCTTGGAAACAACTGTGCTCTTCTAGTCCTGGTCTGCAGCTCTGGAACTTTGCAGCAGCTTGTTTCTGGATCACGCACCCGCTTTTGGGCTACTTGAACTGACAGCCAACTCCCCTGGACTCTAGAACCAGGCTGACATGTCCAGATTCATTGCTTTTGTTGCTTTGTTGTTTTTATAAATAAATAAAAATTGTCCAATAGCACCTTAGAGACCAACTAAGTTTTATTTTTTATATTTATTTCAACTGTGTCAAACTAACACAGCTACCTACCTGAATCTAGAAGTGTTGTATTTATAATTATCTTTTTCATTGTTTTTAGTGGTTGCCTATTAGGGGAGGTTAAATATTTTTTAAAAAAATTCTGCAAACTTCAGGATTCCCCCAAGAATGCTGATACCTCACCCCTGTTTCTCATTGGCTCCCTGCTTTGGCATCAAATCTGTGGGCACTCGCCATTTGAGCTTGCTGTTAGAGGGAGTAGATTTTTTTTCAGTTGGTAGATTTTCTCTCTTTTGAAACTACTTTTAAGGGAGCCCAATTAGCTCAACTTGCATAATTCACACAGAAGGTACAATTCAGCTTGTCTTGGAAGTCACACACCCCTAACCTAGGATCTGTGACGGGCTTTCTGCCCCTTCTGCTTCAGCTCTGCGAAGGGAGGGGAGAACCAAGGAAAGACAGAATTGGGCGCTATGATGATGGCAATGGAGCTGAACTCTATACTCAGAAAAAGGTGGCAGTATGTTCACTTAAAACATTTAAGTTCATTGCTATTCCTTTTTGCCAGCAGTTGCTCGGTGACATGTTCCTAACGCTTCTTTATTATGAGGAGTCCAAAGCTGATCACACCATAAATACATGTTTAAGACAGAGTTTGGCTTGGAAGAACATGGCTGTCAAATAAAACCAAGGGCAGGAGGAAGGGAGACGAGCAACCGCTGTGATATAAAGCTGCCAGCTGAAGGCTGACTGCTTCATTACACAATCAAGGCAAATATTCTGCCTCAAGGACAATATTTTACATAGTTTATTCCTGCAAAAACTTGAGACAGTATTTCCTTCATTCCAATTTCAATCTGAATTTTTAAAGCCTAACGATAACAGAATGAAAGGAAAGTTTTGTTTATAAAGCAACGGGCTTCTGAGATGGGGGGAGTGGGGTGCAGCAGCCCTACATGTCCAGGATCAACATGAGGTGCCGGTTTTAACATAGGGATGGGGAGCCTGTGACCCCCCCCCCAATGTTGGTGGACATTTCAACTACCATCAGTTCCAGCCAAAGTTGTACTCCCAACAACTGCTGGAGGGGCACTAGTTCCTCCCCTTTCTTATAAAGTCCCAAAAGTCTTGGGACCCATGTACCTAAATAATTCCTCTCCCCCCCCCCCATCTGTTGTCTCTTTTATTCAGTTTTTTCTCAGGGTGCCTCTGGTCAAATCCACACCAAACATTTAAAGCACTCTTAGAACACTTTAACCATCATGTCTTCCTCCAAAGAATCCTGGAAACTGCTAAGGGCATCACCCTCAGAGAGCTACAGTTCCCAGGATTCTCCTTGACTGTTAAAGTAGCATGATAGTGCTTTAAAAGAATAGTGTGGATATGACCTCTACCAAGAAATCTGAAAAAGTGTTGTGGGTGCCAGTCACAAAATGGCTGTCGTGGGGACATGGCATATTACAAAATATATATTTACTAAGATCCTTTTTTGCAGGCACTATAGGAAGCACTAGTGGGCACATTGGCAGTTACTGTTCTTTTTCTTTTTAGGCCTCTGAGGAAGTTAAGAGGCCAGGGCCCTGAGGCCTCACCCAGCCTTCAAAACAAAGTTATAACAAAAGGAGTTGGAAACAGGCAAGAGATCTGAGGCCAGTCCCAATGACCAGGAGCTCTGGCCCTGTCCCGAAACTCTCAAACAATGGGTGGTTTCCAAGGTCAGGTATACTCAGCATAGGCCCATTGAAATTAATGAGCATGACTAATTTGGCTCCATTAATTTCACTGAGTTTAATCTGAGGATGATTTAGCTGGATACAACCCGATGTTTGTTGGGAAGATCCGCAGTGATTTTAAAAAATGCATTGGGGTTTGAAGAATTGATTTAGCAAAACAAGTTATACTGGAGTCTTGATTAAACAAAATGCATTTCTTTTGAGGCTGACAAACAAAGATACATGTTGTTATGTACTGAAGTTCTCACCCTGGGCCAGCAGGGGGATACATGCAAATGAAGGATCGAAAGTGACGTATAGTGATGGATAGTTTTGTATGCAAATGAAGGATCGAAAAGTGACATTAAGTGATTGGATAGTTTTAGAACGTTGCAACAGTTGCAATTGTTCTGTAGCTCTATATAAGCAGGCTGACTGAGCTCCTGAGTTCAGTTCTGTTCCAGCTTACAAAATAAAGAGCTGCTTTGGAGAAATCGCTGTGTCGTCTGCTATGTCAACCCACAACTTAACACATGTATTCCTCAGCTACCAGATCATCAACTTGGTCACTGGTCTGGACAGATTTAAAAAGCTCGAACTGACTCAAACTGGTCTTATGCAAGACTTGAGAAATCTCAGATGGAACTTCATCCCTTCTTACTGGTTCTTTTGTGATTGTTTATGCCATCATTGTGTTAGTTCATTGCTCACTTTATGGGTTAGGAGTGAGGAGGATATGTGGGGGTATTCACCTTGTGTAAAAAAAACCCCCAAAACTGTTACAGTATATAAACATTGAGGTTTTTTAAAAGAATACATTTGAGGCATGCCAGCTGATGATGGGTACTTCCTGGCAAAAGAGGGCAACCCACTCCCTCCAAGAACACAAACCATGATCAGAATAAGGAGACAGAGCTGGAGCTGTTCCACACAGACATAGAAAACATCGAATGAGCCTGGCTACCATCTTCACAATGCGAACACCTACTGAAAGACACAACACTCAAATACATGCATATGGGCCACTCGCATGGTTTGAATCCATGGCTACACAGGCTACAACTGCAAAGGAACGGTCTCCCTTATCTATGGGAATTAGTAGGAAGTCAGACCAAAACACTCCAGGGTTTGAAGCAAAGCTGGGAAATGGATCTTGAAGAGCACATAGGAGATCAAGATTGGAAAAATATTTGGCTACATAAACCAGCCAAATCCATATCAGCATACATTAGGGAACTTGCCAGCAGATGGTATAGGAGCCCAGTCCAACTCTCCTATACGACCTGCACCCACTTGTATGAGGGTGTGTACACATAGGCCAGTGATTTCCAGCCAGAGTGCCATGGCACCCTGGGGTGCCTCAAATGAAGATCAGGGGTGCTGTGGGCAACACTGGCCTCTGTCCCTCTTTTTTTCTCTCCCTCCTCTGACGCCCTTTTGCATCTCTGCCCCCCCCCCAGCTTGCACAGCTGTTTGTTCCAGCAGCCCTGGCTACAAGCTCCCCAGGCGAAGGGTGCCTTTGGGGCTGGCCAGGGGGTGCTGGTCGCCAGGAGCTGAGGCAGCCTTAGAGTGAGTAAGTAAGCAAGCAAGCAGGTGAGGGAGCCCAGCTAGCCTGTCCACCAGCCCTTGCTGTTGGGAATGAACAGAAAAGTGGGAGGCCAGGCAGGTAGGAAGGTGCTGTGCTGGCCTTTCTTGTGCTTGCTGTGTGGAAGGCCTGCCTGGGAGTTGAGTGCCCAGTGCTGAAGGGGAGACAGTCTGCTATGCAGGTCCAGCAGCTCCCACTGCTGCCTCCCAAGGTAAGGTGTTGGCCTAACACTCACCTTTGGCCAGTCTTCGTTGGGCCACTAAGGCTGGGGGCATTATCTGCCAAGCCCCTGTGGGGCATTGTGAGGAGGCACCTCTCTTTAGGGCTGGGGGGGCAGCTCAGAGACCAGAGGCGGCAGCAGCAGCTGCCCAGAGGACACCCAAGGAGAGGGGAGAGGAGAGGACGTTTGAGAAACACTCCACAAGGCAGTGTTTGAAAATGGGTGGGAGGCTGCCAGCTCTGCAGGCAAGGGGTGACATAACTGGGCTCCTGAGCCCCACAGGGGTGACACAGAAAGAATGTAGTTGGTCAAGGGAGCCGTGGACTCAAAAAGGTTGAAAACATCTGACATAGAGGAACATATTTCTATCTCTGGTGGGAATGCACAAAGGTTAAGGTATCCTGGAATGTAGTCAGGAAATATTGAAGATAACTGGGGGAACAGGGCTCTTTCACCCCCACAGCTGCTGCTTCTCTTCATCTTTGTGGGAGAGAACAAGCAGCTTAAGAATGAAGCACTGCTGACCTTCTTGGCTGCTGCAGGGCTGGCAGAAGCCCAAGTATGACATGATCCACAGGGCCTCATTCTTGAACTGTGATGCAAAAATATTGGGAAACTTGCAATATCAGAAAAGATTACGCATATAGTCACAGTGACCCATGGAAGAGAAAGAACAGATGGCTTATTTGCAACATGGTGGTCCTTTATTGCATACACAATCTTGGTCTCATAAATAAACTTTCATAAACAGCTTTGCAAATCTGGAGGTCATGAGCAGTAATCGGGCTCATCGCTGCTCTTCTGACAACAATTCTCAGGCCACATCACCCCAACTCTACGCCATCTTCACCACCCCTCTTTTAGAACTTAGTTATGACATTCATATGTCTTTTCATTCTGTAAAATCACAGAAGGGGGGCACTTTTATTGTATCTGTATTATATTTGCTTTCCTTATAATTAATTTTAAAAAACCTTTTAAAAAAGTACAGTGGTACCTCGAAAGACGAATGCCTCGTAGGATGAAAAACTCGCAAGACGAAAGAATTTTTCGTTTTTTTAGTTGCTTCGCAAGACGAAGTTCCCTATGGGCTTGCTTCGCAAGATGAAAACATTCAATGCATTCCTATGGGAATGATTTTCAATGCATTCCTATGGGACTCCGTGCTTCGCAAGACGAAAAATTCGCAAGACAAAAAAACTCGCAGAACGAATTAATTTAGTCTTGCGAGGTACCACTGTATGAGACGGAGCAGCAGTGAAGGTTGATCACTTACAGCAAATGAGGCACTGTCCCACCAGCCTCTGGCTATTCTGAGCCAGCTCCCACTTGCCTACCAGTGATGGGCAACACTGGCTGCCAGCTTGCTCCTGCTTAGTCTCACTGTTGCCCTTGTAGCACTTAGTACAGAGGAGGAAGGGGAGAAAACTAGAATTCACTAGCTGTATCCAAAATTGGCTCTGGCTCCACCTACTGTTGGTATCCTGCCAACACACACACACACGGGGGGGGGAGCCCCAATTGGTACCAGGCCACTACTGCAGAGCAGCATTCTCTACTTGCTTTGCAACCTTCCTCTGGACTCCAGGAAAAGAGGAATGAGGTGAATACCTTCCAGGTGGAGGTCCACAGACAGCATCTTGTCAAAGCCCTCCTGGACCCATCACTGCTGGCTGTAGCATTTTGGATCTATGTAACTCTCTCAAGGCTACAGGCCAGAATGCACTCTTGCAGCTACTTTCAAAGGCTGCTTTTCCCCACGACTAGGGAATACAAATTAGAATACAAATAGAAGATGTGATAAATAACCTTCTCCCCGCCTAGCACCCCCAACACACCGATTTCTTCTTTGACACGTCAACCTTCTGACACAACGTAAATTAAATCCCTTCTGTGGTGGGATCAAAAAAAGGGGGGGAGACCCAGTGAGTGCACTATTTGCAAGGAAAGCAGTTTCTAAAAAGCACAGAGATAAAAACACTCTCTTGAGCAATGCAGGCTATATTTCAGTGTGCCATCGTGATTTCGATGACAGGCTTCTAGGTCTGCCAGTTGCCTCTCCCCAAACAGCTCTCCTCCACTCTGTTGCAATGGCCTTTTGTTGAATGAGGTGCAAAACCTTTAGCTGTGTTTTCCCTCCCTCGAAACTTCCTTTTCAAAATAAACTATAATCTTGCCAGCATCCCTTTTGAAGGTCACTGTGAATAATTACCTCTCTGAGCAAGTGGGGGGTGAGAAACAATCCCCCTCCCTTTGGTTCCTTGGAACAGCAACAGATTTCATATTAGAAGGTCGGAGAGAAGAAACATTCAAAGATGGACAGAGTAATTTTTGATCTTGTCATATATTTTTTCACTACACTGCTCCCGGCGATGATAAATTGCTGCACACTGATGACCATGCAGACAGCAAGGGTGCTCTTTTAACTCTGCCAAGTGTAAGTGCTGTCTGAGCAGCAAGCAATGGCATAGTTGTTGTTGCAACCTCATGTATGGTGGGAAGTTAACAAAAGAACAAGAAGAAGGAGACCTGCAATAAATTGTTGCAGTGCCGAGTGCTCCTGTCCAAGGTTTAGCCAGCCAGCCAAGATGCTCCATTTTCAAGGTGCTCCATTCCATTGCCACACCTGGTTCCTCCTCCACAACAGTCTGAGCATCCCATGGTGATTGAGGTTGCTCGATCTTCATTGATTACTTCCCTCCCATTGGCTTGGAAGTTTGCCCTCCTCCCTGTGCAAATGTATAATGTGCAAATACAAATGTATTTCCACAAACGTTTAAAAGCCAAGACTCATGCATGTAAGTCATTTTGGCTACATAAGAACACACACTTGGGGAACAGGTTTGCTGTCACCACCATCATCCACAAGCAGCATCATTCTTATTAATTTATATACTTCTGAATGCCAAAAGTGACTTAAAAAAAAAAGAATGAAAACCAAGCACACAAACATTAGAGTATAAACATCCATAATTAAAATACACACTAAAACAATCCCACGGAAACAACAATTAAGCAATTAAGACAGTGAAAAATGGTTAGAATATGTCATCTACATGAGGACCATTTGCAAGACAATAGAGGACTCCAAACAGGGATTCCTACCAAAGGAACCCAGATGAGTTCTTGCACCACATGAAAGCTTGCCAGGGGAGGAAGGTGCTGGTATCCTCTGCAAGACACCTCTGTGCCACTGCTGTGACTGGCGAGAGAGTGGCGTTGCATTTCATTTCATTTCAGCAGGCATCAGGTGGCATGAGGAGACAATGAGATCCCACCTGGACCTATAAAGGAGGGTTGCTTTGTGGGAGGGACTAACCTTGGCATCTGGAGCTGCTACTGACTGTAGCCTTAAGAAACTTTTGCTTGAGCTTGCTTTTCCCTTCTCCCTCCCACTCCTTTTACCTTGTGTGCCATGTCTCTTTTTTCAGATTGGAGCCTGAGGGCAGGGAATGTCGTAGAACTGATGTTTGTAAGATGTGCTGAGAGAGCCTTTTTGGCTAAAGGGTGGGGGTGCAAAGCCACAGGTGAATAAATAAATAAATCTTTCCCAAAAGAGGACTGCAACCAGGTGAGCTGCTCAGTTTGCTGTCCAGGAGCTAAGTGCTGAAGGCCAAGTTCAAAGTCCCTGGTGCTATCCCTTCTTAAGGTTCTTTATCTTTAAATTAAACTCAGACCAGACCGCCCTTAAAATATAGAAGTCCTTCCAACAGATAACTGTTCTCCAAATATTAGGACCCAGATCACCTTTTGCTGGGCCCTGATAACACCACCCGCAAGCAGCCCCTCTGTTCCAGGTCTCAGCTTCCAGGCCTACTTTACCTCCAGTGTGACTTTGTCAACTGTGTACCTTCAGTTTTAAATCAATGGTGATGGATTAATCAAGGTTGATTTGAACCTGCTGCACCCTGTCAGAGTCTTTAAGTCTGATCTTCACGCTACAGCGATTCTCCATTTTAACCAATTCTGTCAGGGATGAGGTTCTCAAAACAGCCACCATGCTCCTTGCTCCTCTTCCACAGGCAGGCAATTTTCACTAAAGCCGGCAATGAATTGTCTTTTAATGGCGAAAGAAGGTGGAGTGAAGAAACGGCTAGCCTCGTTTTTTGTCAGCCCCCATCAGGCAGTCCTGTGAATCGCACACATCCTGTTCTGGTCTGATGCTGGGAGAAAGCAGTGAGGCTGGTTGAAGGATTTAGGACCATGGATAGGTCACAAAAGGTATTTGTATATCTCCCTTTTAAAATCTGCAGTACATGAGATACAGTGTGCTCTTCTGTCAGTTCCTCTTTGCAGCAGGTCAGCTTCTCCTACACTGAATATGCCCCTTCAAAGATGCCAATATTTCACTTGATGCCAGGTTTGGACATTCACCTTTCCTTCTGTTCTGAAGAGACGAAAGTGATGGCTGGTACAGGGGTCTTCTTTTTCCATGGATGAGTGAGCTAATTGCGGGCATTCCCACACCTGTTTGTGGTCCCGTCTCACTTTCTATTCTTTTAGATTCAGCAGCCAGTTTGTTATGCAGTCTCCCCTGCAGCACCCATTTTGTCTTATGTCTCACCCTCAAACAACTATGTTGTGACTGACCACCACAGCTTCTTTATTTTTTCAGATGTGCCCAGAAAGGTTGGAGAACCTGGCATCCTTGAGCGACAAATTAGCCTGAGGTTTGAAGAGTTGGAATGGAAGATCAAGTGGCTAAAACATAAACATTTTGAATTCGAAAATAAGCCGGGCAAATTTTTGGCCTGGCAATTAAAGAAAAAACAAGAATTATTAATAAAATCAGAATAGACGATAAATGGTTTGATGAACCAAAGGAAATTAGCAGGTGTTTTGTCAACTGCTACAGAGAACTATACAAAGAAGGTCCTGAAAAAGTGGAAAAATTGCAGAATATTTGAAGAAGAATGGTAACACGAGGTAAGGTAAAGGTAAAGGGACCCCTGACCATTAGGTCCAGTCGTGACTGACTCTGGGGTTGTGGCGCTCATCTCGCTTTACTGGCCGAGGGAGCCAGCGTACAGCTTCCGGGTCATGTGGCCAGCATGACTAAGCCGCTTCTAGCGAACCAGAGCAGTGCACGGAAATGCCGTTTACCTTCCCGCTGTAGTGGTACCTATTTATCTACTTGCATTTTGAGGTGCTTTCGAACTGCTAGGTTGGCAGGAGCAGGGACCGAGCAATGGGAGCTCACCCCGTCGCGGAGATTCGAACCGCCGACCTTCTGATCGGCAAGTCCTAGGCTCTGTGATGTACCACTGTACATAAATAGGTCTCAGCCGGGCCTAAAAGTGACCACTGCTCTCATTGCAAGGGTAGATAAGAAGATGCCTTATACTGAGTCAGGTGGTTGATCTATCCAGCTCAGCATTGTCTCGGCTATTGAGAGTAAGTTGGATTGCTGAGCCAGCATCAACTGTGCCTCCATCTCTTAGGACATAGAGGTGTCAGACCAAAACAAATACATCTTGCAAGCTCAACCCACTCAGAGCAGTGCCCATTTACCTGCCCAGTTTTGGGACTCTGTCCATTTGCTATGGTAGGTGCTGCCTTTCCAAAGGGAGGTGCAGAGAGCATGTCACTTGTTGCATCAACATCTTGGCTTACACCTAGTCATCCTATTCCGCTATATTGTATAACATGCCTTGATTATATACCCCTTTGATTTAAGCATTAAAGTCTTTGGCAGAAACCAAGCTGGCAGTATGAGTTCTTCACCTGGCAGTGAGGGCCAGGACGGATTCCTGAGAGATGCTGCATTGCTGCCCTTTCTAAAAGCCTTTCTCAACAAACACATTTTCTGCTTATAAGCCTCTTTGGGGCTTGTGCACTCCCAGCCTACAAGCTGTAGACATTTCTTCAGGTCTTCCTAATCAAAAGCCAAACATATATTTTGTTGTTTGTCAAACACAAGCACTTCATTACATAGGAATGAGGCAGATAGACAACATGCATTAAGACAACATTATTGGAAGATAACGGTGCCATTAATACTCCCCAATGAAAACAGCCACACAGAGTAACTAGGAGCAGTTGAGGGAAATTACAAATTAGGCAGGCTTGTTTTACATTTTATTGGAGGAATGAGAGTCTTAATTATTCAAGAGGGGCGGTGCACTTCTTTCTAAGCAAAGCTTTAGACCATTCACTTTGCTTCTCTGGTCTACCTTGCAGGCCTTCCAGCAAATTGGCTTAAAGGAGACCCTATGCCAGGAGTCAGTGAAGACTGATCCATTAGGTCAAATGGGGCACTGCCCCACCAACCTCCATCCTGATGCCTCCAAGCCCACCTGCCTGCCTTCCTACCTACAGCCAATCCAGGGGGTGGCACTGCCTCTCAGCTTCCTCCTCCTGAAAATAAGTTTGGCCTTGCAGAACTCAGGAGGGAATAAATTGGGACAACCAGGGACTCAAGTTGGACGCTGACAAGTGTGCACCAGAAGAGGGGGGGGCAGAGGTTTCTGGGGATCTGCACCAGCCAGGAGGCAAGAATTAGAAGCAGGGGAAGCTTCAAAGCTGGAGGGTGGAGCACAGGATGGGTCAGAAGAGGAAGAGGAAGAGGCAGATCAGGCAAGTGAAAGGTCAGTGCTTCCACACCCTCTCCTGTACCACTGCCTCCCAGAATCAGGAGGGGGTTGAAAAGGGAGGAGCAAAGGCAGTTTTTGTGCAGACACAGTTTCCAGCTGCATGCGGGCAACCCGTTGGGGGAAGGTACATAAACTGGTGCAGGGGGAGTGGCTCCCTGTTGCTGCAACTGCTCCATACAGCATGGATCTGTGAATAGCCGCCTAGAAGCTAGATTGGTGTGTGTAAATACTGTAAACAGAATTGTAGAAGTGACTGTAGAAGTGACCTTTGACAATAAGTAGTTGGCTATCTGCCATGTGCTGGGAAGCACTCTTGACAGTTGTTCACTGTTGGGCTCACTGCTTTCCACCCCACCAGCCACAATGGGCTCCAGCCACCACTTCCAGGAGCCAGCATAGCCCCTGATCAGGGATGATGGAAATTAGAATCCAGCAACATCTCCATGGCCTCAGGTTCCCCATTGCTATCCCATGTTGAACCATTCTCTCTTCTCTTATCCATCTTGCACATTCCTCGCTGTGGGTATATCTGCAGGAAGGTTTCACATTTAACGCAGTTTTAAGCACACTGCATGTACAGCTGCTTATGCTTCTCTGTACATGCAGAGAAAAAACCCCACAATGTCTTTTTAACACAACTAAAGAGCATTATTGAGTGGATGAGACCAATAGTGGGTTCAATGGTCAAGAAAGCAGTTTCTGCACGTGCTGTAGGGGAATATGAGGGGCAGACAGGACTCATAAACCTGGGAAACTCTAATCCTAAACCTCTGCTGCCCTGTGGGATATCTTCAGAAGAAGAAAAGGCTCAGGTGTAAACCCTACACAAATGCAGAGTGGCATCCCTAAGAGGGTTGGATGACGCCTTGCATGGCTCCTTCCGGCAACTCCTGCAGCCAAGCTGGTGCCAAATGTATTGCTCTGCTTTTCATTGGTCCACATCAGGAAGGCCAATGAGGGGGTTGTGTTTTCTGGGCAGTCCCGGAGAGGCCATGTGGGTCCTGCTAACACAGCGGTTTGACTTCACCCTCGGAGGCACACTCCATTGTGTCTTGAGACAGTAGGGTGGCAACAACAAGAGATGAGAAGCATGAAAGGGCATTGAAAGAAAGTCAGCACCCCAACCCGGCTCACATATCCAAGGTTTCGTAAAGAAAATTACTTGCTTATTGCTGTGCTGCAACCATATGTCCTCTTGGGATTTGTGTGCATGCAGATTGTTATCTGCGCACACACACAGCACCTCTCTGCTTCATTGAAAATTCACACCATTTGCTACTAGAGCCAGTATTTGAAACAGACCAGCGACAACAAAAGAAAGAATGGAGAGAGTTAATCAATACAGTCTATACTTCTAAGAAGCACAAAATGACTGTTTGCAGCAGGAAGGTAGGCTTGTCACTAAAAATTGCTTTCCATCCCCTTAATTAAGCTTCTGGTTATATCTTTCTCAGAAAAAGCTTCAGATCTCAGCTACACCTTCCCTGCCACCATCCCTCCCAAAATGTTACAAAGACAACAGCCGAATGGAATTAGACAGAAATGAGTTAGTAACAACAGAACAAAAATAAATGCATCAATTCCAGTCATCTGTGTATGTAATGTAGCCTTCCCCAGCATGGTGCACCCCAGAAACTATGAACTACAGTACAACTCCCATCAGTGCTAGCTAGCTCGGCCAATGGTCAGGGATGATGGGGATTGAGGTCCAGCAATTTCTATAGGCCACAGATTCCCTATCCCTGGTTTAAGTTGCAAAGCCTCCATCCATGCTCAACCTGCATATTTGTAAATAAATGCAAATAATACCAAAAGCCTTAAGTTTCCAGTTACATCATTCAAAAGAGGTCAAACCCTAGAGTAGGTGCAGGAACCCCTGGAGCCTCATCACCCAGATAATTGGCTGCATATAACAAAACTGAGGGAGCAGGCTGGAGTTTCCAAATGGAGCATGTTCAAAGAAGGGAAAATATGGGCTACATCTACATTGATCTTTTAAACGTTATTAGAACGACATTAGATAGATCATTCTATAACTTTACCTTACCTTTAACATGCAGTTTCCCTACTGCTAGTGGTTCGTTGCTCTGTAGCACCCTCTGGTGTCACATTTTAATAACACATTATTAATGTTATAAACCACAAGTGCTGATCCGCCCATGGTCAGCAAACCAAGACCTAAGAAGAAATATTTAATCTAGAGAAGAGAAAACCGGGGGGGCAGTCAGGGGGAACACATGCTCGCACTCTTCAAATGCATAAGAAGCTGTCATGATGAAGAGGTCAATTGGAAGACTCTCCCTCTTGAAATCCACTGTTGGTCTCATCCACTCAATCCACCGGAGTCTGTCTTTGCATGCAAGGTATGTCCTTAACTCACCGAGGGCTTGAGAACCAATGGCTACACACACAAAGCTCTTTTCAGGGTGTGGCCACTGTCAAATGCTGACAACTTCAAGGAGTCACATGGTGTTCTCCACCAGAGGTATTGCCCCTCCCCTAACACCCCCCTAACACCCCCTCCCACATCTGTCTGTACAGCCACAGCAGGAGCTGCAACTTTCCAACAGCTTCACCTCACCCTCAGAGGCACAGTCCTCCATTGTCTCCCAAAACAGATGGATGCCAACAAGCAATTGAAATCTCATGAAATCTGGCTGGCACAAATGCTGGTTTTCAGCACTAGCTAAAACTTTGCCTCTACATCCAGACATTGAAATGTTGTCGATTTGTTGTGAATTAGACTGCAGGCTTGTAGGAGTTTTTCTACTTATTGGCTTTATATTGTTTTAATGTTTTTACTTGAAACCTTGTATCATTTTTAAAAATTTTATCACTACCTAGGGATCCCTTGTTTGATTATGTATGGGGAAAGGAGGGAACATTGGTTTCGTTTGATTTTAAATAACGTATATTCCCAGAAAATATTTTCAAAATTAAATTCTTTACTAAGAATATGCCCAGGGGTTCTTCGACTCCAAGACTATCATTATTAAAAATGCACTTACAAATTAAACAAAGAGGATTTGGCTTTCCAAATCTGGAACTACATCATCAAGCTTATATTGTCAAATATTAGATATTGGAAACCCAAAATAGAGATGATTTTCTGAATTCAGCAATCCTAGAATATCTTTATCTTTATCTGGATCAACAGCATTAGAAACAAAATATATTAAAACTCAGGAATCTCTCAAAACAATAATCTCAGTCGGAAAGTGATGGAACATCATCTCTAACAAAACTTTATTGTTAGACCAGTTTTCCCACGCTAAACTGACTGTGGGAAAATCCTATTCTAAAATTAGGGGAGGGGTGGTAATATGGAAGAATAAGGGTGGATGCAGGTATACTGACTCTGACAGACGAGAATTATTAATTTTATGCTTCTACTATATTGAAAGAAAAATATTATCTATTAAATTCAGCTCAATGGCAACATTTCCAGCTGAAGCATATGTTAACATCGCTATTTGGACCGGCAGCTTTCACAGCCTCTCATACACCTGAAATACTAGAACGATTGGTAAAATCCTTTGAGACCAAAAAGCCGGTGATTCTTTTTTTTTTTTTTTACATATATTTGGTTTCAATTAATCAGTTTGCTGCTGGCTCGCTCCTGACATTGAGCTACAATTCCCATCAGTGCTAGCAAGCATCACAGATTGTAAGGGACTGGGGGGCATAACATTGGCTATCCCTACTCTAACAAAAAAATGTTTTAATCTGCTGTCTGCTTTGTCAAGATCAGCCTTTAAATCAATCCAACATCTGTTAGTGGCTTACCCATCAACAAAATGTTGCAGAGCTGTGTTTTTACTCTTTTACCCAGATGCTCACTTAACGTTTGGCCACTTCCTTTACTAGTTCACACTCCGTCAATTTACAAGGTCTCTCCTTCTTCTGACCTATATACATTTGTAGATTATCATTCCAAAGAAGAAATTGCAGAATTGCATTCTGAGTGTCTTTCTTTCCTCTTGTTTCACAAGGGGAAAAGGAGGAGCACAGTACAGGTGGCTAAGAAAGGAAAGGCATTGCCTAAGCCTTTTTCCTTGAATGGGAGTCTAATCAGCTACAGTGCAGCTGCAACATAGCGTTTTGTGTTCCGTTGATTTATTACCACAAGGGCTGGCAGACCTCATCAGCCAACGTGCTCTTGTGAAATAACAAAATAGTTCCACAAGAAAACATAAAATGGAACCAGTTCAGCATTTTTTTAAAAAAAAATATAAATCTTGATTACTGTTTCTTTTGGAAAACCATTGCAGGAGCTTGGAATGATGGTGGTGAGCAGATCTCCCTTTCGCTCAGAGGAGTTTCAGGAAGGAAGGCCAGTTGAGGGTAGAAACTGCAAAGGAACACTTATCCAAAGAAAGATGTTGAGAACAATATCTAGGGGTGCTGGTGGTTAAGAACCAGGCAAAAGGCTCCTCCAGACGTTCATCCTGGTTTACTTGCACAAAGCTTACACAGAGGTTAGACCAGGCATAGGCAAACTATGCCCTCCAGATGTTTTGGGACAACAACTCCCAAAACAACTGGAGGGCTGAGTTTGCCTATGCCTGGGTTAGACTATGCCTGATCTTTATTAAGCATTTTTTCTGATTTGTTTGCACAAAACTTATGCAGAAGTTATTGTCGATTTTTTTAATGACTTTCTACAGTAAAGAAAGTGATGGGGGAAGCACTGGGAAATGTGGAATAATAATTGCTTGATGTGCCACTGCAAAACAGCCCCATAAACAAATTGAAACAAATTATCAATAAACAGTGGGCATTGTATAACCTCCCTGCAAACTTTGTGCAACCAAATCAGAATGAGAAGTCAGGCCATAAAAGGGAATGCTCATTGTGCTTGCAATTTAAGTCTATACCTCCCAGGACAAATTTTGCAGCAGCAACAAACTTTGATTCTGATGGCAGAGCAAACAGACATATGCTTTTTATTAATGCTAATACATATATTGAATTTTTAAAAATGTATTTTGGCTGTATTTTGTCATTGCATATCTTTCGTTTTCCCTCATGCAAAATGCGTAGGCTGCACATCTGTTCAAGTCTGCTACAAGCCAGGCAGTTTTCCAAATGATCCTTGAAAAGTATCAATCAACCCACTAACAGGATTCCCAGCATCTTTTGCATCTGGCCATGCTATCTATGAATCTAGCTCCCATTGTGCCAATCACACTTTCTTTCTCTTTCAATGTCTGCCTCTTCCAAGTTACAGCTTGTCATCCTGACTCTCTGAGAGGCATGTATTACTGCTTATTGACTTTGATGCCTTATCTACCTTGGCAGCTGAAGCTGTTGCTCTTCTCACCCTAGTTGTGTGGTGTGCATCTGCAGAAGCGTCTGAACAACATGTGGAACTCAAAGGCTGAGTTATCGTGAGAATGATCAGATACTTCAAACCAGTGCTTTTTTTCTGGAGCGATGGAGGGGTACGCATACCCCTAAACATTTGTGAATCTTTGTACTTTTGTCCATTTACGTACTGTGTTTATTTTTCTCGATTTGAACTATAAAATGGAGATTTTCTTGAGTCAAAATGACAGTATCTCTAAACATTATTATTATTTTTAGAAAAAAGCACTGCTGCAAACCAAGGGAGATATTTCCACAACTGTCATGCATCTCTCCCCTGCTCCCTCTCTCTCTAAATATATGTGTGGATGGGTCTGTATGTGTGTCTTCTCTTTCTTTCTCCCTCTCTCTCTCTCTGTGTCTCTCTCTCTAACTCTCCTCTTTCTCTGTCCCTCTCTCTTGTCTAGCTGTCTCTCTCTATCAGGTAGTGTGGAAGGCAGGGAGACCGGGACTGAGCAGAGAGGGTACCACATCTCAAAGCCCTGTAAGGGAGGCTCTGGGCTTTAGGAAGGAGGCATCAGGCTCTGGCAGGGTCATAACTTGGGAATTCAAAGTGAGCTGCTTTGATTAATGTGCTAATATTAATTATTTTTCTGTGCAGATCATAATATCCCTTTCCATCAGGGTTTTGTTGCATCAGTCAGCTCTACCTGTACACGCGCGCGCGCGCACACACACACACACACACACACACACACATATATATATATATATATATATATATATATATATATGCAGGTTTTGGTGTCCTCGGGTGTCTTCCCGTGTAAAAGTTGGGGTGTCTAGGCGACGTTTCGACGAGGTCTCACTCGTCATCTTCAGGCTGGTGCTTTCGGCTTCTTGTTACTGGAACAAGAAGCCGAAAGCACCAGCCTGAAGATGACGAGTGAGACCTCGTCGAAACGTCGCCTAGACACCCCAACTTTTACACGGGAAGACACCCGAGGACACCCAAACCTGCATTCCTGTACCCGTGAAAATCTACGAAAGCAAATATATATATATATATACACACACACACACAGTATATACACGCATGCAGATAGATGGATAGATGTAGGGATAGGGATAGATATAGACCAGTGTTTTTCAACCACTGTTCCGCGGCACACTAGTGTGCCGCGAGATGTTGCCTGGTGTGCCGTGGGAAAAATTGAAAAATTCGAAAGATTAAAAAAAAAGTCAAATTTTCGCCCACTAGGCGGGCGCCGGACTGTGTCCACCCTATTTTCCATCCGTCCTGGGTGGGGATCAGATCGGATGAGAGCAGACAGTCGGTCCGCTCTCATCCGATTACCCATAGAGAGCAGCGGGGTTCTGACATCTCCCTCTCCGCACACAGTGTGGGGACGGAGCTGTCATCCGCTGGCTCAGCGGGGATCAGCGGATCGATCCCCGCTGAGCAGAGAATGGTCCGCAACGTTTTTGTTTGCCATTAAAGAAAAATATATTAAACATTTTATAATGGTGGTGTGCCTCATGATTTTTTTCATGAAACAAGTGTGCCTTTGCCCAAAAAAGGTTGAAAAACACTGATATAGACGTTCACTGAATCTGCTTAGGGTTTATAGTGAAGAACTTCAGAAGCATTGAAAGTAAATTACAAAAGGAGACACCAATAATTGACTGCATTTTGAGCACTTGGCTAGTTAATTATGCTGATGTTATCTTTATAGACAACAACTCAGACAATGCACACCACTGGATGCAGAAATGCTATTAAAGATTGAATAATGGATGTGAATTCTGCCTCTAAATTTAGTTACCAACCTTGAATAACTTCAGCCTGGAACTCTAACTCTCCGTCAACAGACAGAAGTCTCTGGTAACAGGGAGATAAATGAGACCTTTTTCCAGGTACTGGACGGTCATTAAAATGCCGCCGCTGCAAAAGACGTCAGTAGGCATGTCAGTGGTTACAGTTTGACATTACTTGAAATAAAATTGCCATCAGGCATATCTTGATTATACCTCATCTCCAGAAATGGGGAAGCTGTGACTCATAGGTAATGACCAGTGATTTTAATGTCCATGTGGAAGCTTATTAGACAAGGGTGAGGCACCTTGTTTTTTCTGCTTAATATCTTCATTCACTCAGAGGCAACCTGCTGGTGGAAGGCCCACTTGCCAGTGGTGGGTGGAGCCAGAGCCTGAGGTGGGTGGGGACAAAAAGATGTGGGAGGGACCAGAATCAGTGGTGGGCAGGGCTGAAGACAGTTATGGACAGATACAGCATCAAAAGTGGAAGAGCTAGCAGTCAAAGCAGGGGAATTTTTCTCTCTTTCTGTTATCCCCATTTCTTTCTCTTATTTATTTCTCTGCCACTGCCTTTCTCTTCCCTTACCTCCATATTTCCCTCTTTGCTACCAGCATGAAATCAGGCCCAATGCCAAATTAAATTAAGCCAATACTATATGCAATCGTTAAGCTGCAAGTTTCCCAGCCCTGTATAAGACATTGCTGGCATCCGTCTGCCTCGGGAGACCAGCTTCGTTTGCTAAGCAAACGCTACAACAAGGATGTTGTCTCTCTAATGGAGAGTAAACATAGAAACGGAGAATAGAAATTGGACTACATGAATTATCCTACCTAGGCAGACTAACTCTTACTCCATACCCACGAAGAATGGAGTATACTCACAGCTACTGTTGGCATTCACCTGTCCTGTGAGACCATGAAAGAGTGTGCCGTCGGGGGTAAGGTCAAACCATTAGAGGTTACAGTGCCTGCTGTGGCTGTAGAAACCAATATGGGAGAGACATTCATTGCAGCTGGAGCGAATGAAGGTGTCTTGTTTTGCTGTTACAATTGCACAATGGAATTTCTTCTCTCTGCACTCCTCCCAGCAATCATTTCTCCTCTATTTATTGCTGTGTATTTACCACCTGTCTGTCTCCAGGCACTGTGGTCATCTGCAAGCGATTCCTATAAGATGGTGCTAATGTTGCCAGCCTTCATGTCACGTTTACAGACATTTTTTGTAACATCGAGTTGGTCTGCCAAAGGCATGGTGCCTGGAGCCAGCTCTCCATAGACCACATCCTTGATGATCCTTCCATCTTCCATTCTGTGGACATGACCAAGCCAGTGTAGACATCACTGAAACAGGAGTGTGAACATGCTGAGAGAGCATATATTTGTTTGAGACTGTGTTGCTATGTGATGCCCAAAATCTTCTTGATGCAATGCCTGTGGAAGGCATTGAGGCAGCACTCCTGGTCAGTGTAAGTTGCCTATGACTCATTTCCATTAAGCAGCATGCTCAGCACACAAGCTTGGTAGACCTTCATCTTGGTATTGTTTGCAAGCGTCACAACCGTTTTGGAGAGGCAAGTCATTGCCAATACGCTTGTCCCGCTCAACATGACGGAAAAGTTGCTGGTTTCAATGGAGCCCAAGCAAACTTCAAATGTGTGGTCACCAACGCTGATGCGTAGAGTGCTGTCGACGTCCTGACCCATGATGTTGGCTTTTGTCAGGATGACAGTGAGTCCAACCTTCACGCAGGCTTGGGCAATATGGTTGATGAGTCTCTGTAGACCTTTCTTGGAGTGCACAGTCAAGGGTGTCATCTAAAAACAACATCTCTTGGATAAGAACCCCCTGCTCTTTTATTCTGGTATGGAGAAGTGACAGGTTAAACAAACCCCCGTTGCTCCTTGAATGGAGTTTATGAAAATGTGTGCATTAGTGAAATTACCATACAACAACAACAACATATTAAATGATATTATTTGCAAAAGTGTGTATTTCAGGCAAAATTTCATCCAAAACTGTGCTTATTAGGAGAACACAATCATTTGAGCATTTTTGCGTGAATTGATTCCTTTACAAAATATCACAAATTGTGTGGAAATGTGGAGAGCTGAAGCTGGAAAAATAAGAGAAATCAGAATTGACAGATTCGTCCATCTCTGCCTCTCACTCTGTGAGTGTCATACCTAGCTCGTTCCTGTATCAAACAATATTGTCAGTCCAGTTACAGGCCTTAAAGAGCCACATCAGGTTAAGAGCTTTTCCTTGCTAATCTTCTTTCCAGTAAAAGGGGGACAGAAAGGTCAAAAATGTATTGGGGTGACACTTGAAATCTGCTGCTGCATTTGTCATGCTGTCAAGAGCATGGAGAGAACCTGCCTTAAACAGCAACAGGAAAGCAATTTGTTGAAGCAGCAAGTTACAACTCATTGAAAAACATCCCCGGCACCCTGTTACATGATCAACAGCAGCTGAAGTAGGGCTTGATGATGCATAACAGAAGATATATAATGCACACTTCAGAATGACCTCCAGACTGCAGGATTTGATCACCACCATCTGCATCTCATGCTGGGAAATGGTCTGAAACACGGATTGCCCCGGCCGTGTGCGTTCAGAGCTATGACTTGAATGTCAGTGCTCAGAATGCAAAATGTGAATATACAAATGAAACCTATATCCTCAACTCCGAACCAGAGAGATCTTTTTCAGGGTTTCAGACCATCAGCCAGCCAGTGATGCCCTCTCCATGTATACTATAAATTGTAAGGTGTTCATCAGTTTTACTGGGGGAGGCGGGTTCTCCCCCAGCTGACACTCAATATTCTGTGGTTTCTGAGCATATTAGGTCCTCATTGGACTGGTGGTTCTCTCCCCTCTCCCTCTATTTTTTGTTTTATTATGTGTGGGTTTGTTTGTTTGTTTGTTTGTTTGTTTTGATCTGACTTGACTTGATTTGATTTGATTTGATTCTGCAAACCTTGGGGTTTCTCTCTGAGCATGTCAATACCCTTTTTGGCTTGAATCCTGCTGGCACTCATCACCTGAATTCACCATTTAAAGGAGGGATAGCTCATCCAAGTTACTATTATTAAAATAATAACAAGCAATTGTCATACCATACTCACTATGTCAATTATAAGGATAATCAGAACTTCAGGTTGAGCCCCTTACTCTCACAATTCTGAGCGCTCTTCCCATCATTGTTCCTGTCCGTTTGCATGTTTCACTTTCTTCTGTAAGTATGCTGTACTGCTTGTTACATTACCACAGTCTTTGTTTAAGCTGCCTTACAGAAGGTTCCCTTCTCAACTCCAGTAAGCTGCACTGGATGTTTCCTGGCCCTTCCCTCTAGACCAGAGCTTGTTCCAAACTGTGTGTAGCGACATGTTACTGCAGTGTGCAGGTGTCACACAAATGCACCCTGTGCTCCTCCCAGGGTTGGAAAGGGGTTAGTTTAACCTCAGTAAACTGAACTACTGTGTCTTGAAATGATACATGTCTAAAAAGTGTGTCACCAACATGAAAAGTTTGGAAAGCTCTGATCTACACCTTCCTTACCAACTCCTTCTCCGTCTCTCCCTCTCTGCCCCCACTTTCAGATTTCTGCTACGCTTTCTCCCAGTCTCCCTCTACCCTTCAGATTCAGTTTTTCGGGCTCCCCTCTCCCCAAAGCTATCCACTTTGCCTGCTTTCTCGCTCTGGGTTTGGGGCTCTCACCTCAGGGGGGGATGCCGTGGGTTGGAAAAGGTTCAGAAAAGGGCACACAAAATAATCAAGGGGATGGAGCAACTATGAGAAAACTATGTAAGTTCAGCTACGAGGAATGATTGCATCATTTGGGGTTTCTGGTTTGAAGAAAAGGAGGAAGACAGGAGATAATGATAGATGTATATAGAATTATGTATGGTGTGGAGAATGTGGGTAGAGAGAAGATCTATTATTTACAAAACAGGAATGGAAGAATGCCACGAAAACCAACCAGACCAAAAATAAAAGTTTAAAGCTTTATATGATAAGCAAATGTTACAGCAAGGATGTTCTCTCCCTCATGAAGAGTAAATCTTGACATGGAGAATAGAAATTGTAGTAACTGATTTATCCTACCTAGGGTATACTATTTCTCACACATAACATAAGGATTCAGGGAAGGGATCCTGCAACAAGCAAAAATAGGGGAACAGTTGAACATTGCAGACACGTGCTTCATTGGATATTGCTGTTTAAGTCTTCTCCGAATTATAATCCATTTTTTACTTGTCTTCCTCCCAATTGGTTCTTGGTCTTTTCAGTTACACTAGACTTTAATGGGCGTTTCTGTGCCAACCTGCCTTCTCCACCTTGGCTTCTCCACCGAATTGCCTTCTCCAAATTAGCACTGAGGCAAAACTGTCCGTATATCCATATGGGGTGGTGAAGCACTGTGCTATCTCACAAGATCCAGAATGCCATTGGGCTGCTAAAGTAGCATAGGCAAAATCCAGGTTTGTTTCAATACGGTCCTCTTCACGTGCATGGGAACATCTCACATTTCGCATAGGCACAAAGCTCAAAGTAACAAAATTCCAGATTGTCTGCTTGCTCATCTGCTTCTTTGCCTCTTAGCCCTCTTTGTAAGCAAAATCCATTCTCATACAAATACACACACACACAAATGTTACTGTTCTGTCCATTTTGGCTTGGTTTCAAGGCTGAATTGCTCTGCAAAATTAGTGGTCCATGTAACTGGGTTAAAAACACAACTTAACTTGTAAAAGGATGTAATAGAATAAAGAGGTTTAAAATTATATATGAATATATCATAAGCATAAATGTTTCTAAAAGTAACTTATTATGTTGCCAAATACACAAGTTGTCCCTGGAGTGTCTGCCTATTTTTATTGAGCTTAACCATTAAGTTTGCTTGTACTGTACTGTACTGTACTATATCAATGAAAGATTCAGTTCAGAAAATTCTGGGACGTTCTTTTCTTCGCCACAAGATGGCAAGCTTTTCCTTCTTACTTCTCTTTAATTCTTCTCAAATTCTACAGGAGCTCGCAAGAGCAAAAGTCCGCGGCAAAGCTTGAACGACTTCAGTCTTGCAGGGTGGGCTAAATTTAGCTGACGCCCCTTTCCCTTGCTACATCCCACCAATGTGTTTTAAACAAATAAAGCAAGAGCACGCAGTCACTACAATTGCGTAAAATTAATCTGAAATCTTACCGATCCCTGACTCTTTCCTGCTTATGAAGTTCCTGGACTGAATCAGAGGTACCAGGTGTCAGAACTTACCACGAACATCTCCCCTTGTTCTCTTCTAATGGCAATGGTGCCCACCTGAGAGGTGCCGGAACTGAGTTTTGGTGAGTTCCGGCTGGGGGGGGAAAGCCCTGATTGAGATAAACGCTTTTTTTCTCTCTGCGATCAGCAGGCTGCTTTCCTTCTGCCCATGGGAATAATTTTAGGATTTAATTTCACCCAAGGATCACTAGAGTTCACCCCTGTTTTCAGTACTAGAGTTCAGCTCTGGAATAAAGTCAAAGGTTTTATTAGTTAGCCAAGAGACATCAACTGCAAGCACACATGATAGAATCCTTAGGGTTTTTTCAGTAATATTTTCTGTTAATGGGGTTTCGTTCTGGCTTCTTAGACAGGATGGGCTTGTCTTCTTGCCTGACCCTTGTTCAAAAACAGAAATGGGGATATAAAATTCGGCATTTATATTTAGCCTTTATTATTGTTGTTGTTGTTGTAATTTGGGATGTCTTTATGTGGTTTGTATTGGGTTATGTATTAAATTGGAAATTTTAATAAATATTATTTTTTTAAAAAAGATAGAAATGTGATAATGAGAGAGCCATAGTCTTGTGACACTCCAGCTGTTCGTGAACCATGACTCTTATTGCCCTTGACCATTGCCCATGCCACTGGGCTTGATTGGTGTTGGGCCATTTCGGCTGTGGCTCGACATCTATAGAATGCTCTCCCCAGTGAGGACCACCCAGGACCATTGCTGACATCTTTTCGGGGCTAGGTAGGCTTGCCTTTCCCCCCAGGCTTTTGCTGAACTGAGCTGATTTTGTTCTACTTAGCTCAGCTGGTAGAGCAGAAGACTCTTAATTTCAGGGTTGTGGGTTCAAGCTTCACGCTGAGCAAAAAGATTCCTACAATACAGGAGGTTGGTCTAGATGACACTCAGGGTCCCTTCCAACTCTACAGTTCTATGATTCTACAGTTAGTGCTACCAAGGCTTCCTGTGGCTTTTATGGAGGGTGTGTGTGTTGTCTATATAGATATGCATTTGTGGGTAGATATGAACATGTGTGTGCATATGTGCATGTATGTGTATTAATGAGTTACAGGCATATGAAAATATTGGCGCTTTACAGGAACTTTTTAATGGTATGGTGTATTTATGTTTTTAAATTTAATTCACTTGAATGTTTAGGCAACAAGCAATCTATTGGTCTCGCATCAACTGGATGGGTATGGGCCATATATTCCCTTTCCCAAACTTTGACCTTCCTGGGCCATTATGGACTCCTTCAGGCCAAGTTCGTTTTTGCAGTTTTTGTAGGTCCTCTTCTATCCACCTCATAAAAGGTAAGGCGGGAGGTCAAATGCCAACCAGCAGTCACAGACATTTGCTGGAGAGAGATAAATGCCTAAGTATTTGCCTGGGCTGGTGTGTCGCCATTGGTGTGTCGCCGAAGCCATGAGCAATCCCTCCCTCCCAGCGCCGCAAGGAGGCTTGAAAGAAAAAAGTGTTGAAAGCACTTTGCAGACTGCAAGGTTCTACCGAAAGGATTAGCAAACAGAAAGTTCTACAGAAATGATTACTGCTTGGAACATTCAGAGAATGCACCCTAACGCCATCTTGGTAGTCAGAATAACCCCAAACTAATTGGTAGTTGTTGTGAGAATGAGCTCATATATGTTTATATTCTTTTGCTTTGATCTATGCTGATTTTCTTGCTTTGATGCTGTGTTTATCTCTGGATGCTGGGCTCTAGGCCCTGAGACGGGAACAGTTTTGGACAGTTGCCACCTCTGACCTCACTGGCCAGGTGTGATGGGAATTCCTGGCCAAAGTGATATATGTTGCTTTTTAAATGAAGGATGTATGCATGTTTGCTTGGATGCAGGCAAGGAGATGTATACGCTTACTTTATACCCTTAGTCTTGTTCCCCTAGACATATTATCTTAGAATTGTAACGTTGGAATGAACCCTAAGGGCTGTCTAGTCCAATTCCCTGTTGATTTAGATGTATGCCTACTATTCCTCTGGCCACCATCCCACTTCTTGACTAAGATACAAAATTTTGTTCATGTAAACACAAATATGCCTATTTGTTATATGCTTAGATACACCCTAAAAAGAAAGAGCTAAGAACCACACGAAACAAAAATCAGCACCCTCAACAGCTGAGCTATTCTGCCCAAATATTTTTTACCCAAAGTCTGGCAGAACAAACGAGCTTTGCTCTTCCCACACCCCCGAAGGTCAGGAATGAGGTCCATAGATGAACTTGATATATCTTGGAGCTGTAACAAAAAGCCTTGAGTTTTGCTGCTTGAGAGTGTTCTAACCTCCTGTTTAAAAAAAAAAAATGCAGAGCAGAGCCCTATAACAAGGTTTTAACAGTTGGTGGATCACAGGATCTGCCCTATACCAAGTCAGATTATTCTATTATAGTAAACATTTCTATGGTGCTTTCAAGCCTTTAATACATTTTGTGTACATTATGCTCCTTGCAGGAGCCCTGAAAGGCAAATCTGGACTATTATGTCCAAATATTACAGGTGTGGGAGATGATCAAGGCAAGTAGTAACTGGCAGCAGGTTTCCAGCATCTCAAACAAAGGACTTTCCCACCACTTGGCTGTGCTCAGTGCAATCTCTGAAGCCCCTTCAAAATCTCCTGTACCTTACCTTGGATTAGTGCTGCCACCACAGCACCCATTCCTGCCCAATAAGAAACACTATTTTTATATTCCTCAGACTTATTACCTGGATTCTAAAAGCATTTTCATCCATCTCCCCCTCAGCATAAGAAAGAAAAAGCTCCAAATTACTGTTCATATTCAAAGATTTACAAAATTATATCCTGCTTTAGAACTAGAGCACATTATTGTCTTAGAAATGTAATAATTGCTGTTGTGGATGGTTTTCTCGAGAGGGAAGAAAGGAAAACAGAAGCTTTTCAAGTTGGATTTGAATGCTTTCACTGTTTAACATTTTACGCTTTTATGATTCTATCACTTGTCTGTGGTTTCCCAGATTAGATATGGCCTATGGCAGTAGCCAGTCATTCCTCCGCTGCTTCAAAGTTATCAGTGAACCTCCTCCTTCAGTTCTTCTGTGAACTGGGAGGGCATCATAGACTCCTAATGCTATTCATCAGTTAGAAAGCTCACTCAGATGCCCTCTTAAATAAATATTTAGCTTCAGCTGTTTTCTTTAAATATACTCCACATTACATGAAAGAGAACTCGAGGAGAGTTGAGACTACAACAGTCTGCTGTTTTGTTGACTTTTGCCCAAATATAAAATGTTAGTGAAACTATTGTGGATAGAAGAGATGAAGACTAGCTTGAATGTTATATGTGTGCCTACAGCTTCAGCCTTCCTGGCGTTTCTAAACTACTTCCCCCAACATCCCTGGTCATTGGCTATGCTTGCTGAGGCTGATGGGCTTTGTGACTCAGCAACATCTGGAGAACCAAAAGTTCCCTACAGGTGTAGTCTGTGGAGCCATTTATGACATCTGTTTCCTTTGTTATATTTGCCATTGAGATGCATTAAGGCAAATAGCTTAATTTGGGCAAGATACTGATATTTAAAGAAAGCCACAGTGGCATTTTGTCACACCCTTCCAACAAACTGGTGTCATTGGATGCCTGCTCCTTGGTGCCTAGATCACTCAAGGTGGGGAGGGGAATGGCTATCCAAGCCTTGGATTAAATGACAATGGACAATTATCTTCCTCTGCTACCTCAGTGCACCATTCTGAGGGTTCTCCTGACAGACACACACACACACCAATTTGTGGGGGTGAGGGGTGAAGCCCGGAAGCCTGTTACACTAGCAGAGGTCCTTGCGTGAGCTTCTGCTAGCTAGTGGGACCAGTTAGCTGAATCCAGCTCACAAGGCCTGCATGACTTGTGACCCTCCAGGTACTTGACAGCAGCCAGCAAAATGTAAGAGGATCTGTTCTTTGTCTAGTCCTGCTTGCTTCTAATGACAGAAGTCAACCAATGTCTTCAGGAAGCCCACAAGCAGGGCATAAGCACAATAGTCTACCTCTGCTGTTGTTCCCAGGCATATTGTATTCAGTGGCATATTGTGTCTGAAGCTGGAGGTCCCATATAGCCATCACAATACTGTATTTTATATACGGTATTTGTATAATGTTGCTGTACACCACCTTGGTACGTTTTATTGTGGGTGACTGATGCATATGTTTATATATATGTAACAGCACTAGGTGATCCAGCTGGAATTGGGCAGTGGCCCATCAATAGATCAGAATCCACCTGCAACCCCTAATACAGTGGTACCTTGGGTTAAGTACTTAATTCGTTCCGGAGGTCCGTTCTTAACCTGAAACTGTTCTTAACCTGAAGCACCACTTTAGCTAATTTAGACCTCACGGGGTCTCTGCCATGGGAGCATATTCACCCAGTGCTTTTCAAGCTGCACTGGCTCCCGGTGGAGTACAGGGTCAGATTTAAGGTGCTGCTTTTGACCTTTAAAGCCCTTCACGGCCTAGGACCCTCGTACCTATGGGACCGCCTCTCCTGGTATGCCCCACGGAGAGCCTCAAGGTCCATAAATAACAACACCCTAGTGGTCCCAGGCCCTAAGGAAGTTAGATTAGCCTCAACCAGAACCAGGGCCTTTTCAACTCTGGCTCCGGCCTGGTGGAACGCTGTCTCATGAGACCAGGGCCCTGCAGGATCTGATCTCTTTCCGCAGGGCCTGTAAGACAGAGTTGTTCCGCCTGGCCTTTGGCTTGGAGCCAATTTGATTCCCTCCCTCCCTCTCTCTCTTTTTTCTTTTCCTTCTCCTCCTGCGATGAGGCTGCATTTTAATGTTTCAATATTTTAATGTTGTATTTTATTTTTGTTTTTAATTTGTAATCATTCATCTTGTTTTTATTATTGCTTGTAAGCCGCTCTGAGCCCGGCCTTGGCTGGGGAGGGCGGGGTATAAATAAAAAAATTATTACTATTATTATTAATGGGGCCTCCTGCTGCGCCACCGGAGCACAATTTCTGTTCTCATCCTGAAGCAAAGTTCTTAACCTGAGGTACTATTTGTGGGTTAGCGGAGTCTGTAACCTGAAGCGTATGTAACCCGAGGTACCACTGTATACAGGGCAGGGAATGGAGATGCCTGGGGCAGATGACTGCATTTGTATTAGGAGCGTTATCATGGCCACCACCTGGCATCTGAAGCTGGCTGCTAGCCAGACAGAGAGACGAGTTGATCTCTATGCTATCCATTGCAGGGAGGCAAACTGGCAAGTGGAGAATGAGGTCCAGGGGCAACAGATTTCACAGTAGACTCAATCTCTGAGCAGGCAAAGGAGCAGTTCCTTTTCAAAGGCAAGGCCCTCTGCCCATGTTCATCAACTCCTTACCCACCCTTAAAAATAAATAAAAATGATTAATTCTGCTTTGTGGAAAGGAACTCTGCACGTACTCAAGAGATACCCAAACTCAAATGAATTTCTACATAGCGGGAAGGAAATCTGCACGTCCTACAGATATGCAGGCTTGGGTGAATTTCTACATGGCTGTTAGGGAACTCTTCACATGCTCAAAGATGCTCTGACCCAAGTGAATCTGTACTTGGTGGAAGTGAACTGTGCACATGCTCAGGCATATGCAGCCCTGTACGAGGCGGTTTTATTTAAATGCAGCATGTTTATTTCCCCTCCCTTCTGTCGAGTCGATTTAAAGACGCCACGCCTCCCAGGATTATTGCTTCTGAACTGTTTCCGTGGCAACACCGGTGGTGAATGAGGGAGAGGCAGCTGAAGCGTCACAGCCTGGAAAAAGAAGACGCATGCGCAAGTGAACTGGCACGAGGGAAGGGAGACTCGCGGAGTTAGACCGTTCCCAAAGGGGTCATAGATTTAATGCCACTGGAGCATCACTTCCGGTTTCCCAATGCAAATAAATACTGTAGAGGAGATAAATACTGTAGTGGAGAGTTTCTTAAGATTTGGACCTGGGTTCATATTATCCCTCACTAGGCGACCACTTTCTCATGCAAAACGCAGGAGGGGAAAGTTTCCACCTGGAAACTGGAATGAGAATGTCCAAGATGAAATAAGACGTATTTCATATTATTATTAAATAATAATGTTATTAGATTATTATTTTAATATTATTTTTAAAAGCGCTCGAATGAGTACCGGAAATGATAAGCGTGCACAGAGAGCTCTTTTCTTTCTACCTCTAAGAGGCTAGTCGCGTCACACTTTCTCCTCCGAAGCCCTCCCTCCAGAAACGAGTCCACGTGGGGGGCGTGGCCAAGGCGGAGCTGCGGGTTCCACCATAGAGAGGAAGCGGAAGTGGATCCGGTTTTTCTTCCTAGAGCGGGAGGGGGGAAAGTGGAGGTCGGTGGTGGCTTCTCTCGGCCCAGCTCCTGCTATTGCCAACCTACCTAGGTGAGTCTTATGAGGTCAGGAGGGGGGGGGGCCTTCCCCTTCCCCCTCCCTGATGCTGGGACACTTTTAAGCATTTGTTAATTATCATGGCATTCGCATCCCATCCTCCTTCTTCCCTCCCTTCTCTGTTTTATCTCCACAACAGCCCTGCGAGGTGGGCTAGGTTAGGTTAGGTTGAGGGATATGGTTGGCAGGCGTAGTAGACCTCGTGGCTGAATGAGTAGATCTTCATATTCTTTCTGTCCCTGTTTTCCTGCAAGGAGCTTGAGGTAATATAGCCGTTTCTTTCCTCTTCCCCCCCCCCCCCAAACCTCTATTTTATGTTCACAACCACCCTTTAGGTTTAGGCTGAGAGAGACCATGGGTTTCATGGCTGAGTGGGAGATGGCTGGGTTTTGTTTAATTAAAATAAAACCAAAACCCTAAACTGTTCTTCATCCTGACAAATTGCAGAGGGCTGTATACAATAATTGGCAGGATGGAGAATAGTAATAATACAGTAATAAGAATGCAATGTCACATCCCCCCTGTAAAAAAAAAACGAGAGGCTACAATTTATTATAGCACTGCAAAGCAGGCAACAGTCAGTTTGAAATGCCTAAGCAAACAATAATCATGTGAGCAGGTGGCAAAAAGATTGTGGTGATTATTCAAGTTGAACTTCCTTATAAAGGCAGGGCACCACCACAAAAAAGTTTAAAACACAAGTATTCTGCCTCTCTCCCCGCACCCCGGCCACCACCACCATTCCTCGTTTTGATGCTCTGTCTGCTGTACCACATTGTCTTTTTCTCACCCCCAACCCTCATTTCAGTGGCCTCTTTGAAAGCTTTGTGCATTTGTGCATCCATTTAATGAGCTGAACAAAGGAAACTGCCTTATACAAAGTCGCACCGCTGGTCCATCTAGGCAAATATTCTCTACACTGGCAGGCAGCGGCTGTCCAGAGTTCAAGACAAGAAGTCTCCCAGCCCTACCTAGAGATGCTATTGGGGATTGAACCTGGGACCTTATGCATGCAAAGCAGATGCTCTCCCACTGAGTCACAGCCGTTCTAGGACTATACCATACACATTCAGACTTATTATTGAGGCACAGGTGCTGCACTAAGACCAGATCCCAGCACAGGGCTGGATGATGCAAACTGCCTAAGTAGGAGAGAGGGAGCAGGGAAGGGGGCGGATCATCTCTATCTTTGTGGCCTTGATTTTACTCCCCCCCCCCAAAAAAAGGATATTCACACACATCTGCTTTTGAAACTTTTAAGGCTGCCTTAGGACACTGACAACAAGGGAGTGGCCTGTGAAATGAATGCCAAAATCAGCCTCTAAAGCAGCCTTCCCCCAAACTGATACAGTCCAGATATTGCTGGACTCCAGCTCCCATCAGTCCCAGGCGCCATGGACTATGGTCAGGGATAAATGAAGTTGTCGTTCAAATCATCTGGATGGCACCAGGCTGAGGAAGGCTGTTCTAAGGCATCAAACCTATTTGTCTTGCTGCTGCATACCATGTGTCATGTTTTCCAAGGCCTTCAGTCATCCTTACAACAACTGGGCAAGAGAGGTTAGTACAGCTATCCCCATATTACAGGGTGGCAATGAGGGGAGCCAAGAGAATAGTTGCTTGCCTTAGATCACCTTGTGAATCCTTAGCTGTTCAACCAACCAGGATCTGAACCAGCTAGGGCCTTGCCTTCCTACTCATACTCTCACCCACTAGACTACAGTAGCTTTCTAATGCAGTGATAGGCACTGTGGACCTTTAGGTCTTGTTGAACTCCAATTGCCATCAGCTTCAGCTAGCATGGCCAGTGATCAAGGATGATGGGAGTTGTAGTTCAACAACATCTAGAAGACCACAGGTTCTATCCTCCTAACTGCAGTGTATTTAGATTTTAAATACAAGGGTAGACTAAAAAAAGGAATTATTAGTTACATATAACTAAACATGAAAGGGACACGGATGGTGCTTTGGTCTAAAGCACTGAGCCTAGGGCTTGCCGATCAGAAGGTCAGCAGTTTGAATCCCCATGACGGGGTGAGCTCCCATTGCTCGGTGCCAGCTCCTGCCAACGTAGCAGTTTGAAAGCACGTCAAAGTGCAAGTAGATAAATAGGTACCGCTCCAGTGGGAAGGTAAACGGTATTTCTGTGCTTCTCTGGTTTTGCCAGAAGTGGCTTACCGTAGTCATGCTGGCCACATGACCCGGAAAACACTGTCTGCAGACAAATGTCAGCTTCCTCAGCCAGTAAAGGAAGATGCCACAGCCCCAGAGTCGTTCGCGACTGGACTTAACTGTCAGGGGTTCTTTACCTTTTCCTTTAACTAAATATAGAGAAGGGAAAAGGTAGTTTCTCTTTTCCCACTCCACCAGTTCGAGACCCAACAGTGTTGTGCTGATTTCAGCTGAAGACTGAATAATCTGTATAGTCCTTCCTTAGGTCATTTCCTGCCATATGCACAATATCTAATTTATCTTCAGTCTAGAGGAATAGTCATCCCCTAGTGCAAATTTCTATCTCACTGTGTCCAGAAATAAAGAACATTATTGTACAGTGGCTGTTTGCTGCTACAACATTATAGTTAAAGGATAACTAGGTGATATTAAAACAAAAAGTGTGGGCATCTGCTATTGGTATGTTAGCTTCACAGCAGCTATGCTCTGCATTTTTTTGTCCCTCAGAATGTACAATGCTAAGGTGAAAATTATTTAAAAGACTTTCATAACCAGATAAACCTAGAAATTAAGTTGATTTATTTGGAGCTGGAATATATTTTCTCATAGATCATAGAACTGTAGATTGGGACACAAGAATGCCCTTGTCTTGCAAGGTAGTAATGCTGTTCAGAACATTATATAGTTCTGCCCACATATGCTGGCCAAAGAAAAGAATGTTGACCTCTGTTCCATGTTCAACTGTTTCTAGATTAGGCATGTTGGAACTACACCTTTGTTCCTGCTTTGCTTTTCTCCACTCTGCTAGCTGCTGGTGGACTTTTCTGCTGGCGTGTCAATTAAGTTCTATCAGTGAATATGTCATACCAGCACTGTTGCTCCAGATCTGCCAAATTCTGCCACTTCCTAAAGCCCCTCAGGCAGGGTAACTGCAGTATAGGGTTGTGTCCTTCGTTTGCTAACAGTTTTCTGTCACTATATTTCTCTCCTGTAAACTCCTCAACAGTAGGTGAGAGATATGTATGCCAAAGAATGATCATTGTCTTAAAACATTGACATATAAATCCCAAATGAAAACAGAATATATACTTTGGGCTGCCTGGCTGTTTTGTGGTGGGAGCTTTCAGATTTTTATATAGCGCATAAAATTAACATGCCACACTTTTCTTCTTTTTTTAGTGCTATTGATTTTTTTTCCCCTTTTGGAAAACCCACCTACTGACCAGAGCACTGTGTGACATCAGAACAAATATCCTTCAGGTTTGTGGAAATAGGTTTACTGAGTGATATTCAGCTACTTCATAATCAAGGTGGACCTACTGAAACAATGGTTTTGAGTTCAGTTAACGCCACTGATTTCAGTGGTTGTGGTCTGAGTATGATTGACATTGAATAACACCCCATACTTGCAGGGGCATACCTAGGGGTTGGCCAGGTTGGGCTCTGCCAAGGGGGAGCTAAAATCATGCCTTTCAGCTCTGGTTCTGAGTGGCTAGGAAGCTGCCCACCCATCTGTGCACTCCTCCACTGCTCTGGATAGCCAGGCAGGGCATGCAGGCTGCTCTGGGCACCTCCATGGAGGAATTTGGTTGCTGGTGTGGGCCACCACAGCAGGGGGCCCTCCCCAGTCAGCCAGCTATTAGAAGTGTGAGTGGAATGCCCAGCAGAGCTTGGGGAGGGGGAAGAAAGACAGGAAGAGCAGGCAAGAGTTGCAGGAGGAAGAAAAAGGAAGGAAGGAGACAGAAGGGAAAGCTGCGTATGGAGAGAAGCAGGCAGGCAGATGGACAGATGGAGGAGACACAGGAGGGGGAGCAGAGCAGATCCAACCCTGATGGCCACAGAGGAAGTCACTGGCAGAGAGTGGAAGATGACGAAAAGCAAACTTTTGAGTTTCTGATCCATGGTGTCGCCTGGCTCAAAGGCACTGATACACCTCCTTCTCTATGGTGTCGGGTGGTCGGCGATACAGCTGCTTGCCAAGTGCACAAGTGAGCTCTGCCCACTTGATACAAGTCCTCTTTCCCCACAACCACCAGCATTGGTAGAGTTTGTGGAATTTGTTAGAGTGGTGGCTGCTTAGAAGCTTAATCAGGGTTGCTCTCTGAGAAGACTAGTAATGGAAAGCAGGCATTCCCTGAATGACACATTGTCTACCATAATCAGTATTTCCCCTGCAGGCTAGTGTTTGGTATGTTCAGTTCCATGCTTGCAGGTGACGGGTCTACAGGATCTACCTTGCATTTTACTAGAACTTTGGAGACCACTAACCAGAACTGCACCCCACCCCCGGAGGCGTGTGGAGCCAGATCCAACATAGTGGCTCAGGAGGCAAGGCCAGTTATCTGCTGCACCTATGTGCAGCACATATATATAGTGACCTAATCTCCCCAAGGTGAAGAAGGGTATTTAAATATAATTAAAGAACAGTTCAAGGATATGAGAGAAAAGCTACTACAGCTGCAGTAGTGCAGCTGGTTCCTATAGTAAGCCCCACTGAACTGTTTGAAACTTAATTCCAATTAAACATAGGATTGCACTGCAAGTAGCTGTTAGACTATCACTGGTATAATGACCACTTTTTCCAATTAAGAGGTTGTTATCTTTTATCACAGTTTAGCCAGACCCAGAATGTCTTTGTCAACAAGCCAGCATGAAAGGCTCTCTCTTTCCTCATCCTCCCTTTCACAGAGATATTAGGATTTTATGTAGCTATGTCATTCTCAGAGTATGCCAATTGAAATCAATCAACTTGACTTATTTTGGTCCATTGATTTTTGTGGCTCTACCCTGAGTATGACTTTACAGTAGTTGCATATAACCACTAGACTCCTGCACAGGAAATACCATCCTACTTTATGCTATGTTATGAGTGTTTGTTCCTTATCACCAGTGGGGAAAAATATCATGCTAAACCTCCTCTTCATTTAAGCACTTGAAAGCAACAGCTGCCTTTCTAAGATAATGACACTGAAGCTAGAACATTTACAAGATTCTATTAGATTTCCTCAAGTCTTTTTCTGGTAGACCAGGGGTAGTCAACTTTTTAAATACCTACTGCCCACTAATGCATCTTTCTTCCTGGTAATATATCCCTACTGCCCACCAGTGCTCGATGGAAGGAGGATTCAGCTTGTGCTGTAGAATCCCCACTGCCCACCTAGAATCCTGAAACACCCACTAGTGGGTGGTAGGGACCAGGTTGACAACCCCTGAGGTAGACAGTTTGTCTATTGAGCCTAGTGTTGTCTCCTCTGACTGGCAACAGCTCTTCATCATCTCAGGAGGCCACTGTCCCACCACCTGCTACCTAACTGGAGATGCTGGCTAGTATTCAGTTTAACCATCCCATCATTTACACTTGCACAATGATACTTCAACACACACTAATCCCCACCATGCTCTGGGTGGGTTCTCCTAACACTCCAGAATACATTTGGGGAGGGTGCAGGGGAGAAAGAGGGGGCGGAGTCCTGTTGCAAGTGTTAAATCCTTGCACTAATGGGGATGGTTACTTAATGCTGCATTGGATACAAGCCACTGGAACTTGAACTCAAGCCATTGTGCACACATGGAAAGCATGTGCTGCGCTCATTGAGCTATGGTTCCTTGGGAGAAAGTCCTCAATGCAATTTACTCCTTACTGTGTTGAGGATTGCAGCTGTAGTTGGTTACAAATTCAGATAGGGTATTTGTTTGTATATATGTTTGGCAAAAAGCATGTGTTTCTTCCCTACCTGCCCACCCAGATCTCTCTTAGGAAACATGATTTCCGAAAGCGGCTCATTTGTGAAGGGCATGATGCTTGGAGGGGTTTTCTGCATCTTGGTCACTCTTCTAGGACACATTAAGATGGGCCACAGCACTACGTCTCACGAGCACCGCCATCTCCAGGCTCCCAAAAAGGAGGATGTTTTAAACCTCTCGGAGGATGAGCGCCTGGAATTGAGCCAGAGCATCCGTGTGTATTGCATCATCCTTGTCAAACCAAAGGATCTTGGGCACTGGGCAGCTGTTAAAGATACATGGAGCAAACACTGTGACAAGGCAGAATTCTACAGTTCCGAGAAGGTCAAAGTCTTTGACTCCATCGTGCTAAACACAGATGACATGTGGTCAATGATGAGAAAAGCATACAAATTTGCCTATGAAAACTACAAAGATGACTTCAACTGGTTCTTCCTGGCCCACCCTACCACATTCGCCGTTATTGAAAACCTAAAATATTTCTTGCTGAAACAAGACTCGTCCCAGCCATTCTACACGGGCAGAACGGAGACATCTGGAGACTTGCAGTATGTGAACGGTGATGGAGGAATCGTCTTAAGCATAGAGTCACTAAGGCGCCTTTACAAAGTTTTTGAGGATCCAGACAAGTGTCCTGAACAAGGGGGCATGATTTGGAAGCTCTCTGAGGATAAGCAGCTAGCTGTCTGCTTGAAGTACACTGGGGTACACGCTGAGAATGCAGAAGACTCTGAAAAGAAGGACATCTTCAACACCAAGTCAGTTGGCTCTCTCATTAAAGAGGCCATGTCAATTCACCCAGATGAGGTGGTGGAAGGCTGTTGTTCAGATATGGCTATCACCTTCAGCGGATTAGCTCCTAATCACATGCACGTTATGATGTATGGAGTTTACAGACTCAGAGCATATGGGCATAGCTTTAACGATGCCTTGGTTTTCTTGCCTCCCCCAGGCTCTGATAACGATTAAGACTTGTTTCTCAGGAGATTGTATGTGAAGGGTGTAAAATGTGTAGTCTTAATGTATAGTATCATTCAGCAAACAGTGTGTACATAAGCTGATCCAAATTTTGTATTTGAAGGTAATGATGTAACTACATGTTTTGCACAACCTGGTTTTATAATCTTTACAAGTGGGGAAAAGGGGTAGGGGCTTAAAAACAACAACTCTCTCTTCTAGAAATTTGAGTTGTTGCCTTCTGAAAAATTGTCCAAGGTTTCCTTGTCAACAAAAATCTCTAGTGAGTATATAAATATTTAAAATGAAAAATCATCCTCAGTCTACTGTAAATTAAATCTATTTTTTTTTTGCAGTTTAGGGGTTTGTGTGTCTTCCATCCTTTCACAGTGGCAGCTTTTCATGCTCGAAGGGGATGGAAAAATACAAATAATGCCTTTAAAACAGCCTTCAGTTATTTCCTTTTGACTTGGTGGGATGGGAGATGAGCTCAACCTTATTGTTCGTTTTTAAATAAAACATTTCTGTTCTTGTCATTCATGTAAAAATGTGGTCAAGTACGTACTCCATTAGGCACCCCGAGGCTACTACTCCCCATCCCTACACTTCTTACTGCTAGACTCCCTTCAGAGTATATGTGGCAATGCAGATAGATGCACTGAGGGGGCAGCAGGTAATGAAAACCTAACCTATGGGAAACCTCAAGTGTAGGAGTCAAATAGCCTAAGGACTCTTCCCAGGCCACAACTCACTTGATCCATCCTTTGAGTATTCTTCCGTGAGTGGGATGCATCCTTGGAACTGTAACAACTTACTTGCCTGGATGGAGGTGGGAGGGTCAACATCTCTGCCTTGTAACCTAGTGAATAGCCATCTATTGCTCTGCCCACTTTTACTTCTGGCCTCACAGGTTGCTGATAAAAGGAATGAAGTTCATGGGCTTTAAAAGTTTATCCACTGCAGTTTCATGTTTCCAAGGACTGCTGCATGCCTAGTAGGTTGTTCTTTTTCCTTTTAAGCAGCAGGCTTAGGGTATCCAGAGCTCCAGTTCCACTAGTGCAAGAGACTTCTGCTTGTGGATCAGAATTTCCCCCTCCTTTCCTCCCTCCCTGCAGGGCTGGGGACCCTCTGGAGCAGATTTTTGGGGCACATAGGGAAAGGAGAGACAGAAGGCCCATTGCGTGCACAGAGTTCTGATCACGGAGCACTGGATGCAACTTGCAGTTACTATCATTGTTTCTGAAGCTTTTCAGTTTCCAAATAAATTAGGCCTCTGGAGTAACTGCTGCCTCATAAAAGTCACTCTGAAGTTGTGGGTGTATGTTTTGTTGTGGTTCGCAGCTTTTTAAAATTTTTATTTTCATTGTTTATAAACTGCTTTCACCCTAAATGGTTGCAATAATAAATAAAAATACTGATTTGTGTTTTTAAAAGAATACGGCAAGTTCAATAAGCAGGTGTAGTACAAATTACTTAAAATGCCTGCTGAAATAGAAAGGATTCTGGCAAGCAGCTGAAATTCAACATGCAGGGAACCTGTCTAATCTCAGGCAGGAGGGAGTTGGGCAAAATCAGAATCACACCGCTGAATGTATGGATCCTGGTGGATAAGCCACTAACAGAGGCCCCCTCAAGTATCTGAATGACAGGGCAGGGATATAAGGAATCAGCCAGTACTTCAGGTAACCAGGCTTTGTAAATTAATAGAAGAACCTTGAACTTGCCTCAACAAAATACGGGCAAGCAGGGCAAGCTTTTAAGCATCAGGGTTATATATTCAGGCATTGCGGGCTGCACATTGTAAACTCATTTTGTACATGCTCTGGTTATTTGCAGTAGTAATTTATTACACTAGCTATTACTGAAGCACATAAAAACTTGGTTTGACAATTTCATGGATGTAGGCACCACAGTTCATGAGAGTTAAAACGCCAAAGGACAGGTGTAAAGAAAACCATCTCGGCTGATGATATTTCAGCATTCACTTGATTTATTTAGCATCACCACAAAGTTTACATTTAATCACACATTTTAAAAGAAGAATTAAAAACAGGCCAAGATGAAAGGCAACGGATTCTTCCTGCTGCTTCACTTATACGTCTTCATGTGCCAGAGACCATCATTTAAATAGTGGATATTCTCAATGCCAATTCCTTTGTTGACCTTCTCACTGCAGAGGAAAGGAGGGGAAGAGAACAGCAAACACTGATTTCCAGATCTCCAGGATAGGTATTCAGAATGTAAACCAACAGCACTAGCCTTCACACCAACTTGTTAAATTAAGACAAATACTTTTTCCATTGATCCTTAATAACAACTCTCAAAACTATGAGCATTTTATTTTTTTGGGAAATGGCTACATTGAGAACTTTTTATAAACACACACCTTGGGTATCTTTTACACTTTTAAAGTATAAGAACTCATCCTCCCTCCTTCCAGCATATTAATCCTGTCTCAGCAGAAATCTTGCTCTTTTTATTATTTATAATTTTGAGTGCATTTTTTCTTGTTCAAACATTCCTAATAGTTTATAGGGAAGGATAGTTGATGGAAGGGAAGCAGGGGAGTTAATCTTATCACCATCATACATCAGATTACATACTGTATTTATGTAAATCTAATGCGCCATTGAATCTAATGCGCACCCTAATTTTCGTGGTGTGATTTGGCCAAAAAAGGTGCACATTACATTTGAGTAAATACAGTAATTTAAAACTGTCCTATACTAAAACAGATTACTTGGTCCATATTGTCCCATCTTGTCAACGCTGTGTTATACCATATGTTATACTATATGACTAACCTAAGGCCAATAGGTATACTATAACTTAGCTAGCTAAAGCACAGTGACTGACATGGCTCTTAGGGAAATTTTTTCTCTCAGCACTATTTCAGATCCTTTTAACAAGATCCTGGGCCCTTATGCATAAGAAGCTTAACCACTAAGCTACAGCCCCTCTTATTAAATAATATGGAGTACTGCCACCACTTATTAACAGATGCAGTTGGAAGATTTGGATGAACATCTACTGCTGATCTGGAAGGCAATTTGTTTTGCAAATCACCTGGGCAAGGAACTCCAGTTACTGATCTGTGCAAAACCAGCATGGTGTGCTGGTTACTGCCAATATTAGGTCCTGGGAGGCCCAGGTTCAAAGCACCACCAGACATAAAGTTCACCAGGTGACACTGCCATCTCTCAGCCCAACACACATCATCAGGTTGCTGAGAGGAGGGGGAATGGAAGGGTGGGGAAGAGAACTATGTACATCACCTTGAGTTCATTGGAAGGGATATAAATGGCACAATCTCATGTAATAATAAAAGATTCCCCGAACTCTCTAGCCAGCCACAAAAGATCTATCCATCATCATATTTGTTCAAGGGCTCAGAGAATGCTAGCAGTAAAAGTGCAATAGAATGTTATTAAGGCATATACTTCAAAATCCTGGCTGAGGAAATTTATAGCTGAGGACATTTCATTTTTGTGGGAAATCTCAAAACTCATAGTTAAGCCCACATTCCATGTCTTGATCTTAGTTTTGAATATATGCATCTTTTATGAAACAGATTGCAAATATACATTTCATCTAAGAGCTTCATTTCACTATTTAGTTGCCACTTAAAGAAAAAAAGGAGAGGATGTACAGTTACAACCAATGAAAAGTGAATAATTTATGGGTTTTCCGAACAATTATGTAAATGGAGAAAAACCTAAAGTCTTCCTTTGGGGAGGAGAGCTTTTAACCTAGATCAGAAAATTAATTTACAGTACTCCTATTGCTTATATGCAGTTGAATTACACCCATAAGGAACTACTGCTTTGTTTTGGAGATGCAGCAATATATAATAAAAGATTCCAATGAAACTTATAATTCTGCTAGACTTGGAAATCTATGCAATAATTGAATTACAGGCAGGCCCCATTTGCATGGGGGTCACTGAAATCACGTATAACAAACCCATTGAAAAAGCCAGCAAATTCCCTGTTCTGCCCTGCCCTTTTAGTGATGTTTCAGTGACAGCTTTATGTTGTTTCTGGGTCACTTCCAGGTTTGTCATGATATGCATAAAACAGTCACACACATATAGAACACACGTAAACAGAGGGTTGCCTGTATGTCTCAGTTTTGGTTATGTTTGGTTTGGTTTTAAGTTGCTTTGTGTTGCCTCGGGCAAGATAAAGTGACAGCATTATCATTATCAGCATCATAATCATGTTAGTAATTTTTCTTTGTTAAAATCCAACTTCTATCAGATGAGACTTGTCTGAAATATGACACTAATGCATGCTTCTTTCCAATACTTCGGGAAATAGAAGAACAAATTTAAAGTGAAGCACTGGAGGTGATGGGAAGAGCCTTGTCATTCAGTAATGGAAAAGGACAATGCAAGTTTGTATTTAAGCATTCACCTGGTAGTCATATGTGACACTGACATGGAATTGCATGCAAGCAAGTGGGCTGGCAGAAAGAGAGAGAGAGAGAGAGCATTCCAATGCTCTTCTGCACCCAGAAGAGAACCAAGCAGGCTGCCCAAGGAGAGACATCTCCTCCTCTGCACCCAAATGCAGACATGGGAGTGGACATACAGGAACTCTTGGTGCCAGCTGTACCAAATTAGTGCAAAAGGTAACTTCACAGCTTAGCAACTTTTGTGGGCTTATTTACAAGGCTGGGCCAACACCATCATGAATGATCATCAGACAATATTAGATATTCACAGAGATCTGAAAAACAATGAAAGACCTGTTTGAAGGTAGATGCTGTGGATCGCATCAGCTCCTCAAGGGATCACCAACAGCCTGAGAGAATTTTATTCTACATTTTGGACCATTTGCTTTAGTATTTGAGAACTATAAGCCATCTTGGCAGAAAGTATATTTATTGTATTACCTACTGCTACCATTACTGCTACATTTCCATGTTACTGTGGCAGCTGGATGAGTTTGTGGGTCTGAGTCAAAATAAGTCTGAAGTTTTCCAAGCCCTTCATGTTGGCCTGAGCTACCCCACTCTAAAACAGGCAATGACAGTAAAGAGGTACATTATTTTTCTTAGAAAATTAACTCACATATCCTCTGCTGACATCTTCATGACTCCAACACACAGGGCATGTTGCTTTCCTTCGGCCATTATTGCCTATAATCACCAGCTAAGGAAAACATCTGATATGTAGTATGAAAAAAGACAACAAGAACAGCAGCAGAAAGACTAACAAGGGAAACACTATTTCAAAATGGTCACAAGAACCTTTCCCTGTAACTATGGAACATTTAGGTTTATCGTATAGCTAGAGGCCCTGAAAAATACAAGACTCTCAATCCCTAAAACCTCAACCCTTTCGCATCCAAGCAACCAATTATGTCCACCCAATTTATTTTATTTTTAAATCACACTTTTCAGACATAAATATTGTCTCACAATGCAGCTCACATCAAACTAAGTAGCCAGCTAACAAACTAAGAAGACAAAGCATGAAGGGAAAGGTAGAGGAAGGAGATCATCCAATCCAGTCCCTGGACCCTCTACAATCATCCAATGGTTTGCTGTCCCCCCAAGTTGTGTCAACATTTATGTGGAAAGATCACCACACTGAACTATAAAACCTAAACATTTAATGCAACTTTTAAAAAAAACCTAACCCTTTATGTTCAGTACAGCTTGCCCTGTCAGATGCTACAGTGAAAAAGAAATATTGAGCAACACAGGACAGCTATCCAAGGATACCACGATTGTATCAGCAGCTGATGGATAAAGTTTAGCTCCTGGAGACGTCAGACCAGGGCACATGATATTTGCTCCGCTAAGTACAAATTTAATGGCTCCTTTATCAACTTGTTGATGTGGTAGAATGAATGGATCTGAGAAGGGGCAGGGGAAAATTAGAACAGATACAACACTGACTGTTATCTGAACATTTAATACAGTCATTTAGATTATACAAACGTGTATTTTAAAGATATATGAAGTTGTATTGGAAGAAAAATGGTGTCACCAGCAAAATATTCCACCACTTCCATGTATTCTCTAAAAAGTGATCTTACACTTGGTATGTTTTAGGTATTTATAATCTTAATACATTGATGAAATTTAAATTCATTTATTCAAACATTTATTTCAATTAGGTATTTTCAAAGCAGCTTGCATGTTAATTCTGTAAACAAATTACAAAATAAACTATGACACTGAGAAAAAAAAGCCATGAAACTGAAAAAAGCAGTCATAAAAAGCCTTCAGCAGAAAAGGAATTCATTCACAACTCCGCTGGCTACCAGTTAGTTTCCGTGCCCAATTCAAAGTGCTGGTTTTGACCTATAAAGCAACATCTCAGGACCACAATACCTCAAGGATTGCCTCTTTCCATATGAACCAACCCAGACCCAGCAATCATAACCTTAGGCCCTTCTTTGTGTGCCTCCTCCACAAGAGGTCCGGAGGGTGGTAACCTGAGAATGGGCCTTTTTTGTGATGGCTCCCCCCTTGTGGAATGCTCTTACCCGGAAGAATTGCCTGGTGCCTTTGTTACATAGCTTTAGGCTCCAGGCAACAACATTCCTCTTCAGCCAGGCCTCTGGCTAATTAAGCAACCTATGGCCTTTTAAACTGTGGGGTATTATATTTGTTTGTTACTAAGTTATGTATTTTTGTGTTTCTATATTGTAAACCGCCTGGTGATCCTCAGATGAAGGCTGATATGGAAATGTAATAAATAATATAATAGTAAGCACTGCAGACCCTCACTGTTCAAAACCAGCAATTAAAGCAGGCAACGACCATTTTACACGGGGGTTACATTCCTGACCCCCACAAATGTCAGTGGAGTGAGCATAAGCCCTCTCCGCCCGCCCACTTTTCTGGCCATTTCCGGGTTGTGGCAATTGCACACATATTGAACAGGTAGTAATTCTCTCTTTTTATCCACCTCCATGTTCCTTTACACTATGGGTAGGCAAACTAAGGCCTGAGGGCCGGATCCGGCCCAATCACCTTCGAAATCCAGCCCGCGGACAGTCTGGGAACCAGCATATTTTTACATGAGCAGAATGTGTCCTTTTATTTAAAATGCATCTCTGGGTTATCTGTGGGGCATAGGAATTCGTTCATTCCCCCCCCCCAATATTGTCCGCCCCCCCACAAGGTCTGAGGAACAGTGGACTGGCCCCCTCCTGAAAAAGTTTGCTGACCCTTGCTTCACACTGTCTAACTGTAGTAGCTAACCTTCTATTCCCTTCAGCTTAGTGGATGCACTGGAGGAAGATAACTGAACCAAAAAGGCAAGCCTCATAAACGGCAAAGTGTAAGTTGGAGGCAAGCAAAAGGGAAGTATAAATATGTAATGCAATGGGCAGGAAGCTGTTGCACACTAAACAAAATAAAGGACATAAGCAGAAGAGCACATCAGTGGTATATGAATATACCCATAATGCACAATACAGCAACTGAAAACACTGGAGAATGTACAACTTAATACAGATACAAAGCTGTGAGCCAGTAGGCTTTTCACTTCTCACTTGTAGTTATGAAACCACCTATTTACACATATCAGAGTGCAGAAAAAAAATTGCATGCTTTAATAGTTATGACAACCCCACTGCTGCACTCTTTCAACTGCAACCCAACATGTCTTCTCCAACACACTTACATTTATGAAGTAATCTGAGTGTGGGATAAAATGGTCCTTCCCTTTGCCTGAAGAACAACAATTCTCCATTTACTGTGAGGATTTCTATATGTTCATGACTGGAAGATACAAAGTTTATGAGAAATTTTACAATTCTGAGCAATAAGGAAGTGAATATTTCAGACTGTGCATGCCTACATTATTTCATGTAAACCAAATGGTTTAACTCTTTCAATATTTACATCCACTCATTTAAATGAAAACCATGACAGAGCAATATTCCAGGATTACTGGATATTATTACCGGCAAACATGAATAGACCAATATAACTTGGAAAACAGTGGGAAGGGAAATACTGACCAACGTACTATCTTCACAGGGTCTTTCTTTGGCATAATTTGGTTTAGCCATGGTTCGATCCCAGGAAACTGGTCTATCAGCTGGTTCTTAATGCCTTTAATAACAGACGTTTTTAGTTGGATGCAGTTGGACACATTCTCCTTTTCATCAAATCTGCCAAAGGGAACAAGATTTTCAGATGATACTTCCCGATGCACACAGATACCACTCCGGGCAATAAAAAAACACGGTACATAAAACATTAAGTCACACCCGAGGGTGCGAATGCAGAGTCTGTGGTTTTAAGCAACTTGAGTCCATTTGATTCTGGCAGGTCATACTCCTGAGTATGCTTTATTTAAGGTCATCAGCAGAAAAAATAAAAATAAAAAAGACATGAAATCCTAGGCATATTTTCTTTGAGGAGAAGGTTGAGGGAGGGGCTCGATTCTGAACTAACATGCCCAGGATCCCTCTGTGAACAGCCAGAAAGCCCCAGGCTGTGAGGCCTTCGGGTGTCAAAATCATGCCCACGTTTCCTGCCCGCCCCTTACTCACTTTTTGAACATCTTGGCGGGGTTCCCGGGAGAGCACTAAGAACCGAGGACCTGGAAGGCCAGCGACTGACAGCAGCAGCAGCAGCTCCCACACAAGCCCTGTTCCCACCCTCCAGCCCACGCAAGCACGAGGCCTCTCGTGGCTCTTCCTTTATCCCCCGCGCCAGCCGCAAAGGAAACCCGCGCTGTTTTACCGCCCCCTAGCGTCGCGGAGGACTGCTTTTTCCGCGGGGCCCTTTTCCGAGAGAACACAGCAGCAACCGGAAAGCAAAATAAAATGTAGAACTACAACTCCCAGAAAGCCATGCGGTAGCTGGATTTTTTTTTTTGCCTTTCGGACTTTGGCCTGCTGTTGCTATGGAGACCAATCAACCACAGTTTAGCGTGCCCTTTTGTTTTTTGTGGCTGGAGATGAAAGCTGCAGGTCTAACCCCACTTACCTGGGGAGTGCAGCCCCACTGAATTCAAGCAGGACTTACTTCTGAGTGGGCATTGTTCAGATTGCAACCTAAGCACCTCTCAAACACACCTATACATACAGTGTGTGTGTGTACATTCATTATATATTCATATATATAATTCACTATACAGTATGTATAATTAAGTGCTTTTGAAAGGGTTTTTTTTATTAAAAATAATAGAATCACACCCTTGCCCCCTTGCTTTATGGTCGTGCCACACAGGTTCAACATTTGATCAGAACTGTTGCTTCAACCAAATTATTATACTTATGCTACTATTTTTGTCACTTGGTATTTCAAGTTACTTTGAAATGCTGATTTGCATTACCAAACTGATGCAGGCTAGAGTTTCAAACTGAATTGCCCCAAAAATTAAAAGGGCCTCCCATATGAATGCTTCTTATTCTGAGAATGCCCTGACACTCCAGGTACAGTATAGGGCTGTGCAGGTATATAAATTCAATAAATAATAAATTATGTATATATTCATTAACCAGACTGGAATCCCCTCTTCCCACACAGCCTGACATCAAGTACCTCTTTCAAATATTATTTTACCAAGCTGCTAATAAAACAAGCAGGCCATGCTCCCAGTGTTGCAGCCTTAGCTTTAATCTCAAGGAAACATTTGGTTGCGTCCAGCATTAGTTCTCATCAGAGTGGACTCACTCAAAGCCTTAAAACATGATTGACTTAGGCCCATTCATTTCAGCAGGTCTCTTCTGAATTAAAACATAGCTATATTTGCAACCATTTCCCAGTGCTGGACTTTTTGCAGTAAACAAACTCCTGCTTTTTAAAGGCTACGCTTGCCAAGTCAGATATGCAAAAGTATGGAGCATCCCAAAGCACATGTGCTGATAGGAAGGTCCATACCCTAGTAGCATCTGAGATAAGAAACAACCATTATTTTATTTGAAGTTGTGGGCTGCTGACCCTTTTAAAAAGAAGGTTTGTGAATAGCTCACTCAAAGGTAAGTGTGCAGTTCTATTTACTTAGTTGGTTATATCCATGTGACACCCTAGGTTTTCTTATAAGTGCTCTTAGTAGGAAGCAATTTCCTTTTAAACTTGGGGTGGGGGTGGGAGGGTGTCAGGTGGGGGCTCAAATGCAAGAGCAGAAGAAATGCCAGAAACTGATTTGGCTGCTTGAATCTAAGAATCTCTTCTTCAGAAAGTGAGTAGTAAAGGACTTGAGACCACAAGCCGCAAGACTTGCTGACTTGTTATGGCTTGAAACCCAAAATCCACCGCTGCTACCATAACTTCTCTGGTTTCATCTTAAATTCCTGCCCTTGACCTGAATCACTTTCTCTCTTATCTAACCCTGTAAATGAGGCTTCATCAACTTGGTGCCCTCTATATTTCAATTCCCATTCATGGGAGACGTAGTGTGCATGGCTAAGCTTACACATAAAGGCTGGATTTAGACACATAAAAAGGGGGTTTCAGGAAAACACATTGTAAACCTCAAAGTGGGAAATCATGTTGGCAAAAGATGGAACACACAGTGCTATCTGGTGTCACAGTTTTCTGTACTAATGTAGCTCAGTCCACAGTAACAAGAAGTGTAGGAAGACAGTGAGATAATATCTTTATGGGGAAAATCATAGGCCTGTAGAGTTGGAAGGGATCCTGAGGTCATCTAGTCCAACCCCTACAAAGCAGGAATCTCAGCTAAACTATCCATTGGTTGTTTTATAATGTACTAGAGCAACAAGGAACAACATAAACCCTTGCAATAATAATATCTATTCTACTTGATCTTGGCATGGACATTTTCTTCCTCGGTGTTCAGTTCTAGAATGCCCTTTTCATTTTTTATTGTGGCATCTGTTGTTATACTTTGTTAACATTTTATTAAAAATAAATATATGGGGAGTGGGGGGGAGCACCAAGTGATAGAATACAAGCTCCCTCTGCAGTTGGGGGGGGGATTAAGCGGAGCCAATCTTCCTACTTGGTACACTAAAGTGTGGTATAGCTAGAAAAACGAAATGATAAGCTGTGTCATACCTGCTTGGTCTGATTTTATTTCACTTCTGAGGAAGAACATGGCTGAGCTCCCCCCTCGGCCGAATATGGCTGATGCAGTGACTGAGGGCATTTGAATACTTTAATTCCTTACCTTTGGTATAAAAGGGTCCAAGTTTTGTGACCCTGTCTTGCTTAACCATGGACTCGGCTAGATTGGTAAAGAAAAAGCATCTTATACATATTGTATACAAAACAAAAAAAATTCCTTCCAGTAGCACCTTAAAGACCAACTAAGTTAGTTCTTGGTATGAGCTTTCGTGTGCATGCACACTTCTTCAGATACACACAAAAGCTCATACCAAGAACTAACTTAGTTGGTCTTTAAGGTGCTACTGGAAGGAATTTTTTTTGTTTTGACTATGGCAGACCAACACGGCTACCTATCTGTAACTGATATTGTATACAGTATATGAAATAATACTGTGACAACAGATGGCGCTGTGGAGTCCCGTCTTTCCCTACCAAATTTCCCTGTATGAGTTTACAACACGTTTAACTGTTCCAGCCCATTATGTCTGTGCTGTAAAAGAATTATACAGTGGTACCTCCGGTTAAGTACTTAATTCATTCCAGAGGCCCATTCTTAACCTGAAACTGTTCTTAACCTGAAGCACCACTTTAGCTAATGGGACCTACTGCTGCCGCCGTGCCGCCGGAGCACGATTTCTGTTCTCATCCTGAAGCAAAGTTCTTAACCCGAGGTAATATTTCTGGGTTAGCGGAGTCTGTAACCTGAAGCGTATGTAACCCGAGGTACCACTGTATAACACTGAATAGTGGCAACACTCCCAAGGGAGGCTTGCCTGGCACCTATATTACATATCTTTAGGCACCAGGTGAAATTATTCCTTTTCAACCAGGCTTTGGGCTGATTAACATCTTATACCTCTTTTTAACGTTTTGTGAGGGGGGTTATTGTTTTGGTTTGTTTTTGTTTTAATTATGTATTTTGTGTTTTTATCTTGTATTTTTTAATGTTGTGAAATGCTCTGAGATCTACAGGTGAAAGGTGGAATACAAATAAATAAATAAATAAATAAATAAACAAACATTATTACAGTTGCATTGTACTGTTCCTACATGAAATTCAAGGTTCTATATATATGAGTGATGTACCATGTACAGGGACTGATCAGATTCAGATCTGGGCTATGTACACATTACCAGCTTAAAATGTAGCAAGGTTGTTTTCTCAATTTGGATTGAAGCTGTTTTAGGGGGAAATACATCAAAACACAGTATATCGTAAGAAACATCAGAATTGATACAGGACAGATTTCTGGAAAAATAAATTGCTAGCAGGGTAGGAGTTTTGCTCCTCTAACCTGGGCATATTTCTTCCAGTACCTGTGTTTGGGCCAATACAATGAATCTTACCTTCCCCAGTGGAGCATATCTATATTATTATTAGGACAGGTGACAAAGGCAGGAGTCTTACGGTTCGAAAACGTCCTGCCCCTTCCTTTCAGGTTGCCTTTTCCAGGCTGCAGTTCCCTTTCTCTAGAAAGTACAGGGAATGGATATCTAACTTTTCATCAGAGGGTGATTATTTTGACAACCTTCTAATTCAAATAACCGCACTCTGTCAGCAAACATGTGTTAGAGACCAAAATTTATCTTATACATCAGGATCCTGAAAGCTTCGATACTGCCCCTCTGGTTACAATTAGGCAGGCATTTATGATGTAAACAATTTCCTAAATCCAAGGAAGTCCCAAAAATGGCTTGAATTCCTGCTTGAAGTTCATATTTTGTTTTCATTATTCTGCTGGATTTCTTCACTGGCCAGTTATGAAGGACAATCTGTCTGAAGGCCTCTTCCTAGAAGAATCATCATTGGAATTTGGACTTTCCCTCTCATACCTTTCAGAGCATGTTTGTTTATCCATTGTTCGCTGCCTTTTCCTTCCTTCCTTCCTGTACAGCAAGAAATGTGGAGAGCTGACCTGAAACCTCCCAAATTCCATCAAAAGACACCACATTGGGTCTTGAACAAATAAGATTAGGTGGAGGGCCAATATAATTTTTTTGGAAGGTAGCAATTGAGTTGTCAGCATACTCATCCACTATCAGTAGCCTTGGATCTGAAGGGTTTAGATTAAGAATGGAAAAGAACTCATCTAAGCCCATCTCTTGATCATTCATATTGGTTCAAAAGCAGGTTTCTGAATTCAAGTTCCAATATTTATGGATGCCATTTAATTATTTCGTTACAGAATCTGAAAGGGACTTGGCAAAATCAGACCTATCCCCATATTGATGTACCTTCAAACCATCACTAACTTCAGTTTCTTTGCTGGTATTTTCTGCAGGGCTAGTCAGAATTCCTGTCTCCACTAACCCGACCAGTGTACCAATTACAGCACACAAAAGTTTTCCCCCCATATCTGTTTAGATAATAAACATTGTTCACATAAAAGTTCCCATGGTGAGGGAATTTTTTGTTGTGGTTGAGCCTACTAGGCAAAGATAGTGATTCTGCATTCTTCCCACAGTGAAGGAATTTCATTTTCTTTTGTGGCTGAGCCTACTATGCAAAGATAGTTATTCTGCATTGCTGAGGTTTCGTACTATGAAGAAAGCTGAGGTTGCCTATAGGCATATGTATCAGCTCCTAACAAGTCCAGATCAATTGACCACTTTGCTAAGATTTCATTAGAAGAACAAGTAGCAAAACCTCTAACTTGGGATAAGGCATATCCAGCTCAATTTATTGCACACTTGCCATGTAAAGGACCAGGGCTATCTATACAAGACATATTAACTATATCTTGCTACAGTGTTGAAGCAATGATTCTTCAACATCAACTTCGTTGGACTGGTCATGTTGTGCGGATTCCTGATTATCGTCTTCCAAAGCAACTACTCTATTCCGAACTTTAAAATGGAAAGTGCAATGCTGGTGGTCAACAAAAGAGATTTAAAGACTGTCTCAAGGCAAATCTTTAAAAAATGTAGTATAAACACCAACAATTTGGAAACACTTGCCAGTGAGCGCTCCAACTGGAGAACAGCCTTTACCAAAGGTGTCATGGGCTTTGAAGATACTCAAACTCAGGATGCAAGGGATAAACATGCTAAGAGGAAAGCACGCTTGGCAAATCCATGCTGTGATCCACTCCTGCCAGGAAACCAATGTCCCCACAGTGGAAGGACGTGTGGATCCAGTATTGGCATCCACAGTCACCTACGGACTCATTATTAAAAACCATGTTTATGGAAGACAATCTTACTCAGCTACGAGTGATCACCAAAGAAGAAGATCTTGCTACAATTTCTTTACAGTTATCTCCATCTCCCTTGCTCCTATTGCTGGGTTACAATTTCTGGACTAAATTTGGCAGTGAAGTTCTGGAGGATTTGTATAAAGCACTGCGGGTCCGTGCTTATGTGGTAACCATCTTAAAACTACAGAGTATCCTTCGGGCAAGTTGGAGTGGGTAAGCTTTCCTTATCAGCTAAATGCTGAGCCAAAGCAGCTGCACTCCCAGTGCTTGTCCGCCAATTAAAATATATGGCTTTCAAGCCCACGTAAAAGCAAAACAGATAATACAGATATGCTCCTTGTCTGTATGTTGCAATTAACACTGCTGAGCTAACTGACTTTAAAACTATTCAAAATAAAAACAAACCAAAACTAGGACAGTAGAGTTCCCATATTCTATACTTGTGGAAAACAAGAAAACTTTCCTGCCCTACCCTCCTTCTCCTGGAGATTTTGCTGGACTCCATTTCACATGATTTTAACATGTGTCTACAAGCGCCACATTCTGAAATGTTATATATTTATAAGACAAAGTTGACAAACTTCTGAATTGCAAGAAGTCTTCTTCAAACAGAAGTGCTAAAAGTCTGGCTACTATTGAGCTGCATGTATATTTAGGATATCCATGCTGTGTCTCTGAGGTCACAACTGCTATCAGCTCAAGGGGCCAATGATTTAACTCAGTTTAATACAGCTTCCAATGTACTCATGAAGAGAGCAAATGACATGATTTCCAAGTCCCAAAGTGAGATATATGGCAAAACACTGCAGAGCAGAATGCCTTTGATTCAGAGTTCCATTCAGACAATCATAACTTTTTCTAATATACTCTTATATTTCCTCCTCACACTCCAATATTTCACCACCACAGAGCATGCTCTAACCTCATTTTACTATTCTGGAGTGCTCCTTCAGGATATTTCTTTTATACTTGTGTAAACTCTATGGTTTTTCTAAGCTTACTAATACCTCACATGTGTGTTTGTCTGGGAGCAGTGCCATTCTGGTGTGTGAAGGTCCACATTGTAGAATGCTGTTATTAATATACAATGTAGCATACTGTGAGTTCACTGTGCTCTACAGCAACAAACAGCCAGCTTTCCTGCCCTAGTGGAATCATAGAATTGTAGGATTGGTTGACTCCAAGGGTCATCTAGTTGCCTTCTGTAGTAAACAAGAGTGAAATGATAATCATGCTTCATTTTTTAAAATTCCTCATTAACTTTATTTCTCAGCATATATGCTGTTGTAAACAAAATCTGCCCTTTTTCCCTTACGGAGAAAGTGGGTTCCCTATCAGTAGGAGAAAATAACAGAGGCCAACCAGAGAATATTGAGAAGCAAAGCAGGAAAGAGGAGGAACTCAGAACAAATGTGTGCCAGCCCTTATACAGTGGTACCTTGGGTTAAGAACTTAATTCATTCTGGAGGTCCGTTATTAACCTGAAACTGTTCTTAACCTGAGGTACCACTTTAGCTAATGTGGCCTCCCGCTGCCGCCGCCGTGCAATTTCTGTTCTTATCCTGAAGCAAAGTTCTTAACCCAAGGTACTATTTCTGAGTTAGCAGAGTCTGTAACCTGAAGCGTATGTAACCCGAGGTACCACTGTACGTATAGACTTTTGAAATTGCCCACCCTCAAACTCAAGACCACCCCCAGAAACATCATACATACATCACAGAAGGGGTGTAGCCCAAGACCACCACCCCAATACATCATACATAAATCACAGAAAGAGGTGGTATCCAGCAAAATACTGTCTGGCAAAAAACCGTCAATGATCACTGATTGGATCACAGGAGCAGCCTGGCCATTCTTTTGTAATGATAAATACTTAATTCCTGAGTCAGGTCACAGGCTCACCCTATTCACACCTTAAATGTGCCCTTAAGGCTGGATTTGTGAGCACAGAGACAATGAGGAGGGTTTCTTTTTTCATTTCCTCCCTCCTTGCAGAGAAACATTTGGTCAGTTTGGGAGAGTCAAAATGGTTTCAGGACTGTCTTCCTGTACTGTTTTGGACATGTGGTTTATATATTTATGTATGTGTTTGCCTTGTACATTTAATTTACATATTTGAGACCTTAAATTCTTGTAACAATGCACAGGTATGATCCACTGTGAAATGATTCCTTGCTTCACAAACTAAACATAACATTAAATATATTTTACCTAAATGTCCCCACTGTGGGAATTAAGACTCTACAGAATTATGTGGAAAAAAGCCCGGTTGTTTGACCCTTTAATTGGTTCTATTTTTACTCCTATAAAAACTACAGAAGACACTCCCTGTTTAAAGTTTAAATAACAAATAAGCTTTACTTAGTGCACTTGCAGGTTAAAACGCTGAGGCAAACAGCAGTGCAACACTTCAGCTGCTTTCACACAAAAGGCTGTTCATAACTGTCATAACTGTATCCACTGACATAACTTGCCTCAGATGTATGACATCACAGAGTTCTACTGCCCTTGTATTAACCCTTTGATTAGCATCTTAGATGCTTCCATCTCACCCCTCCTCTCCCGTAATGCAAATACGATCTGTACTTCAGGCTGATAATTATAAAAAACGCAAGCCAGCAAGGAGGACGAAACTATCTACCAAGTCCAACTTCCCACTCGTCCTGCTGAGGATGATGCTATGTGCATTTATTATTTTATTATTATATTTTTTGAAAATGTAGGTGAAAAGTGGAGGCGCACTTCACGTCGCTCCTGAACTGCAATAAAAAAAAAGAAGAAAGCATGGAGGCGTGGCGGGAACCGGGACCATCCCCTCAACCAATTTCTGTCCAGGAAATAAAGGGGGTGGGACACGCGCCTCCTCACCCTTTCCCCTGCAAAAAGGCAGAGAGGAGAGAGCGGTGAGACGGAGAGGTTGTTTCTCAAGGAGCTCCAGCTCCTCCGCTCGCGTGTGCGCGAGGCAACTCCGAAGCCAAGGAAGCCAGAGGGTTTGGGGCGCTGGGAAGGCGAGGCAAAAGAAGGACCAAGACCAGGAGGACGAAGAGTTGCTGCAAGCAGCAAGAACCAGGACCAGGGCAAGCGGCGTGGTTCGGGAGACCTGCCGACACACTTCGCCGGGGAGATGCAGCACTCGGGAGGCGGCAACCCCGCCTCTTCCCGCGAAGAAACATCACCAGAGCCTGGAGCGCGGGACTCCCCAACCACCCCGCCTGGGCACGAGAAGGACTCGCGCCCCCAGCGCCGTCAGCGCCGCCGCCGCCGCCGCCGCCAGCAGCACCACCACCAGCAGCAGCAGCAGCAGCCGCCCGGCAACATGAGCACTTCCGGTAGGTCAGAGGGCAGGAGGAATAGCGGGTGCCAGGTAGCGGGGGGGGGACGTTGGGGCGCGGGGCCTGGTCGGGGGCGAGCGGGCGAGCGGGTGAGTGCGAGAAATAGGGAAGGGTGTTCGGGACTGTCCCCCCCTCGCGGGCTCCGCACACACGGAGCGCGAGTTCCCGTTGCCGAAGAGCCCCCTCAGCCGCCTCTTTCGGAGCTTCCGGGCGGGGTTGGTCTCCCAGCATGCCGAGCGGCCGGATGTACCGCCATGTTTTGGGCTCCCTGCCTCTTGTGCCTATAGTATTGACAATAACAAGCGGCGCGGCGGCCTCCCTTGTTCGTTTTCCCGGCCGCGAAGGAGGTGGCGGGGAAGCGAGAGGGAGAGGGAGCGGGAAAGGGAGCCCGGCTCCCCTCTCCGCCCCTCCTCGGGAGAGAGGTGATCTCGGGGAAAGGAGCGAGGCAGAGAGTGGAGGGGACCCTGGCCGCCTCCGGGAGCTGAGAAAGTGAGGGGACGGGCAGAGGCAGAGTCGCTGAGAGAGGTTCGCGGGAGTCCGGGGCAGAGTGGCCAGGCGGAGCTGCCCTTCCCCTCTCGGGGAGCCAGACGCCTTTTCTGAGAGATCGATCCGAGCGAGAAGGGGTGAAGGGAAGGCCGGCAAGGGCTTCCTTTCCTCCTGAGAGGGAAGAGAAGAGAAGCGAACCGGCTGGCAAGGAGGCACTTGTTCTGCCTGGACAGACGAGGCAGAGATCTTCCGCGACTTGCTCTTCCTACCTGTCCCACCAGAAGGATTTGATGCCCTTCAGCCTGCTCACCTCTGTGGTGTTCATGTTTCCCACAGGTTTCACTTCCCCCAACCCCTCAGCAGCAGCAGCAGCTCAGGAGGTCAGACCTGCCACTGATGGTAGTAGCAGCAGCAGCAGCAGTGGTGGCGGCGGTGGCGCCTCGTCTTCTTCCAAGAAAAGAAAGCTAAATAGTAATAGCAGCAGCACTGATAGAGAAGAGGTTGAATCCATCACCTCCTGCTCCTCCGTTCTTCCCAGAAATAACTCTTCCACATCCTCTATTGCTGCTACTACTACCACGACCATCACCACCACCACTACCACCCCTGCCACCTCTGCCTCCTGTTCCTCCTCATCAGGAGTTGCCTCTTCCAACCATTACCTGCAGAAGAAGTTGCGCTTTGAGGACTCCTTGGATTATTTTGGACTTGATGCGAAGATGGCTGAAGAGTCTTCCTCCTCCTCTTCCTCCTCGTCACCTGCTGCCTCTTCTCAGCAGCAGCACCAGCAGCAGTTCAAAAACAAAAGCCTCTTAATTTCCTCAGCTGTGGGACACCACGCAAATGGCCTGACCAAAGCTGCCTCTTCCACTGTCTCCAGTTTTGCCAACAGTAAACCTGGGTCAGCCAAGAAGTTAGTGATCAAGAACTTTAAAGGTAACATGGTTATTTCATTCCTTATCTCTGAAATGTGTATCTACATAAAGAGGGATGGCATGTACTTTGCAGAAATCTTTGGTGTGTGGGATCATATTCACCACTCTGCCACGGAATCCCTTGTCAGAGGAAACCAGACCATTTACCAGGGATCCATTACAATTTTGTCCCCAAGTGTAGTGCTTTTTTTTTTGCCAAACAAAAAAAGCCTCAGGTGTTCATTCATATAGCTGGTTTGAAAAAGATATGTTTTGTGGAGTTAACTCTCCCTGTAATTGGTGGTTGCAGAGGGGAGGGACAGGAATTTTTCATTCCTTCTCCAATGGCTCTAAAAATGAAACCAGTCCCCCTCAACATATCCCCAGCTCTTCACTATACATCCATGCTCCAGTTTCCCCTTTCTTGCTGCAGTTCTCGAGTTAAATGGAATGTGAAGCTTTTAAAAGTATGACAAAAAGATATAATATTGAAGACAGACTATTTTTAAGTTGCAGCTTAGAAAAACTTAGATTGATGCATATGCTTCTGTTTCTTAAACATGTTTGTGAAATTACAGCTCTTTTTCATGTGTTTAGAGATTTTTAAACAAAGTTGTATGCTATTTCCTGCAGCTGCATGTGAGGATCCCTGCTCTGAAGTACTAGTATGCTGGTACAGAACAGGGCAGAGCATCCTTGACCTCCTAAAATCATACACTGGGAGTTTTCATTAGAATGAGGTAGCAGCTATTTCATCCTTTCCTTATTTCTCAGTCAGTTTAGGATAAAATTGTAGGGATACAATCATTTTCACAAGTATAACGTGAATCCTGTAGAGTTGTTTGCCAGAGACATTCATCTTGGATGGTAGGGAAGGAAATGAGAGGATCCTGTCATTTCTGGAATTTTGTATTTTCCTGAGGCATGTGTGTCTCTATAGTTTGAGAACCTGTCAAATATTCCCTCTAATGTTTGTTTGAGTCCCAAGTAAAAAGCTTAAAATTATTCTTGTAATCAGCATACATATATTTATTACATGGAGGAGGCTAGATGGAAAATGAGAGAAAGCCAAAGAATTTTGCCTGGACACTCAGGTTTTTAAAGCAGCATGTAATGTGGGTGTTAAATTAGGGTTGTAGCACTCCTTAGATAGAATGAGTTCTGTTTGGTTCTGGTTCTGAAAAGAAATTCCTATGCTCAGAATGTGCTCTTTAATTCTAACTGCACCTCTTTTGCACTTGTCGCTGGTTGGCAAATCATGGGAGTCTAATAAAAATAGTAGATCTGAGCAGTGGGAAGATTGCACATTCCTAACCAAAAGTCTCAAAGCTAGGTACTGTAACTTCAAATGGGGTAGTAATGTTAATTTGTTGCAGTAAAAAGACAAAAAAGCCATGGGGGACCTGATGTACCAACCTTAATTCTGTTGTTGTTAGTTTTTTTTTAACTGTTTCTAATATTATGTTGCAACTGCTGCAACCCACCTTAGGGTGAATGGTGGATATAACATTTTCTAGTGAATTTTGATATCTGTATACGTAAGGGGGGAGTTTATGGATATGCACATACCAAGAATGATAAAGCAGGCTTTGATGTATTAATCTCTGGCTTTGAAGAGCTTCGTTATGTCTCTGAAAAAATATATTTTGTTTTTAAATATCTGTCTCAAAACATTTCTGCTTTCTAATCAAGTTAATTAACTGGCTTTTTTAAAGGAAGTATCTTACTTCAGGAAATGATAGAGTATATTGGCTGTTTCTTACTTCTAAGTACCTTCCATCACTCTACAAAAGAAAAACAATACAGATGGTCCTTTTTTTGTAATTATAAAAAATATTTTTATAATTTTGGCCTCACTACCATACACACATTCCTGTTTGTCTACCCTTAACATGCAGGTCAAGCTGTCTTTTGTTAAACCGTGTTTGCCTTTCCCAGACACTTTCCATTCATTTCTTTGCTTCTGACTGGTAAATGTGAATCTTGCATTTCCATTTCCTGACTCGTATATAAGTCCAGTTCTCACTGAGCGTCCATTTGACTCTTTATGCTTCTTTTGGGCAAATGCCTCACTGACAAATTAATGGTACCAAGCATGTATGTACTGTGAAGAATCTGTATTTCTTTTCCTTTCCTTGCTGTATATATACTATTCTTGCCACAATTGAAGAGTGTAGAAATGTCTGTGGATGAGGATAGGATACATCTTCAGCTGAAATGGTAGATCTAGAACGGGAACATCATCTGCTAGCATATAAACTGTACTGCAAATCTGATGTTCAAGCCACACCACATGAGGAATATGCACACTTCCTCAAGAGCTGCTTATTAGTAGCCCTGGCTACTAATCAGTTTGATCTTACATGATGTTGAAATGATGCTAAGTCAATAAGAACATTTGTATGGCTTGGTTTTCAAACTCCATACAAATGATATGCTTAAGGGGGCATTTTAAAATTGATCCATGAAACTGGCAGCACATGAGGAATGAATCTTATCTACTTCGTAAGTAGGATATAGTATTTAGAACGTGGTAAGATAAAAGCCAGTACCTTGAATCCTGCCTTGAAGACTTGCATATTGGAATACTTGTGTAATGTGCTTCTTGTGATATTTCCGTTTCATGAGTCTGTATACTGAAGATTCTGAAAAATAATCAAGAAAGCTTTGCACACAATACATTACAGCAGCTGATTTTTTAAAACATAAATGCTTTTTAGTTCTGAATTACAGGAGTGGGGATAGGCAATCCAAGGCAATCTAGTTTTGTACTGGTCAACTATTGCTTAATAGAGCTGTCAAGTTCAGTAGCAAAGTCCCCATGATCTGCAATCCATTTGGTAAAGGTAAAGGGACCCCTGACCATTAGGTCCAGTCGTGGCCGACTCTGGGGTTGCGGTGCTCATCTCACTTTATTGGCCAAGGGAGCTGGCATACAGCTTCTGGGTCATGTGGCCAGCATGACTAAGCCGATTCTGGCGAACCAGAGCAGAGCATGGAAACGCTGGAGTGGGTACCTATTTATCTGCTTGCACTTTGACGTGCTTTCAAACTGCTAGGAGCAGGGACCGAGCAACAGGAGCTCACCCCATCACAGGGATTCAAACCGCCGACCTTCTGATCGACAAGTCCTAGGCTCTGTGGTTTAACCCTCAGCGCCACCCGCATCCCGCAATCCATTTGACTCATCCCGAATTCAACCATTTCACCATTCTGATGGGTCAGTTTAGCAGAGATCTGTATTGTTCAGAGACAATGTCTAGTTTTCATTTGTTTACTTGCAAGTCACTATTGTGACCTGGCTTCTGATGGGGCAGAAACTGGTACGTTGAGCATCTCCTAGAGGGATTATTTGTATGTAAGCATAAGTACAAATGCTTCCTTGACTATGAGTTTTGACAAAGAAGTAAATCTTTTGGGTCACTATTGAAAGCTCACTAAATGGCCTTTGGTCTGCTCCAGAAAGGCTGTTCTTATGTTCTTAAATTATATATTTGCTGTAAAAGACACTAACTTTTAATATCTTGCAGATAAACCTAAACTGCCTGAAAATTACACAGATGAAACCTGGCAAAAACTGAAGGAAGCTGTAGAAGCTATTCAGAACAGTACTTCAATTAAGTACAACTTAGAAGAGCTCTATCAGGTAAGTGTCAAAACTTGTAGCATTCAATAACATAGGTAAAGCCGTACTAGACTGTAAACATCCCTGAGGTTTTTAGCCCACTTTCTAGGGCCTCAAACTATCTGGGTTTGAAGTGTGGATAAGGACCCATAATCACTCAGTGAAGACCAGGTTGGACTGATGGTACTTCAGAAAACTAACGAGAGCTCCTTCACAAATTCATCAAGCCAGATATACTTTTTCCATCAACACAGAAAAATATTCAGATGTTCATCTGAATGGCTTTTTTCTGGTACATTCACTATGGTTCAGGCACTCTAGAATTTGTAGTGGCACTTCAACAAAACAGTGAAGACTGGTCACAATTTTAGGTGTCCTGCACTTCAGAGAGGGACAAACTACAGTTTGAAGTACATCTTCAGGAGTACTATGCTGGCGTGACCAAAGATTCTCTGGATAGATAGGATGATAAGCTTCACAGGGAAACAAAGGTTCTGCTTATTGCTGGGACGACAACTTCCATCTCAGTTTGTTTCTTGTTCCTAGTGTGCTGACACAGACCTATTATGAGGCCGAAACATCGCAGGCAGGGAGGCTCTTTTAACATGAAATTGAAGTAGAACTTCCCCAGTTTTTTTATATTATTTATTAGTAAATATATGTATATATTATATATTGCACACTTGTTTAAAGTACAGTGGTACCTCGGGTTAAGTACTTAATTCGTTCCGGAGGTCCGTTCTTAACCTGAAACTGTTCTTAACCTGAAGCACCACTTTAGCTTATGGGGCCTCCTGCTGCCGCGCTGCCGGAGCACGATTTCTGTTCTCATCCTGAAGCAAAGTTCTTAACCTGAGGTAATATTTCTGGGTTAGCGGAGTCTGTAACCTGAAGCATATGTAACCCGAGGTACCACTGTATCAAGATGGTGTTCAGCACATATAATAGAACATAAAAAATACCATAAAACATTAAGAGGAATTGTTGGTGCTTGCAGAAATATGAGGTCATCCACTGCTCTGCAGCACTCAAAATACTTTTAATGCTAGTGGGAATGTAAATTAGTGTACTACCATTAGTTTACTCTTCAAATGAGTAAAAGTAATCTGAAAAAGCTAGAAAGGCAAGTTGTCATAAGTAGATCCAAGTTACAGTATCGCTAAAAATGGGGAACTTAAGTTGCTTACTGACTTTTTTATTTGGTATTTACCTACTTCTAGAGAAGCAGGAAGCAATGATGAAGTGTTTCAAACTCCAGCCTCAAATACTTGAACACCTGGGATTTTGCTTGTTTTTATAGGAAGCACACTTAAGATATCAAAAGACATAACTTCAGTAGTCCCTTTTACTGCAAATGCTTGGTATATTCTTTTCTTTGTTGCCTTAAAAGTAACAGATTCCCTTACCTTAAAGAAGCAGCATTTACCGTATTTTTCGCTCTATAGGACACACCTTGTTTTAGAGGGGGAGAACAAGAAAAAAAAAATCCCCTCTCTGCTCAGCGCCCCTTCAGCAAAGCGGCAGGAGAAACGGAGCCCCTTCCATTTCTCCTCCCGCTTCGCTGAAGGGGCGCTGCGCAGCTCTCCCTCTCCTGAAGCCAGTAGAGTCTTACTCTCCTGGCTTCAGCAAAAGAAACCCGCTGCGCTCCGGAGGCTTCAGGCGGAGTCTTGCTCTCCCGGCTTCAGCATAAGGAACCCGAAGCCTCTGGAGCGCAGAGGGAGCGCTCCCTCTGTACTTTGGAGGCTTCGCGTTGCTGAAGCCAAGGAGCCTGCATTTGCTCCATAGGACGCACACACACATTTTCCCTTAATTTTTGGAGGGGGAAAAGTGTGTCCTATAGAGTGAAAAATACAGTATATGCAGAGTTAAGCATTTGTATCATTTTCGTGTATATTTTACAGGATTACCTCATCTTCTTTATCACTTACCATCCCTTCTTCCCTATCTGTTCCTATATTATTTTGAATGCATGTTTTTTCTCTCTCACTTTAGTTTTGCCAGTTAACTGTTGAGTTTTCTGTAGAACCACAGTATTTCACAGACCCACTAAGCCTTTGCTTAAGACTTTATAATCTGATTATGTGTGCTTCTATGGAATTACTTTGCATCTTCACTGATTTTTGGAAAGATAACCTTTACTTTGGATTTTGTGAATGTCAAAGGAAAGATTCTTAATCTGCATGCAATTTGTATTCAGTTTGTTCAATACCTGTCTTTCAAAGGTCTTCTTAATGTAGAGTATTCTGTAGCTATTCCGGTTAATAACTGTGTAGGATTTTGAATCTTTGAAACTACTATTTGGATATCACTTGTTAAGTGTACTTTTTATCTAAGGGGGGTGTTGAATTATTTCTTAAATTATCACTATTATCACTATTAAGAAGTGAACATTTTTCCATAGGATAGTATAATCAAAAGACTGAACAGAAATAATGACCGAAACATTGGCTATTTGATGTTGCTATTTTAAAATGGGGACGGGAAGGATCTTGTTAGAGTGCTTCTTGTTGCATGGCTGTTTAGGACAAAAGTTCCTAACATTTAAAATATAAAAACAACACTCAGTTATTATTAATATTTTTTTTAATTAGTTTTTTACCCACAAAGTTCTCAAAGTGAGTTACAAGATTAGATACAGCAGATAAAAGCAATAAAAGCCAGAAAATGTAAAACAATGTATAGTGCAAAATACAGAAAATGCTAACACAGTAACATACGAATAAGTCCTATTGCTTGTGATACAAATCTGATACACATATGTCTCCTGACATAACTTTCAAATGGAGTAAAGTCCAAATTTTACAGTTGCGTAGTTGGAGTTGGAATGGCCTCGAGCTTCTAAGAGCTGTTGTTCTAATTGGCTTGTGGGAATCTCTCTTGCCTCAGAAGACAAAACTAGATTTAATTGGCTTAAGTTACAGGAAGGTAGATTTTGGTTGAACATTCGGAGAAACATCTTAATGGTTGGAGAAATTCAACCATAGAACCAATTACAAGATAGGCTTTCCATTGTTGAAACCCTGCAGGCACTGGCTGGGTAGGCCAGCATCTCCCGACAGGGTTGGGAGAGAATGCTGCCAGTCAGTGCAGATGCTACTGTGCTGGGTGGGCCGGTGATCTCACTATATACAAGACTGCTTCCTATGTTCCTCTGGATTTTCTGCCTCAAGCAGGGAATGGGACTACGTGGCCTACGAAAACTGTGTCAGCTCTTGAATTCACATAGGTAGAATACTGTACTAGGTTGATTAACATATATTCCAAGCTTTGCGGCTGATGGGAGAACCTTCAACATCTTTTCTCCTTGGGAGTCCCTTAAAAGAAAGAGTAACTAGAAATTGAGTTGTAGGCATACCACGCAAATAGTCTTGTGGCTTATCTCCATGTTTCTCTTACCTCTTACTTTGAGAAGGGTGTCTTGCTACGTTATTAATGCATTGTGCTTTCTGGCAATTACTGAGAATTAATTATCAAAGCATTCAATTGGCATACTGCTTTATTATTTATTTATAGCATTTGTACCCTGCTCTTTAGCCAAAAAGGCCTCTAAAATGACTTACATAAAATCAAAGCAAGACACTCTTTACCTACAGGTTTACAATCTGAGAAAACAACCAAACAAACCCCACAACACACAAGGGGAAAAGGATGGAAGAGGAAAATAAAAACAAAAACTCTGGCACCAATTTCTAGACTGTTTTTCCTATATACCTGTCGGCACAGTTCAGAGGCAGATGGTGCCTGATGCTGGGCTTCCAGCAGAGCCAATGGACTGACCCTGCTTACTCTCCCATTGAGGCAGTCTGGTGGAATGGCTTCCCCCAGAAGACAGTTGAGGGAGAGGAGGCTTGATGGGTCTAGTCAGTGTGTCACAGCAGAGCCTGTGTAATGAGCTCCGCTTCTTAGCTGTACATGAGGAAATAATGGTTATTTAGCAGAGTAATTGACTACCTCCGGAGGTAGCAGGTCTCCTTTTGCTGGAGTTTTTGAGGCAAGAATTGGGTGGTCATCTGTTAGAGATGCAGGAGTTTCATCTTGTATTGTAGATCCTTCACTGAACAGGGGCTTGGACTAGATAACCGCTCTTTCTTCCACATTCCATAGACGAGCCTTGTGGAAGATAGTTAAAAGCTCATTTAAGGGTTATTTGGGGATAAACTTGCATGTTTTCAACCAGTACTTCTGACATCTTAGGGTAAGATATCCTAGTATATTTTTATATGTATGTTCTGTGGAAATCTGTCAACCTCCTAAGGTTAAGGCCTTAGGGAACCCCTCTCTAGTATGTGTTCAAAGTGATCTCCCAGCCAGCACCAGATATTTTTACAGCAAAGTAACTGTATTTTCTATTGACACTATTCGTTTGCATCTATTTTTAACATGTGTTAAAAATAGTAATATAAGTTGCTGGTGATGTGAATACTTGATAAAACTGTTCTGCTAAAGAGCAGCTGCCCGGTAAATGTAGCCAAATCCAAATGTGCATTTTAATGCACGATTATGTATGCCACAGCAACAAGATATTTTTCTCCCACATTCCTCAAAAAGATTCTTACGAGTATTGTTTTGATCAGCAATATACTCCTTAGTGCACTACTTCCCCTGCTGGCAAAAATCCTTGTAAAGCAACACCAGTCCCCTTCTCTCAAATATGCTAAATTTCAGATTAGTGAATAAATTTGGATCTCCTTTTCCAAGATTTGTCTTAATTTAGTCCATAATAATTTATTTAAACTTCATCAGTAGACCTGGTGCTTTTGCAGAAGAAGGGAACAAGTGACATAAACAAAAGAAAGATTTCTGTCCTGAAGTCCTTACAATCACTATGCTTTAACATGGGGAGGGCGAGAGGTTAGAATTAATATGAACAAATACAACTAACATGTACATAGACTTTGTTTTAGTTGATGAGGGTACTTAGCATTTATAGGCAATGTTCACAGAGGTAGCTATATTACTGTTGCAGCAAAACAAAAGAATCTTGTAGACTCTTGAAGGCTTACAAATGTATTATGGTATAATATTTCTGGTCCACAAAAGATTATGCCACAATAAATTTGCTAGCCTTTAAGGCTAACAAAGGGAGTATCTGATCCATAATCCCTGACCATTGGCCAGGCTGATGTGGATGGAGTCCAACATCTGGAGGGTCACATGTTCATGTTTCAGTGCGTTTCAAGGCTTCTTGTAGTATTTACATAGTGTAGTTGAAGTGTTCATAAGTGCTTTGTGTTCTTATTTGATGAGTACTGTCTCCATATACCAGCAAACAACTGAAATGACATTTGAATAATTTTAAAATACAGCACCTAAAATAAAACACAACAAATATATTCCTTGTGGTTTCAGCAGCCAGTAAAACAGTAAATTCAAGCAGGCTTCAATAGTAACACCCAGCAGATATTTGTTGCATGGAAGCATAACCATATTTATTCTGAAGTAAATTCTGTTGCGGAAAATGCAGTTTAAGTAAAGGTAAAGGGACCCCTGACCATTAGGTCCAGTCGTGACTGACTCTGGGGTTGCGGCGCTCATCTCACTTTACTGGCCGAGGGAGCCAGCGTACAGCTTCTGGGTCATGTGGCCAGCATGACTAAGCCGCTTCTGGCAAACCAGAGCAGGGCACGGAAACGCCGTTTACCTTCCTGCCAGAGCGGTACCTATTTATCTACTTGCACTTTGATGTGCTTTCGAACTGTTAGGTTGGCAGGAGCAGGGACCGAGCAACGGGAAGTCACCCCGTCGCAGAGATTCGAACCGCCGACCTTCTGATCGGCAAGTCCTAGGCTCTGTGGTTTAACCCATAGTGCCACCCGCGTCCCTCAAAATGCAGTTTACTTACTAGTAAATGTTCTTAAAATTGCAGCGTTGGTTTTAGAGTAGTGTACAAATAATTTTATGTTTGAACTATAATTGTGAATCTTTGCTAAGCAAAATTAAGGCTATGCAGTCTTCATCACTGGGTCCTGTTTGGGCTGCATGTCCTTTAAGTGTCAGAGTTCTTTGTCTAAAATGTTGCTCATTTGCTAGCCTGGTATTCCATTGTTTTCTTCCATTTTCTTCTTCACGATGTTACTGTAGTTATATTAAATGAGCTCAGTCAGCTGAAAGGCACTCTGCCCAGGCGAGCATGAATGCAACTGCAGTGCATTCTGGCATGTATTTTTGTTCTGTGAACTAATAGCAAAATTGAGAGCCAGATCTTTGGGGTCCCATTTTAAGTGAGTAGTGTTTGTGCAGAAAGTATCCAAAGACTGCAAATGACTTGAGACCTGTGAGCAGACTTCCATTCACATACTGGGGATTTCCCACGCCCATTGTAGTTCTTGGCATCTCCTGAAAAGCCACTCTTGTGGGTTAGTCATATTCATTTAATTGGGTCTAATCAAAGCAGGTCTAGTTTTGAATACCACCCTTAACTTTGATCTCTAATTGTCTAGTGATGCCCCCACATCGGATAGGCATGTTTTTTTTAAAACTCGCTGGGAAGAATCATTTTGACTTTTGTTTTTATGAGAGCTGGCATGTACAGAAAAAGTTACGAATTGTAGATGGAGTCCTGCAAATGTTGTTGGAGTTTTTTTTATGTGTCCTCCTTTTCCTTTTTTTAGGCTGTTGAAAATCTCTGCTCATATAAGATTTCTGCAAATTTGTACAAGCAGTTAAGACAGATTTGTGAAGACCATATCAAAGCACAGATCCATCAGTTCAGAGAATATCCTTTTTGTGTAGTAAGTCTGTTTGTGGACTTCATTTTTATAATGCCTGAAATCCAGATACATACACACATCTGTGTTCTTCTGTGTTTCCCTCTGAGCATCTTCCCTGTCAAACTTCAGGGTGGATATTTACATCCTTGGAGTCTTAAAAATCAGTTTAGTGTCTAGGATGGAGTCTTTTGAAATAATAAGTACTGGGACGTAGGTGAGATTTGGTGCTCATATCCTCTGAGGCTGTGTATATGCTTATGATATTACTAGATCACAATGCTTTGAATATGGGTATTATCAAATGTGGACACCTAACTTGAAAGATAAGGTAAGTTCTTTCATAATTTTAAAGCTATTGAGTTCAATGGAATTGTGTCATCACAAGTGTTTGATTAACATAGTGGCCCATTAAATTAGAATGGTGGTCTCTTGGCCTTTAGCTGATTTTAAATAAACATTTTTTTCATGATCACATCCTAGCCTAAAACAAAGGCTTTAAAATTGGGCTGGCAGTTTCTTTTGTTTCTATTGAGTTTTCCAGCGATGACGCAGAAGAACAATGTCATCAGGCATTGGTGTTGTCCCAGTTGTTGTGTTAAATTTCTTAACTCCTTCATCATGGATTCATTGGACAGTGTTCTTTTTCTCAAGAAAATAGACAAATGTTGGCAAGACCACTGCAGACAAATGGTAAGGATTGTTTTCCTTCCAAATAATACTTATGTGAACTTGGATCCCAGATGGTTTCCCCCCACGAACACCTGCAACTTCCTGAAAACTGCCTTGCCAGTTGGAACAGGAACCATATTGAGTAGCTTTCCAGGGGTCACAGATAGATGTGGAGGCAGGGGAGATCATTAGCTGTGCAGAGAGAGAAGTGCTTTCTGCTCACAGATATTTAGGCAAATAGAACTTTTTGTTTTATACCAATATTAGGAATTGATGCAAGCAATTATATATTTAGGACCTATTTTTGTTGTATTGCTTTTGTGTCCTGACATCTAGGCATTCAGTTCTCAACTCTTGGTGACAGTTTCTGTTACTTCGAATCTGGTACATTAAGCTGCATAATTTTTAGGGATCCCTTAGGAAGGTAACCCTTTTTGCAATGCGCCTCAGTAATTTTAAAAGGGCAGCGCCATAAAACCTGCTTAAAGAAGTATTTCATCAGAATATTATATGAAAAATTAGATTAAAATGTGCTCTCACTTCAGTCTCTGGAGGGAATGAAGTTTCCCCAGGTGACAGGAAGTGCAGCAGCTTTTCAGTATCTCTTACCCTGTCCTGGTTGTGGAAACCTGCACATTAATGGGGCAAGTAAGAGGATGTGCACCATTCATCTTAAGGAACATGGTAAAGCAAGAGGGAGGAGTCGGTCAGTTCATATGTTTTACTTTCTAAAGTTGCAGTCAATAAAGTATATTTGGAAGCAAGGCCTGTTAAAATTGGTGGCCTTTCCAACCAAGTAATCATGTTTAGGATCAGGGCACAAGAATGATCTTGCTTTATGTCAAAATGTTTATGGCTTGATTTTTTTCCCCCTCCCCCTTACAGATAATGATTAGAAGTATCTTTTTGTTCCTGGATCGAACATACGTTCTTCAAAATTCAATGCTGCCATCAATTTGGTGAGAATGAAAAGAGAAGTATTGATTTTAGACTTCCAAATGCTTTGTCAAAAATATAGATTCAGTTTTTCTTCCCTTCCATTGTGATTAAGAGTCACAGTGAACTGACTGTGAATAGAGAATCTTTGTAGCATGGCTGGTGTATATGTTTTCTTTGCTATCCTGACCACCCATATTTTCACAAGGGGTGTGTGTGGCAGTTTAAAGCTAAAGTTAAGCTAAACCAAGTTCATATTTGGAAAGTATCAACTAGCTCCAGAACGGTGAACGAGGTCACTGTACATATTGTTTGGATACCAAGAATGACAGCAGTGCTACATGTTGGGAACAATTGAGCCATCAGGAACCAGCTTAGCAAAAGGGTCTCGTGTCTTCTGGCACCGTGTTCAAACATTACAATAAGCTGTACACAAGCCATTTATGTCTGCGTCTTGCCTCTCCACCAGCACCGTGGAGAAACAAAGAACAATTAGCATTGTTTCTTTTGTTCCTGGTTTTTCAAACACTGTTTGCGTGAGCAAAACAATTCCTGGTTCAGGTATAATGCCAAGCAGGTGTTATCATGGTTTGTTTCCTCTGCACGCTCACAGTGAGAAGCAAAACAATCCAGGTTGACGCATTCATGGTAAACCATTAATTATGCTTTACTATGAAATGGGCCAGTGGCAAAAGCAAATAGCAATTTAGTCTTGAAATTTTAAAACAGGTGATGCAAAAGTAGAATGCTGCTAGCCTGGAACAATTGACTGCTTGTTTTTGTTTTTAACCATGTAGTTAAGCATGCTTAACAAAATGCAGACCTTTGGGTTATGCCCTCCAGAGCTCTACTCATTGTCTGTGTACTTATTTAAAATCTCCTCAGTGACTTTTACAGGAACAAAATTTGTCAGAGTTTGGTTTAGAGCCTTGTGTTCCCAGTGCAGTATCAGTGTTATAAGTGGTGTACATTAGGTTGGACCTCAATTTATCATACCGTTTATAGAAGGACTCCTTTTGTGAAAGGAGCTATAAGTTTTTTTCCAATCTATTTATTGCTTGTATTAAACTTGCTACTAGTATTAAATTCTGGCAGCACTCCTTTTGTTTTCTCTTTTAAATCCCATTCTCAACTTAACTCTGGAAGAGTTCCTAGTATGTATGTATTTATCCAAATTTCAGGTTATATGAGTAGGTATATCCAATTCATATGAATACATGCCTCTTAAATGCATTTACACACATTTTTTGGTCCTTGGAAAAATGTACAGGTAAAATGGGCCCATTCCACCCTTGGGGTAAGAGCTTGCTATGGACATTTACACAGATCAGTTAAGGCCTGGTCAACTACTAAGTTTCTGAACCCTTTATGAGAATCTGGCTTGCTGGGTTAGGTCATATATGCATGAAAGAGCCAAGGACTCACTTTCTCTTGTGCTGTATTCAGAAAGTAATACCTGATCAGGCCTGTAGATTACTTCTGCAGTTGAGCACTTAGACAAAATAAATGTAGAACAAAGCTGCCTCTCTGTGTTGGTCTCTGCTTCCTTATAATGATTTATTCGTTTCCAGGGATATGGGGCTAGAATTGTTTAGGACTCATATAATTAGCGATCAGAAGGTCCAAAACAAGACCATTGATGGCATCCTTCTGTTGGTTGAGCGAGAGAGGAGCGGCGAGGCTATTGACAGGAGCCTTCTTCGCAGCCTTCTCAGCATGCTTTCAGATCTTCAGGTAAGCAAGGGATGCCCCATCACATTGAACCTGTACTTGTTGTGTTGTGTTGTGTTGTAAACCGCCCTGTAATCTTCTGATGATGGGTGGTATATAAATTTAATTAATAAATAAATTAAATGAATGAATGATGTCAGAGTAAGCTGTGAGATCATCCTAAGCAAATGACCCATTTCTGTTTTCCACAGATTTATCAGGATTCTTTTGAACATAGATTCTTAGAAGAAACAAATCGCCTATATGCAGCGGAAGGACAGAGGCTTATGCAAGAAAGAGAGGTATTTTGTTATCTTATTGCTCATGGGCACCATGGGGACATTAACCTCCTGGTTAATGAGGGCAGAACAGTAGCTCACAAGACTTGCTTTGCTGTGCTGACACGGGCTACAATTAAGTATTTCAGCAATAATACGACAAGATATAATAACGCCCCTCCAATTTGTTTCTCAGACATTTCCCCCCCAATAAAGGACATACCATTCTCACCTTATTTAACTTTTCTCCATAATTTATTCAATCTGTCAGGTTCCAGAGTACCTCCATCATGTCAACAAACGCTTGGAAGAAGAAGCAGACAGGATTATCACCTACTTGGATCAAAGCACTCAGTAAGTCTGTGGACTCCCTCAACCTGGTGTGTTAAACATGTTAAAAATGACCTCCTGGTTTCAGCATTTCTTTTTGCCAAAGTGTGGTTTAATTTCCTAGACATAAAGAATAATGTCTAGCAAGGCCACACTCACATCAGTTGTCAGAAATTACATAGTTTCCAGAAGAAAAGACAAGCGTTGACACCATTAAAACCATGAAAAACTTAAACAAGTTCTGGGAACAAATTGTCAAAGATGAGAGTTATAGCTCATCAACATCGAGAGGGCATTGCATTGGCTACCTCTGCTCTAGATGATTTATCTGCTTTATATAAAAGACAGGAGAGACCAGAAGCAGTTTTTACACACACACACACACACACACACACACACACACCCCACCAATCTGGACCATAAACACATTGTTAACAAGTAATTGAAATGTTATTGTTTGAAGCATCTAGGTGTTCCAGTTGGGTTGAAAATGGTTAACTGGTAAGCAAAAAGAATGTAATTCTAAACACTTTTTCCTATAGGAAACCACTAATTGCTACTGTAGAAAAGCAGCTGCTAGGTGAACATTTAACAGCCATTCTACAGAAAGGTAACCTATCTTCCTTCATATAAATCTTTCTTCTTACTGCTTCTTCAGGGCTTTCAGTTCCCTATACTAAACAGAAACGACCCATTCAGATTCTAAAGTCCCTCTTGCCCACCCAGTTCATGAAATAGCACTGAACAGTATACGAAATGGTGACTTGCAAGCAGTGGCGTAAGCAAGGCCAGGTGGTACCCAGTGTGGAATTTTTTTTGTCAAACCCCCCCCCCCCCATTTGAAATTATTAAAAGGAAAGATACTTACATAAGTGTTATTTTCCGGTTTATTTACTTAACATTGTGAGCATAAGCACCTAAAATGTTTTTTCCCTAACTTTGTCTCAGAGACTGTATTTTTAATCTCTTTTCAACCATCAAGGCATTCTTAAGTGTTGCCTGCTTCCCACCCCTACCACCCATATCTACCCTATGTGTCTCCTGAGTTTTTTTCATGTTAGTCTCATCCATTTTTCCTAATTTCCTCCCTTCCTTGCTTCAAGACATTCAATTCTTCTGTTATCAATGGTTCTATCTTAGTAGTCAGTTCTGACACTATTTCAATATTTTTATCCATTTGGGCTCGAACCTTGTCTGCTAAATTATCCCAAATTTCCTTCATCTCTTTAATCAATTCTTCTTTCCTAACAGAGAAAAGTCCCCTCAATTCCAAGCAAACCTTGTTCCTTGATTTGTTTTTAAATACTCAAAATACTCAGGACCGTGTGGAATTCACATAATTTACTCTGCCTTCCCTGGTTCTCAAAACAGTCAGTTTTACAACAGTACCTTATCACTTTGTCAAGGCCGCTTTCCCAGGAAACACCACTTCCTGTACTTCCCTGTACTCTAGTCTGTTCCAAACTTTAAAATTCCAATTTATCTATAAGAATTCTTTGAAAACAAACTCAATCTTCTTTATACCACTCCAGCCAAGGTGTATTCACAACCCAATCATAAATCCAGTTGAAGGTAATAAAGAATGGGTTTCAGTTAATTTTTAGTCTGAATGTCACATAAACAGGCAAATATACCATTGATGCTTGCCTTGAGCCCCACCCCCCGCTGCAGGCGACATTGGGCTCCCCATCCCTACTGGACCGACGCTAGTGTCCCCAGAAGCGCAGAACAGGACACATAGGAGGAGCAGGCAGTGGCACCCCCAGGCAGGGCTCTGTGGCATCCCTGCTGCCTCCGCTCTATCGCAGGGGCCCATCCCAGCACATGTTCAGGCAGGGAGATCAGGGCCTGGCTATGGAGGTGCAAAGGGGATGTAATACAACTCAACCCCGCTCAGTTCCTAGCTGTACGAGGGCGGGGCATGGCCAGGGAGACCAGGGCCTGGCCTGGCCGACAGCGCCTGATGCAACTCAGTCTCAACCCCACTCGGTTCCTCGAGATAATTGCATGTGCGCCCTTCACCTCAAGTACAAATTCAGAGATGAGTTCAGCCAGCATTTTGTCACCCACCCCCCTCCTGATGGCACCCACGGCAGACTGCATTCACCACACACCCCTTGCTACGCCCCTGCTTGCAAGTCCTGTCCTCATTGCAGGTAAGGAGCCACTGTAGTGCCTTCAGATGTGTTTCAGAATGAAAACATAATATTCCTAGGAACAGAAAAAGAGAAAGTTTGGGTATAGGTTGTCCGATAAGATTTGTCAACCCTATATAGCATTAAGAGTTTCAAGGCAATATGGATGTCAACTTTCAGTGGAAGACAAGGGATAGGTGAGATAAACTAAATGTTTTGCTTTCTTGCCTTTTAAAATGGTCATTATGCTTAAGACACCATGCTTTTCAAAGAGAATGAAATCTGCTTTTCCTGAAGGGCAGTTAGCATAGGATTACCAGAGAGCCTGTAACCCATATTGGTGGGAATTGGGTGCATGAGATACAGGCAGAAGCATTGTCCACGAGATTCTAGAGCAACATCCCGGAATGCTGCCATTATTGTGCCAAAGCTGATGGAGGGAAAGGGGGTGTTTTTAAAATCACATTTTGCTTACTCTTATGGGGTGTGTGAAAGTACTGAAATGGCTCCCTCTAGCTGTACAGAATGGAAGTGTTTGTTTTGCTTTAGCCCATCCTTTATCCTAGGAGTTTGTGAAGGTGTTCATTGTTATTCTCCTTGCCACCATTTTTTCAATGTTATCCCATTTTAATGATAAAAAACCCATTCTTCACTAGAAATCATGTGGCAGGAGCAGCAGCCTCAGCAATAGATTTAAGACCTTCACTTCTGAAAACTGTCTCATCCAATGTGGTTTCTCAATTCATCTGTTGTCTCACTTTGTCTTCTCCCACCTTTTAGACCTGTAGTTTCTTAAATATTCTCAGTTGCATTTGTTTCATTTGGAGTAATTAGTAACACATTTTTATCTTGCAGGTTTAAATCACCTTTTGGATGAAAATCGAATTCAGGATTTGTCTCTATTGTATCAGTTGTTCAGTAGGGTGAAAAATGGAGTGCAAGCTCTCTTGCAGCAATGGATTGAATATATAAAGGTATCAATATGTGATTTATTTCGAAAAGTTAACTTGGAGGAGCAAGTCTTAAATTTATTGAGGTGGGGAAAGATGTCTGCAAAATCTTGGTTTATAAGCCATATATGACAAATCATGTGGCTAAGCTGTCGCCATAGTTTTCTAAAATATAGGCTAAACAAGTTTGCATCAACATTGTTGTGAGCACAGTGGGGATCCATCATCTCTATTGGATCCATTTCATTCCCTTTCTTGACTTAACATTCTGAAAATCTTCATGGGTTAACATAAAGCTTCCCTGGCTGATGTTGTACCAGCTTCATTGAGTTGTTGTGGTAATTAAATGGGGGTGTAGGAACCATGTACACCACCTTGAGCTCCTTGAATAAAGGGCAGGGTGTAATGAAATAGGCAATAAATTTATTAGTTCATACTGCTTTTGTGTAAAGCATGCAATGTGTGTCCTTACGCACTGGATCTTGTTCGAACTATATGTGGCATCCAGCACAAGTGTATGATAAATAACTTTCCTCCTTCACAGGCATTCGGCAGCACCATAGTAATCAATCCAGAAAAAGACAAAACCATGGTACAAGAGCTACTAGACTTCAAGGATAAAGTTGATCATATAATTGACATTTGCTTTTTGAAGAACGAGAAGTTTGTTAATGCCATGAAAGAAGCCTTTGAGACCTTCATCAACAAAAGACCAAATAAACCAGCTGAGCTTATAGGTGGTAGCTTCTTCTTCTTGTTATTTCAACTTATTAAGACTCCTACTAATAATAGTCTCAAGATGGTAGTGGAAAGCTCAGTGAAGATGCTGAACCATGTAAAAAAGATGAATTGCATGCTAGTAATCATTAGGCATCCAAAACAAAGCTGCTGCTAATACTATAGTGCCGTTACACAAATATATGGAACAACCACACTTGGAATGCCCTGTACAATTCTCATTCCCTTGCCTCAAAAAGGATATTGTGAAACCGGAAAGGGTTCAGAAAAGGGTGACCAAGATGATCAAGGGGATGAAGTAATTCCCCTTTGAGAAAAGATTACAACATTTGGGGCTCTTTAGTTTGGAGAAAAGGCAAGTGATAGAAGACAGCAACCAACTTGGACAGCAACTCCAGTACTCCTGGAAGCATTCATATAATCACAGCTGGCACAATTATAGTCTAGTGAAATACTTATTATAGCTAGCAGATACCTTGTGCAAGGTTGTATTTCTGAGTTTGGTTCTCGGTCAGTCTAGTTCCTCTGACGGAGCTTTGCAGCCCCTTGGCTATGAGAGGGAATAAGAGGGCTGGCTTCCAATCAGACCTGATATTTAAGAATTGGTCATACAGTCATACCTCGGGTTAAAGTAGCTCCAGGTTGAGCATTTTCGGGTTGCATTCCGCGGTGACCTGGAAGTAACAGAACGGGCTAATTCTGGGTTTCGCAGCTCATGCACAGACGACCCACGGAGATGCGGGTTGCATTCTGCTCAGGATGCAAACGGGGCTCCGGAACGGATCCTGTTCGCATCCAGAGGTGCCACTGTACTTAGGAGCAGCAAGGTAGGCTGGAGAAGATGGTGGTTTTGAATGCTCAGAGTTTTTAGTTCCCTTTTGCTTTCCACAGTGATGTCACGTTTGGTAGATGCTGTTGCTGGCATGACACTTCTTTTCTGTTAGAACTGACAATGAGTCAGTAGAGTTATAGAACACTAGCCTAGTCAAGAATAAACTAAGACTTGATTTAGGAGTTCCTACTCAGATCTATCTTTTCCTTTTTGGTTTTGTGTTTCTTCAGCTAAGTATGTGGATTCAAAGCTTCGTGCAGGTAACAAAGAGGCTACTGATGAAGAGCTCGAAAAGATGTTGGATAAAATTATGATTATATTTAGGTTTATTTATGGTAAGACCTGGTCTTCTTCTTTACATTAGGCACCCATGTATATCAGCAAAAAATATAGGCCCAATAATGCTGACTGAATAAGACTTAATGAATGAGAATAAGACTGTTATTCTCCCAGCTTGTTTTTGGGGTTTAGGTATGCAGGAATCAGAGTTAATTAAATACTCAAGATTGCATAACTCAGGTTCATTGCCTTAACACACAGGAACTACGCACATCGATTTTTAAAAATGAATCTGTAAACTATTTGTGTTGTTAAATTTGGTGGGTCGGAATGCATAGATAGCAACTGGTTCTAGCATAGAGCCACCCTGAGGAAATAATAAGAAGGTTGGGTCAAACCTTCCACTGAATCTCTCTGCCATCTCAAAATAATCTATCAAGCCCCTAGACCTGTTTGGAATGAGGGGAGCTTCAGGGTTCCCCTCTGGAGAACATGTACTTGGAAAGGAGCTTTAAATCTGCTTCTCTTCTACAGGAAAAGATGTTTTTGAGGCCTTTTACAAAAAAGATTTAGCAAAGCGGCTATTAGTCGGCAAAAGTGCATCAGTCGATGCTGAAAAATCTATGCTTTCCAAGCTCAAACATGGTAAGGTTTTTAGTTTTATCCTCTGCTAATTTCTTTTGTGTATACTTTCCATAGGAAATCCCCAATGTATGTTTTTGTACAATAAGCCACTTGAGTATTCTTTAGCCGTTGTAATGTGCATACCTTTTTCCTGCACAGAGTGTATTCCTGTACAGTGGTACCTCAGGTTAAGTACTTTATTTGTTCCGGAGGTCCGTTCTTAACCTGAAACTGTTCTTAACCTGAAGTACCACTTTAGCTAACGGGGCATTGCGCTGCCGCCACGCCCCTGGAGCACAATTTCTGTTCTCATCCTGAAGCAAAGTTCATAACCCGAGGTACTATTTCTGGGTTACCGGGGTCTGTAACCTGAAGTGTATATAACCTGAACCGTATGTAACCCGAGGTACCACTGTATAGAAAAACAATGTCATGTGTGAAGGATTCCTGAAAGACAGTGTCACTGCTGCTTTACTAGGACGGAGTAGTGAGGGAACACCAGCAGAACCAATCTGCAGCAGTGGCCACCAAACCAGCCACTCCTGAGCAGCACTGCAATACTGCCCTAATCTTCAACTTGAACTGAAACAGAAAATATATCTCTGCCCTCTTGTTAATGATGCACTCTTAGTCACTTGTTGACAGTGACAAAATTCCTAACTGCAACTTCAATACACAACTGTCCTTTTGTAGAATGTGGAGCTGCTTTCACCAGTAAACTTGAAGGAATGTTTAAAGACATGGAGCTTTCTAAAGACATCATGATACAGTTTAAGCAGGTATGGGTACAAAGTGGCCATCCTTATTTCATCATTATCCGCTTGTGTTCAGTTACATCTGAAAAGGACATTGCAAGGACTCCCTCTTGCTTTGCTTTCTCACAACACGCAAACCTGCCTCTCATAGAATTGTAGAGATGGAAGGGGCCACAAGGGTCATCTAGTCCAACCCCCCTTCAATCCAGGAATCTTTTGCCCAATGTGGGACTTGAACGCACAATCCTGGGATTAGGAGTCTCATGCTCTACCAACTGAACTACTCATACTTTAGTTCCATCAACACATTTTGGCTTCTGCATGCCAAATTTGTAATGCTGTTAAGGATTTCTGTTTTTTGTTGGAGCTAGTATGATGTAGCAGTAGATAAGGGAAAATCTGGGTTTCAGTTTCATGAAATTTACAGGGTGACCTATGCCCAGTTTCCATCTCTGTTAATTTCAAGGTGATTGATTGGGGAGGTGGGAGTTGATTTATGCCACTCTGAGCTCCTTGGAGAAAGAATAGGATCTAAATATGGAGTGGGTGAATGGCTAATGATGCCTGTGGCTTGTTTGTAGTTCTGTATGGCAATTCTGTCCATTTGATTCTGTTGTAGTATATGCAAAATCAGAATGTACCGGGTAACATTGAACTCACCGTGAACATCTTGACTATGGGTTATTGGCCAACCTATGTGCCTATGGAGGTGCACTTGCCACCAGAGGTAAGATAGCTGAACAACACTTCCAAAATGAAATAAATTTACTGCCCTTCTTTTGATGCTGATGACTATAAACTACTGATTAAAATTGAACACTAGTTACCTAATAATTAGAAAGCTGGAAGATGGCCAAGAAACGCCTGAGATTGCATCAAGCTTTAGGTTGGATATTTTGAGGGGTGATTATTTAAATTAAGTAGGTTAAGTAAGTAGTTTGGGAGCCTCTCCCTTTGTAGCAGCAAAAATAAATGTACAAAACTTTGAGAAGAGTTGAAGCTTCTTGCACTTTTTAAAAAAAGTATATTTAAACAATTTGGGATAGAGGTGACTTAATTGTTCTTAATTGAAGATTAGAAACTAATTCTAATCTTAAACCCTTTTGGTTGTAAAATGCTGGTATTAAAATGACTTGAGTATAAAGTTTCATGGTACAAATATAATAGTGAGAGAGCCTTTTCAGAAAAGCAGTCAGAAAGTAGACGGTGGGGGGAAAGGGCAGAAATAAGGAAATAGTAATTGATCATTTCAACTTTAAGCTCATATTTCTCTTCTCTTCAGATGGTGAAACTGCAAGAGATATTCAAGACATTTTATCTAGGAAAGCACAGTGGCAGAAAACTTCAGTGGCAATCAACATTAGGACACTGTGTACTCAAAGCAGAATTTAAAGAGGTAATGTTTTCTTACCAGTATAGTGTTAATCACTCATTGAAGTCATTTAGTAAATGTGGAATGTAACAGGTATTTTTAAGTGATCAATCCCATTTTTTTTAAAAAAAATGGTTTCTGGCTTTTGTTCAGTTTTATTGAAGCATTTCTGCCTTATTTCATTTAATGTGCTTTCGTTTCTTCATCAGTTCTGCCACCAACATCCTGTGCCATCATTGGATGAAATGCCCATCTTTTGGTGAATACCCACAAGAACAAGGCTTTCCATGATCCATCAAAAGTATTCAATTAGGGTCATTTCCCCCCAAATATAAATATATTTGTGGGGGGTTGAACCCTGGATGAGCACAGACTCGTATTGGTTTCCAACTTGTAAAAGGACTTTATAGGTTGAAACCAGCACTTTGAATTAAGCCTGGAAACAGGGACAGAATAGCTGGAGAATCGGGGAAACTGTCCTAACGAGGGTTTGCTCGGTATAGATTTCAGCATTGTTAATTCAGACTGTCTGCAATTTCACAACCACATTCATAGCCAATCCTAAACTGGTCTAAGTGTTTCAGATACATAGTTAAGGAAGGCAAACCATACTTACACATTATGTCTTCATAGGGTATTAAGTACTCTGCTCTAAAGACAACACAGTTGTCATGTGGATAATATTTCCTTTTCTGCAGAATAGATGTTATTTCTGCAAGCTGTAGGACTTCCCTCTGCATGCATATAGAACTATCATTAAACAATTTTTTTAAAGTTTTCTAAGGAAATGCAGAAATGTTTTTATCATTCTTTTTTTTTCTTGACAGGGGAAAAAGGAGCTGCAGGTTTCATTATTCCAGACTTTAGTGCTGCTTATGTTTAACGAAGGTGAAGAATTCAGTTTAGAGGAGATAAAACAAGCTACTGGAATAGGTTAGTATTGGATGCTCCTTGTTGTTTCTGAGTACTAGTGACTAAAAAACTAAACCATCTCCTTTCTATTCTAGAGGATGGAGAGCTCCGACGAACCCTCCAGTCACTAGCCTGTGGCAAGGCCAGAGTGCTAACAAAAAGCCCCAAAGGCAAAGATGTGGAAGATGGTGACAAATTTACCTGCAATGATGACTTCAGGCATAAGCTATTCAGGATAAAAATCAATCAGATCCAGATGAAAGAAACGGTACCTGTTTCCCCCCACCCCCTTCAGATTACTGTCATATGTTTTCTGGTCGCCTGATCAGTGGCCTAAATCACCCAGAAGCAGATCAGTGGCAGCTATGTTGACTCCAGCTTTCCATTTATGCTGCTGGAGTCATCAGGAGCTATTTGATTAGCCAGAGGCAGGGATTACACAAACCTCTTTTTTCTGAGCTTGGGACATCAAGATACTTGCTCTTGACTCATTACAAACGAAAGCTGTCTTTTACATTAAATTAGATTTTCATTTTCCTAGTGTTTGGCAAAGCATCTATTTACATTGCATGCTTATTGGTTGAATTATTCATGGCCATCAGTTCCTTGCTGGGTGGCTTGCTAGCTATAGCTTATTCTTAATAATATACAGTAGCACCTCGGCTTACATTACCCTCAGGCAATGTAAGCGAAAGCGGCAAACGTGGAAGTGTTTCTCGCACACACATGCATAGAAGTGGTCTGCCGCCACGCGTGCACACATGTGCAGAAGCGGTCCCTCCGGCTGCGGAAACCTCGGGGTCTGACCAAAGTTCTGGAATGGATTCCATCCTCAACCGGAGGTACCACTGTACTGGTTTATTTCCATTTCCTTCCTGCCGCTAAACGCCCACTAAAAGATGACCAGGAAGAGGGTGGAAATCATGTTTCATTGCAAATGTTTAAATCAGAGATTCCTCTGAGCCACCAGGTCTTACACCCCACACAGTTTTTCAGTTGCTGTTGGTGTTACAAAAAATGTGCATTCTTCTCATTGACCCTGCCCGCACCCCAGCAAAAAGACTTAATATTTATTTAATGTAAAAAAAAAAATCACTTTCCATGCAGCTTTACCATTTAAAAATGAAAGCAAACAGGACAGTTGTTGTTTTTTTAAAGCTAAAACACTAAAACATCATTTGAATCAATGTAGCGGTAGCCACCAGTTTGGATGGCTTTAAAGAGGGGTTAGACAAATCAATGGAGGAATAGGTTATCAATGGCTACTAGTAATGATGGCCAAGTACTTGTTCCAGCATTGTAGAGAGGATACCACTGAACACCAGATGTTGGACTATGAACGTCCAAGGGCTGTTGTGCTCATGCCCTGCTATAAGCTTCTCTCTTTTTTTAAGAATAATTTTTTATTAACCAACCACATCAAATCAAACCAAATTACATAAATTCCAAATTACACAGTCGAATTTTAAATTTTTGTTGGGGGTACCCATATTTCAAGTTTCGAAGGGGGTCCAATCAACTTCTTGCTTCTTACTGCTGTTTTAATGTCCACAAATCTAATCTTATGATGTTCACAGTACTATCCAGTCCTTTCTTACTGTTTTTCCACATCTCTTGTTGTTATTTTCATATATTTTTCCTTTCTCTTTGTGACCTCTGATAATCTCCGCAAGCTGGTTAGAACAGTTTGTAATCCTGCGTGGATATTTTTTTTTAATCCAGTAGCTATATCCAGACGTTTTCCATATAACATCACTTCCATACATCAAAACAGTCTTAGCGTCATTAATCTTCACCAATCTGCCTCCTTTCTCAAAACCTCTGAGGAGATTCACTAGGAATGCTGTCTGAAAACAAGTCCTTTCTTCCTCCCGGCTATAAATCCTTTGGCAAGATGGCGACTCTGAATTAATTGCTGCGCCATTCCCAAAAGCTCTTATTGCTTCTCGATCTTCGTATAGCATACTTTTGGTTAAAGTTTATCTCCACACAGACCTTAATCATCCTGCTTGGGTCAGTTCAACTGACGATTCTAATGAGGAGGGGTTCTTGTAAATCACATAGAAGGAAAGTAAAAAAAGGTCCGTCCCCCCCAATTCAGTCCCGTTGTTGTCAACATACCCAGCCTTTGGTGTATCTTCATCGTAAAATATTCCTGTTTCTCCAGCCCATCGTCTTCTTTCGCAGAGGTCACTTAAATTAGCAGACTTCACTCCCCTTCTTCACTTGAAATATGTGCATTTGCTTCTTTTGTAATTAATTATTCCAAATTGCTGCAACTAGTGCACGATCAGAGACAGCATCCAGGAGAGCCGAGATCCACACGGGGGAATTCTGCCTAATTAGGGGGTGATTTATGGGCACAGCAGGCAAGGGCAGTGTTCCCCATTTCCTTGGGGCAACAAGGGAGGCTGCCTACTCCCATAACAGCCTCTTAATTACCCTGTGTGGGTCAGAGAGATGGTATTGTTGGCCATCTTCCAATGCACCCCCTAGTGGCCCCCACCCTGCTATAAGCTTCTCAGTGGTGTCCAGTTCACCACTGCAAGAACAGACCACTGGATCAGCTAGACCTTGGGTATGATCTAGCAGGACTCCTGTTTATTCTTAGCCAGATGTACAATAATCAGCCTTTGAATACTATTGCAAAGGCCTGAACAAATAACAGCTTTTCAAACTGGTGCTTAAAATGCAGGATAGTAGGCGTATACAGTTATGGGAAAGGTATTTCAAAGGCAGGATTCTCCTCCTGAGAGATCCTAAATATTAGTCATTGCTTGCCTGCCTGACTACTAAATGGCCACACACAAATAATTAACTTGATGAACAGAGAATACAAAGATATATTTAAGATATTCAGGTTTAGGGGGGTGGCCTTTTCTTATCGGAAGTAGTACCTCGTGGAACACCAATGTAATTTCATCCACCCATCCCAAATTAATGGCTGATTTAAATTAATCCGTTCAGTTTAGAGTTGACATAATTAAAAAAGTTTTTCCATTTCTGATATGCTTTCCCCCCCAAATGTCCTGCTCCTGCAGGTGGAAGAACAAGCAAGTACTACAGAGAGAGTCTTTCAGGATCGTCAGTACCAAATTGATGCTGCAATTGTGAGAATCATGAAAATGCGCAAGACCTTGAGCCACAATCTGCTCGTGTCTGAAGTATACAACCAGCTTAAATTCCCAGTAAAGGTAGAGTATGAGTGTTCTTGCTTAAACTATCGGCATCAAAATTAGTCCTGCAAATTCTCTGCTTGTTACAGAACTTTCAAGATAAAAATAGTTTTGTTTTTGAGAATGTCCAGTGTAGCAAAAAGGGATGCGGGTGGTGCTGTGGGTTAAACCACAGAGCCTAGGGCTTGTCAATCAAAAGGTTGTGGTTCGAATACCCGCAACGGGGTGAGCTCCTGTTTCTGGGTCCCTGCTCCTGCCAACCTAGCAGTTCGAAAGCACAAAGTGCAAGTAGATAAATAATCTTAATTTCTTTCTGTTTATAAACCTTTGCACCCATGTGAAGGAATTGAATTAGTACACTAATATGTAAAAACTGAATGATCATTATATACATATTTTAATACTACCATGATTAAAAAATGGTTGCTGACTTCCTGAACTGCTTTCACAGCCCGCGGACCTTAAGAAGAGAATAGAGTCGCTGATTGACAGAGACTACATGGAAAGAGACAAGGAGAACCCGAACCAGTACAACTACATTGCATAAACACACAATGGGCCTTTCTTTCTTTCCTTTTCTGCACACTTGATGTTCTACTTGGTTGCTGATGGATAAGCAAACCTGTTGATCCCATTAAATTAACTTTTTCTACTACCAGTGGCTGAATGGAAGCAACACAAGGGGTGGGGTGGGGTATAGTAGAGTGGGCATTTCAATTGATTTTCACATGCCCGTTTTGGTATTTACATTTTCAGAAGAATGCTGTTGAACTCTTCGCATGATATTCAGTATGGTGTGCAGAAAACTGTATGGAAGTATCTGGTCTTTGTGGTTCCATTGGGTCCTTGGTCTAAAGGGAAGCCCTTTTTAAGGGTTTGATAATAAACAGCCAAAGTATTGATTTCACTATCACTCTGAATACAAAGGGCAATCTCACGTTCACCCAAGATTTTATTTCTTTGGAAAAAAAATTACACTCCTGTGAATGCACTTGTAAGGCTGATACTGTTCGTTGTTTTGGCACCCCATACTTGGATTTGTGCAACCTTGAAAGTGCAGGGGTTAAAACTACTGATGCTCCCTTTGCTCGTTGCCTTCAAACAAATAAAAAACATTATTAATGTATTTTAGTATTAGTAAAATGCATTTTTTTAGTATTGCAAAGAAGAAAATGTTAACACTGTATACTCAGAAATTAATAATACCACAGTTGTTGGTTTGGGATTCCCTCTGTCTTTACGTAAGCACTACAAGAACAAAAAGCAGGGGGTTTCATCCTTTGCAGAATCCTTTGGGGCTTCCTATTGGGCCAGGAATCTAGATGGCTTTTTTGTAAAGATGCATCTAATGTCAGCTGCATTGTGCCTTGAATCAATCTGCCAGGCTTCCCAGGCTCTCCTTAACTGTATAGCTGCAGAGAATCTAGAAAGCTAGTCTTCTTCAAGTATTGCACAACCCTCAGAAGATACCAGGAAGTTGGGAAAGGCAACAAGGGCATTGAAGCCTCTTTCTGACTTTGGAACAACCTTCACCCACCCCCCAAACCTTTATACCCACGAATGGGTCAACATTAGCTTGGCTGCAGGGGTGGGGGAATAATCATATCCTCAACCTTCTTTTGTGTGTTACATTGTTTTTGAAGCTCAACTTTTCTGAATGTTGTTTGTTAAATTTGTTTTTGTTCTCATGGTTTCTCTTCAGGCTTCTGTTGGAGTGCTCCTGTTTAACAAAAGCTGAGCAATTCTCTACTGAGCATGACACAGTATTGATAACAGTTACAGCTCACCAGAGCTGACTTCCCAAAGCTCCCCACAACTATTTAAGCCAGAAAATCTTTTGATGGCTTATCTTCAGATTCTGCCCTGGTCACCTACAAACGGGCAATGCTTGCAGCAAAACAGACCCATTTCAAGTATGAGAGCCTGCCATTTACAGAGTAATTTTGCTAGATCAAGTGAGGTTTGGGAAATCTTGGGGAGACGGTAACTAATAATTCATCACAGGATGTGCTTTTAAAGATTGTTCTGCGTCAGCTGCAGGATTCCTCTTCTGTTGTTGTCATCCTTGCTCCACGTATATGTGATGTTTCTCAAAAGTGTCCCCCAGAATGAGCATTATTTATAGAAAATAAACTTGGGAGGAGTTCACAATGGGGGATGGATGGAAATGAAAGCTGCTGTACAATTTGGTGTGCCTGATACAAATTTGTGATTTGAATGCCTTTTGGGGAAGGAAATAATTCCTTTTAAAAGATGAATTTCAACTCGAGCAAACTCTTTTCTGGGGTAAGTTCTTTGGAAACTGCACCTTAATCCTATTCTGAGATGTGCCCACAATTGTGATTGTGATCCATTCAATTGTCACATTTCTGCAAAAAACATTTTCCAGAAGCAGTGTGTTAAAATATGAACAACTAACAAACTATGCCTTTGCTTCACATTTCCCCCCCCATGAGCATTACTAAATTACTAAGTCACTTTCCCTATCTTCCTGTAATTGATATTGAGCTATGGCAAAAACTACTTTCCAGCCATATTCTCCAGCAACTTTTTCCTTTTTCCTGTTTTTTGCTGGAATCATGTGCCTGCTTTATTGAGCCATAAAGATATTTATAATAGATATATATAAATACATTTTCTTGCAGTGGGGTTAAACTGCGACCCAAACAGTCTGTGTGGCCAGACATTTTAAGATCTTCCTCTGTTGTGTGCAGTTCAAAGCAGTTGCATTTCTTTTAAAAACTGCAAATTTATTCTGACAAATATTTTTGTTTGGGGGATTTGTAAAAAAACAAAACTTTATACCCTACAAAATGAATTATTTTTTCTTTCTTTCTGATTTAAATACATTTTAAAGAAAACCGTGACCATTTTGTTTCAAAACCAATGGCAAATGTGTTGTAAAGATTGTTTTGTTCTCTAGCTTACAAAAAGGTGCCAAAGTATATATGGTAAACTTTTTAAAAAGTAGAATTTTAAAAAAACTTACGTTATCTATGGTTTTACTTTCCTGGTCTCTTTCAGATGCTTATTTTTCTGTTTGTGTATATACATATGTGTGTCCCGGTCTCTTAACTTTTCCAAAGCAGAGCATCTGTCGTAACTTTCTTTTTAAGAAAAAATGTTTTTGACTTTGTGCATTCTTAAAGTATCACTTTCATTTTTGATGAATTCATATAGTTGAGCATTTCCTCCTTTTAAACACATTTAAAGTTCTAAGAGTACAGCAGCATTCAAAAATGTAATATACTTTTTGTATAAAGAAGTTATTCAGAAGAATACCTTTGGAGTTGGGTTGTGGGAGGAGGCACACATTTGTGGGAGGGAGAAATAACCTGTTCCTTCAAAAAAAAATGTTCTACATACACAGGTCTGCAAATGGGGCATTGCATCCTTCAGTGCAAAAAAAAAGTGAAAATTTCAAAGTCAGTGGATGGGTACAGCAAGTCTTTCCTTTGGTAAATAATGTAAATATGTGTCCTTTAAAAAGAGTGAGTCTGTTATCTAGGTATTTTGTGTCATTTAATAAATAATAAACAGTTTTGTGTTGCTAAACTCTTCATTTTGTCATGTGGTATGGAATGTGTGCCATGTACATTTGGGAGTGTTAAAATGTGTTGTTTTCTCTTGACCGCTTACAAAGTCATAAGAATTCTCACAGCCAAAAAAGTTGCACCTGAACCAACCCAAAGAAAGCACTTAAACTAGTTTGGCATTACATGTAAGTTTCAGCTTCAGGCACACTTTCCTGCCCTCTTCCCCTGTACTTCCCTCTTCAGAGCAAACCATAGTTTGCTGCTCAATCCAAGCTACCAAATTATGGCCTGTGCTTCCTTCCCACCAAACCAGAATTGCAAACAAAAATTTGATACTAGTTTCGAGGGGAAGGGTCAACTGTAGTTTACCACTTTGGGAAGTAATGTCAGACAGCTTTGTTGCAGAAGGAATTGGAAAGGGGGGCACTTGCATTCCAGAGTTGCATGTGCCATGCACAAGTGCCATGCACATGCGACTCAAGTTTTTGACATATTCTTAGAACTTGTATAGCCTTGTAAAATTGCCCTCCTTTCTTGGCTGCTGGACACAAGGAGGTCTGTACCAAAAACTGTCGCAGTGCCATTGTGCAGCTGTACATACCACATTGATGCTGTCTTTAGGCCTGCTTGCCCACTCCTTAGTGGTTCTTAAGGTTGCTTTAGTGTGGGTAAACATCTGGCAAAACTTAATTTGATTTTAGATACAGCTGTTTTCAAGGCCAAAAGCCCAATAAAAGAGCATTTTCACATAGCATTTCTAGCCATTATAATAGTAATTCTTAGATCAGGCATCCCCAACCTTCGACCCTCCAGATGTTTTGGACTACAGTTCCCATCATCCCTGACTGATAGTCCTGTTAGCTAAGGATCATGGGAGTTGTAGGCCAAAACATCTGGAGGGCCGCAGGTTGGGGATACCTGTCATAGATGACAGAAGAGACACGGGGTTGGTTCCCTATGTCTATAAGAACCCCTTGAGACTGGTTCCTTTGTATTTCCAGGAAGATCAACTGCAGATTGAAATCAATGAATGTGGGTAAAGCAAATGACCTGGGCTCCTTGTCCTGGCATAGTATGCGCTCATTGTGTATTTTGGATGTAACATACAGAGAAGACTTAAATGAACTTTCAAAAGCTGCAAAGATGCCTGTGCCAGGAAAAACCTGGTTCCATCGTCACCCACCTGCTTAAAGTTAGCCAGCCATATGGGCCAGCAACTGCTGACCTAGCCAAGATCTGTTAAGCCCAGGGGCCAAATGTGATCCTCCAGGTGTCAGAAGCCACAATTGGGCAGGTCAGCAGTAAAACACCCAGTGTCAGTGAAGCTAATTCATTATTCCAGGGGTCGGCAACCTAAGGCCCATGAGCCACAAGCGGCCCACGGGGGTCGTTTAACCAGCCCACGAGCCACCCCCGAACCGAGCCACCCGCTTGGCAAGTCCCTGAGCGAAACTGGCACAATGCGGCATGGGGACTCGCTTCTGTGGCGCCAGAAATCGCAGATGTGCGCGATCACAATCCAGCCCATGGAGGGGACTCTTCTGGAATGAACTGGTCCAGGCGAGGTAAACCTTTGCCAACCCCTGCATTATTCAAATAAACAAAAACAATGCAGTGATAACAGCAACTTTTATCCGTAGATCTTTCCCCAGTGAGGCAGTTGTGAGGACTGAAGGTCCCTGGCTTCTAATTCTCCTTCACCAGGTCCCTCTTGCACCACCCTCTTCATTTCTCTGCATGTTCTGAGAGACCGGGGGGGGGGGGGAGGAGCTGGTTGCATTAGGATGAGAGTCCCTGACTTCTTCAGTAACCTGCCTCCACTCTGCCTATTCGCCCACACCACCTGTGTCTGAGCCACTCTGTGCCCCAGCCTCTTCCTCTTCACTAAATCCTGTTGCCTCTTCAGGTTATGGCACTTCCTCCCAAACTGCTCCCTCTTCTCCCTCTGACCACTGATCTTCCCACCTCACACCCCTGGCTCTGAGCCTTCTTCCCCTGCCTCCCACCACTCCTCTGCATCCAGCCAGCCCACCATGGGCATCACCAGGATTTTTGTTAAGTTGGGCAGTCAAAGTTGTTGAGCTTTTTTCTTTCCTTTTAAGGAAATGGGATATGCAATCCATGACACCAGGTCTCTGCCCATTGACTACTTGTTTTCTTTGTTTTGTTTAATGCCCTCTTGTGTGGTTGAACAGAGGATGCTTGCCACTTCCCTCCCCCCCCCCCTGACTTGTGCCGGAGAAATTAACAGAAACCACCAGCAGCAGTCTTTTGTGACACCGGCTGGCTTGGAGTATTGAGGTCACAGAGCTGAGCAAAGCCCAGCAGCTTGGTAATCATCCTGAAAGGCAGACCTTGCCTCCTAAGAGGATCAAGTCGACTGGAAAGTGGTTCTGAATGACACTTCTGATGAGTTTCAGCATAGCCATGAATCACAAATTCTAGAGGGGATAAAATGATCGCAGGCAACTAGCTAGAACCCATTGGTGGTTATAGTCCTTTTACATGGCTAAAGGCTGTGGCACAGTACTGCATGCAATGAAGTCACAAAGTCTCACCTTGTCATTTGCAGGGGATGAGCCTTGGTCCTTCCATTGCAAGGGAAGTTGTTCAGTGATCAGAGTAAAAGCCTTGCACACAGGAAGCCCTGAATTCAATCTCCAGGTAGTGCTAGGAAAACTCCCTGAATGAAACCCTGGAGAACATTGCTAGATAAATAATTAGTCTGCCTTGGCAGCTTCCGATGCTCCTAAGAGTTTGCTCCTGCGACATCTGCTAATTTATATACATATGCCTTCCTATAGTATGTGAACCCAAAAGTAGTTCACAATGGATGAAAAGGAGCCACAAAATCACCATGGTAGCAGTTTCAGTAAATCATAGTAGCCAAAACACAATAGAAGAGACTATATTTAAAAGTGTGATGAAATAGGATTGTATTGGACTGCAGTGTGGTGAAGGAGCCAAGTGAAGAAGAAACTGCCACACTGGAGTGTCACAGCAGAGAAGGCTCTGTTGTCCCTCATCCCTCAGGCGGTAACTCAGGTCTGTAGCCTGCAGAGAGTCCAAATAGGCCTGCAAGGTTGCATTTGGCCTGTGGTCCTGAGGTTCCCCACCCTGGTGTAGAAGTATAAGAAACTGCCAGCCCTTAAGATCCTCATGACGATCCCTGCTCCATGTCCTACAAGCAAGCCCACCCACCTACACCCACTGTCCCCACTGAAGCCATGTGGCTGCAGCAACTTCTAACAAGAACTTGCAGAGCTCTCGCAATATCTCACTGGAAGCAACCACAACCATGCAACCTCAGTACCAGCAGCAGGACGCAGGGTTCCTTTGGGGGCAGGATTCCACTACTTGACGTGGCTGCTACAGTCTGCCTCATTGGTGAGCTGGCCCTGCTGCTTGTGTATTTTTTGTGGTGGTTGTTGTTGAATACTGCCCATTGCTTGATAGAAGATCTGGGTTGATGCTTGCCTGGCACAGCAAAAGTAGGGGGTAGGGATTGTTGCCAAATACCTGGTGCATCACAAGTCAGTCTATTATGGTGCTAACAGACAAGGAATGTCTGGAGTGAGGAGTTTGTTGTTGTTTAGTCGTGTCTGACTCTTCATGACCCCATGGACCAGAGCACGCCAGGCACTTCTGTCTTCCACTGCCTCCCGCAGTTTGGTCAGACTCATGTTTGTAGCTTCGAAGACACTATCCAACCATCTCGTCCTCTGTCGTCCCCTTCTCCTTGTGCCCTCCATCTTTCCCAACATCAGGGTCTTTTCCAGGGAGTCTTCTCTTCTCATGAGGTGGCCAAAGTCTTGGAGCCTCAGCTTCACGATCTGTCCTTCCAGTGAGCACTCAGGGCTGATTTCCTTAAGAATGGATCGGTTTGTTCTTCTTGCAGTCCATGGGACTCTCAAGAGTCTCCTCCAGCACCATAATTCAAAAGCATCAATTCTTCGGCAATCTGCCTTCTTTATGGTCCAGCTCTCACTTCCATACATCACTACTGGGAAAACCATAGCTTTTAGTATACAGACCTTTGTTGGCAAGGTGATGTCTCTACTTTTTAAGATGCTGTCTAGGTTTGTCATTGCTTTCCTCCCAAGAAGCAGGCGTCTCTTAATTTCGTGGCTGCTGTCACCATCTGCAGTGATCATGGAGCCCAAGAAAGTAAAAACTCTCACTGCCTCCATTTCTTCTCCTTCTATTTGCCAGGAGGTGATGGGACCAGTGGTCATGATCTTCGTTTTTTTGATGTTGAGCTTCAGACCATATTTTGCGCTCTCCTCTTTCACCCTCAATAAAAGGTTATTTAATTCCTCCTCACTTTCTGCCATCAAGGTTGTGTCATCTGCATATCTGAGGTTGTTGATATTTCTTCCGGCAATCTTAATTCCGGCTTCGGATTCATCCAGCCCAGCCTTTCGCATGATGAATTCTGCATGTAAGTTAAATAAGCAGGGAGACAATATACAGAAACCTGCAAAAGAAATGGAGTGGCCCTCATAGTCAACAAAAGGAGTGAGGAGTTATCTATTGTCAAAAGTACACTTACAAGTTAGGGAATGACAAGTCCATCAGTAGCATGCGTGTCAGTTACTTCTAGGTGTGCACCCAGTGAGGCAGTTTCTACAACAGAGGCCCCGCCCCTGTTGTCAGCTTATGTATCTCCCCCCTGCCCCCCCAAAAAAAGTTTCATGCAAGTTTTTGCTCCTCCCGCTTCAATCCTCTTCTGGTCCTGGGGGAGAGTGGAACAGGAGAGGTGGGAGCGGGAGGAATAGGTGTGGCAGCTGGACCTTTCTCTCTCTCCCTTCTGCACCTGTTCTTCACCTGCCAATCCTGCAACTTCTCCTGCCTCTGACTCTCATCTCTTAGCTGTAACAGATCCCCTCAGTTCACCGATCTTTTCTTCCAAGTCAGCCTCCAACCCCCACTTCTCCTGGTGCACACTTATCAAAATCCAGCCATAGCTCCTCAATGTTGCTTGATCCCTGCCTTGCAGACCTATTCCCACCTAGGAAGGCAAACCCCTGACTGACTCCAGCTGCAAAAGCTGAGGCTGCTGAACTATGACTGGGGAGGGGGGGCTTGGTATTGATCACAGCGGCATTCTCAAGGAGGGAGAGGGAGAGAGGGGCAGGAATGGGTGCTGTGGTGGCAGGACTAATCCAAAGTAAGGTACACAAGATACTGAAGGGGCTTCAGAGATTGCACCGAGCACAGCCAAGTTTAGAAAGATCAGGTGGTGGGAAAGTCCTTTGTTTGAGATGATGGAAAATTGCTGCCAGTCAGATGAGATACTACTAGCCTTGATCATCCCCCACATCTGTAATATTTGGACATAATATTCCTGAATTGACTTCCAGGGTTGCTGCAAGGAGCATAATGCACACAAAATGTATTAAACACTTGAAAGTACAATACAAATATTAAGTACTATCTAACCTGGTATAGGGAAAATTCCTGTGATGTGATCCACCAGTTGTTAAAATATTGACACAGGGGCATATGGGGTGTTAGGGAAGGAGGAGTAGCTCTGCTGGGGGACACAGTGTGCTCCTTCCCGGGTAGCTTGGTCCCCACCCTGCACTCGGCTCTCACCTGTGGCTCCTAGAAACTGTCAGCATGCGACAGCGGCCATACCCAGGTAATAATTAGGGATGTGTGCGAAGAAGCTACATTAAAAGGCTTCAGGAAGGACCACAAACCAGCAAGCATCTCTCCCTTACCACACCTCTGCCTCTTCCGATTACTCTCTGTCTCCATGCCTACAGCCTCACATTCACCAAACATGGTTAGACACTGACCACCAGTGGCGAAGAAGAGAATATCATTGGCATGTAACCCCATAGTCGCCTTTGACTGCACTTGACCATCCAGGGGGTCCTTTACCTTTTTTTACCCTTTTTACAGAGCTGATTCACTGTGGAGCAGCCAGTGTTAGGAGCATCCTATCTGGTGAAGTTAGAATTTCAGCAACAGTACAGTTCCACATGAGTATTTTATTTTATTTTATTATTATCCCTAGATATTACCAAACAAACCTGGCATGGATAATTCTTTCCATTTCTGCAATGCATTTCTGAGCATGCTGGCCCTCAAATAAGAGTTCAATGGACAAATATGTGTGCTTAGGATTGGTGTAAACCGCTGGACTTACTCAGTAAACATGCATACAATTGGACTTTATCCTTTATGCAAGTACTGTATTATCACCATGAAGGTAGTTCCAACAAATTGGAAGTTTCCCTTTATCTCTACCTTGGTCTTCCATCTGTGAAAATAGGGTCATGATACTCCAAGGAAGAGAAAATATAGATGAAAATATAGATGAACACTTTAAGTTCTGTATATACGGTAATTGCTGATTTATATGAGCATCTTCTCCTTTTTACTATCATGGTGATTGTTTACTCTCAAAGGTAATAAATGTGTTTCATAAAATCAACCTGAATTCCTAGGTATCTAAATAAATGCCAGAATGCATCCTAAAGCAAAAAACGGTTACTTAAAATAAATTGCAGCATATTTGTTAGTGAGTAAAAGCACAAAAACAAAGGCCCATTGTATGTCCACTTGGGAATTCAGGTTTCACATAAGCTGCTTTTTGTATACATCTCTCTCCTGATCTGCTAAGGGTGCGAAAGTGCCGGAGCCCATCTGCAGTGCTGTCGACCTTTACAATTTCAAATACTGTGTACAAAACATACACTGCAAACACCCACACCCACACGCACATACAAGTAGCACTTTCTCGTGATGTGAGTTGCAAACTGCAGCCTGAAATCTATTTTTTGCTGTTGTTGACGCCCGATCTCGTTACTCCCGCACAACAACATCAGCCCCTTTATTTGCAATTATTACAGAAGCTGCACGTGACGGGACAGTGGGCGGCGGGATGTGCCTTATAACTCAGCATTTTCTCTCTGTGGTTTGTTTGGTTTAATTGTTTGGTTGACTTTCTTTCAAAACACCGCTGTTGGTTCTTATTATGACCGTGCTGTTTAGGCGTAGCGTGTCAGCCATGCTCGGGAGAACCACTCAAATTAGAAATAGCGCGACTTACTCAGGCTTGCTCTGAGTAGAATTTAGCTCAGGAGTGAGCAAACTTTTTCAGCAGGGGGCCGATCCACCATCCCTCAGACCATGTGGGGGGCCAGACTATATTTTGAAGGGAAAAAAATGTACATATGCATGCTTCTACTTCTCAGAGGTCCAATATTGCTCTATTTGAAGTCCTTGTTTTGCTGATTTCATTTAATATTCTAATTTTCAGAGATTGTTAATTTGGGGTTTTCATCAGCTGTACGCCATGATCATCACAATTATAACAAATAAAGGCTTGACATATCTCGCTTTGCATGTCATGAGTCTATCTCATATGTTAGTTTCACCTTTTAAGTTGAATTACTGAAATAAATGAACTTTTCCACGATATTCTAATTTTTCGAGTTTCACCTGTATACACGCATTATGGCTCTGGGAATGTCATGGGATAGCCTTGGTGAAACTGCCAGAGCTAACAGCCTTCTGCCTCGCATAGGGAGTGGGTTGGCAGTTCTGGGGCTTCCTGACTTTGCCTCATTTTACCTTTGCATGCGGACCCCTGGAACTGAACCCTCATGTAAGTGGCAGGCCCTCTGTATGTGCATACCTGTGTGGGTTGACAAAGTCTTGTGGCCTCTCATATATATATGTACATATTCTGCATGTATGTACACGCTTGTGGGCTTCTGGTGGACATCTGGTTAGCCACTGAGAGAACAGAATGCTGGCCTAGATGGGCCTTTGGCCTGATCCAGCAAATTTCTTTAGACACATACACACACGGAAGTGAATGCAGGTATGAATACAGGTATTCAGACTCGGATAACTCTTGCCACCCACCCATCAAGGTTGTCCCTGAGTGAACCCTTATGCATCTCATTCCCCCAGAAGAGGACTTTGGTAATATGATGCCCTGAGTAAGGACAAAATCTGTTAATTATTTCTTATTTTCAGAATAATTCATTTTGGCGCAGTTGCTTTTAAAATGGATATTCTCAATACTGTATTATCATAATTTTGCATCCCTTGGTGCCCTGTGAGGGGGGCACTCCCTTAAATCCGGTGCTGGATACATTCTTAATAAACTTTTTGGTTTTTAATATTCCGAAGACTGTTGTTTCTGTTGCAATAAGCACAGCTAACCTTCTGGAAATTCACAAAACAACTCTGAAGGACAGGTGTTCTGGCCTTGGTAAGCCACTTAGATAGTGTGATTAAACACACACACTCACAGGAACTGAGAGAAAGAGAGAGTGCACATACATACACACCTTGTCTCTTTTTGTCTACAACTCATATGTAGATCTTGATGAGCTTTAATCTCTCATGCTATTATTTTTTCAAAGATTATAATTGTTTTTAACTGGGGTTTTTGTGTGTGTATACTTTTTAGTATCTCTTGCAAACCACTTGGTTTTACTACATTCAAGTGATATACAGATTTTATTAAATAAAATAAATGAGAGGTTAGGTGTATTTAATATGCCTATAATATTTCTTTTGCCTAACCTAAGAGGAAAAGGTCCCTGCCCCTGGCGCTTCCAGTGTAAAATACAGGTAAGCAGTAACAACTAAGAGTTACAGGTGCGTTTTTGTTGCTTTATCATTTAAAACAAAACCGATCTCTGTGTCTTACTATTTTTGTAGCGCTTCCCCTTCCCCTTTATAAGCCCCTCAAAAAAGCTTTTAACAACGTGGAAGAGGAGATAGGGCGGGCTTGGTACAGGGCTTAATGAATGGGCTAGTTTTATTGTAATTATTTGTACGTTGTAATCAGCTTTTATATCCTTATATAGTGTCTTAATTCTATTAAGAACCGTTAGCAGTTCTTTTTTTTAATCAGTAAGGCGCCTGGAGTCCCGTCAGGCGGACTTTAATAAACAAAGACACTCTTAACAGCAACAGTGAGGAAGAGAAGAGGATGACAGCCTGTAAACAATCACGAGCAGCCCAACGTCACCCTCCCTTGCTGGTTGCCGGAGAAGCGGCTGAGGCTGTGAACCACAAAGACGGTGGCGGGGCGGGGTCGGCGTCGTGATTGGCTGCCGCCGTGAGGCCACGCCCAGCGACTCCTCCTCTCTCCCCCGCCCCGTTCTACTCAGGTGACTGGCATCGAGGTCGCCGTCGCCACCTGCGCCTGCCCGCTCGTTTCTTCCGGCTCCGAGGAAGCCGCTTCCCCGCCGCCGGCATGGAGACCCAGAGCTCAGCCGCCGGTCGCCTCCCGCGCGCTTTCTTCTGCGCCCTCGTCCTCTTCTTGCTCGAAGGATCAGGTGAGCGCCGGCTCTGGGAGGAAAGCGGGGCTGAAACGGCTGCGGGGGGGGGAGGGGCAGTGGGATTGGATAGACAACCCGCCCCATTAAGAAAAAAGAGCTGGAAGGGACCCCCAAGGGTCATCTAGTCCAACCCCCTTGCAATATTCCGGAATCCCGCCCACAGATGCCCCTGGGTGGTTTCGAACCACCAGCTTTCTGGTGTTTACACCCAGACGCTCACACACACTGCACCGCAGAGAACCCAGACTGAAGATGGGAAGGTGCCTGTTGGGCTTCTGTGTGAGTTGCCAGACCGCTCTGTGTCCGTTGCCACTGTGTTGATATAATAATAATAATAATAATAATAATAATAATAATAATAATAATAATAATATAATATAATATTACTGTGTTGATAGAAGTAGCATCCAGGTTTTTTGAGCTGCTGGAGAACAGAAGCTCTTGAAATGACTTGTGAGCCTCAAGCTGGGAGGGTGCCTGTTGGCCCCCTTCATGAATCTTAATCACGGAATTGTAGAGTTGGAAGGGGCCACGAGGGTCATCTAGTCCAACCCCTTTCAGTGCAGAAAGCAATGAATTACAGTAATCATAGAATTGTAGAGTTGGGAGGGACCATGAAAGTAATCTAGTGCAATCTCCTGCAGTGCTAGAATCCTTTGCCCAACGTGGGGCTTGAACCTCAGGTGGAATCTACACACATATTAAAAAAACTTTGTGAAGATGCTTTTTAAAATAATAATAATAAACATTTTAAAAAATACATTGAATTTTGCATAGCTTGCTGTTGACATGTAGTATCACATTTGTATATTGCACTTTCAACACATTTTATTTGCAGCTGCGTAGATGAGTTAAGATCTTCATGCTGTATCTCCTGGGCTATCTCAGCTGTCCAGCCTTCCTCTCTGCAACTAGTGCATCCTGGATATTCAGCTGCTGAATTTAGCAGATCAAGAAGAATGGGCTGTCTTCAGGGGAGGCTCACCTGTTACACCCCTGCTTGAGTGGGTGTTCCAGGCACACTTGCTTCCCCCAGTGGTTCATTATTGGGGATGTGGGGTTTGGTCTATCCATGCACTATATTGAACAGGAATGGACCACTACTGTTAGTGATGCTGAGGTACACATCAACACTGGCTACTCCAGGGAAGGAGATGGCCTGTGTTGTACAGTATGTCTCTGCATTATCTGGCAGGACTTGTTAGGCTCCCAGGAGAACTCTGCTGTTGTGTGCCTCTACCTTGAGGGCAGCTGAGTGATTTAGTTGTCAGTTGCCTTCTTCCATCTCTCTGTTGTGAGGGTATTCAGTCATTTGATTTGTGTGGGTGCTCATCAAAATCAATTGTTGCATCCTCTGCCTAAGTTGAGACTTGCCTCTTTCCTGTGGGAGATGTGCTCAGCACAGTGGGGTGTGCAGAAATGCAGGAAATTGGGTAACTGCTGCTCTTCCCTGCTAAAAGTGAACTTCAGTCAAAAAGTTGGGGTGTATTCAGGATTGGGAGGGGCCGTAGCATGGGGCAGAGGAATATCTGAAAAGTAAAGGTCAGGTAAGGAGCCATTTTGGAAATAGGTTGACATATTATATTTTCCTAGCCCTTTGAAAATTCTAACCTACATCACAGGTAAGTAAGGCTCCAGAGGTGCTCCAGTTAATTAAAAAATAGAAACCTTTGAATTATAACTTCTAAAGCATACTCTTAAAAGCACTGAAGAAAAACTAAAGATAAGCATTTCTTTTCTTTTCAAATAATGACAGGGCAGCAAAGCTAACTTTGAAATGTTAAGATTGTAGTCCTAAGCATTCTTGCCCCCAAGAAGTAAGCCTTGCTGAATTTGGAACCTGCTCTCCAGTAAACATGATTAAATGTTACTCAGGAGGTGAATGACTGAACTGTCCATAACTTGCCCAGTTAAAAGCATGATTACCTGGATTTTGAGATGGTCCCATAAAGTGCCCCTCTCAAATGGTAAACCAAAAAGTGGGGGTTTTGCACTTTACTACCTTAATGAGAGTGCAGAAAACAATGTTTTGTTATATATGCAGATGTTCTTTAAACACTTGGCATGGCACTAAGGCATTGCTGTCTGCTAAGAGCAGGACATAGTCTTCAGGGGGTCATAGCTTGGTGGTTAGAGCATCTGCAATGTATGCACAGAGATTCCTCACAAATCCAGTTTAAAGGCTCTTGAGAAAGAATCTGAAGAGCGCAGCGCGCCTTTCCCGCTGTCCCCCGACTTGGTTAGAAGGCTGGCGGGGGTGAGAAGCCTGCTCCTTCCCCTCGCCAGCCCCGTAAACTCGGGGGACAGCGGGAAAGGCGCAGCACACCTTTCCCGCTGTCCCTCGACTTGGGCTTCCCCCTCCCCCAGCCCCACATGCTCCCAGAGCGATGCCAAAGCTGCAGGCAGCTACGGCATCGCTCTGGGTCCCGTTCTGGGGGCTGGCGTTGGGGGAAGCTCGGGCTTCCCCCGCCCCAGTCCCGCGCCTGGGGGAAAAAAAATTTTTCCCCTTTATCCCCCCCCCCCAATCTAGGTGCGTCCTATGGGCCGGTGCATCCTATAGGGCAAAAAATACGGTATTTCATAACACTAACCTACACTTCCTGTTCTGTAAGAATTACCAAGAATGTATGGTGTGCCTTGGCTGGGATTAAATAGGGAATGTGTTTTTATTTAAAGTTGATGGGCATGTTATCTTGCCTTATAATAATGGGTTTAGCAGGTAATATTATTTTGCAAGCTTAATGTAGTTAATAAGACTTCTCAGTCTGCCCTGTACTTGGCAAGAAAACAGAATGAATACTTCTAAGTTTACTTAAATGGTGAACCCTAATGTGTTGCCTTTTGGGATAGGTGATTGGAATAGGTGAGTGGACCTAGGTCTTTGCATTGGGTTTCCAACAAAATCCCCTTGTATCTATGGCTCTTACCCTACACTCATCCACTCTTTGGGTACTTGAGCTACTTTCTCCCAAGAAGGCTTCTTTAACCCCTTCTCCTACTCATTCTCCTGGAGTAAAGGACCATCTACTCACTGCTGTATACAAGCAAGCACTGAGGTTAACAGCTGAGAGTGCTCTAAAGCTCTTTGGAAGCCTCTTTTGGGCAAGGTGGAAAAACACTTCATATTTCCCGCCCCTTAAATGACCACATCTCTCCTTGCTCCCCTTTCCTTCTAATTATATCTGCACATAATTAATGAATAAAGAATGGACAAATGAGAGGGACAAACGGACAAATGCAAACCGTAGAAACGGACAAATGCAAACCGCTTTGTAATGCTGCAAGTGTAAATGTAATGTATCCAGTGTTAGTCCTACACAGAGCAGACCCATTGAAAATGAACATGACTAATCTAGGTCCACTATTTCAGTCTGTCTGCTTTTGAAACCCAGTTTTCCCTTTCTGCTAGCACAAGAGACTCTGTGTCTCTAAAGAAGTGGCTCACACAAAATGCTACCCAAAAGCACTGAAGTCCCACAGAGGCATTTTGCAGTTGCACCAGTAAGATCAGTGATGGTGTTCCTCTGAAAGACAGCTTGCTTACCACTGCTAATGTCCCTCTGTCATGTGCTGCTGCAGAGGATTATTCAGGACCATTTTATTGTGTAAAAATGTAAGGCTGTCAAAGGAGCCTGAATGCAAAGTGTGAGTTTCTAGAGATGGTTATAACACATTGTCTAATGAGCAAACAATATTCTAGTTGTTTACCAGGCTTATGCTGTGGATGTAGAAGTGAAAGATGCATCTAATGAGACCTGCCTATTTGGAAAATGGATTATGAACTTCTCTATAACATATGAAACTGAACACAATGAATATGTAAGTATCTAACCTGTTATTGAAACTTTCAAAATCTAGGGTATGTGTGTGTAAACATATGTTCCCATATTAAGTATGTGCCATGAATAGTTCCTATTTGGGTATCTTAATTCTAAAATATATTAGCATTGCACTTTAATTCCTAATTAAGGTGCTATTTCAGCACAAGCAAGATATACCTACTAGTGTTAAAATATTTCTTGCTAAATTTAATATCCCACTCTTCTCTTAGGTGATGGTGACTGACCCAAAGTTATATAGTGAGCTTTATAACTTGTCATAGGGTTTCAGCCTGGTTCTCTCCAGTCTCAGTACCATAGCTGTCAACTTTTCCCTTTTCTTGCGAGGAATCCTATTCGGAGTAAGGGAATTTCCCTTAAAAAAAGGGAAACGTTGACAGCTATGCTCAGTACAGCAGACCTGGGTTCTACAGTCCTGATAGTAGTGTTTGTTGCAGCTTTAGGGTTTGATTGGAGCTTGACCAACTTTCAATGTCTCCCCCCATTTACTTCTACCTTCCACAGGCACCTGCATCAAGCATTCAGGCCCCACCCCCCTATACATACACTTTCTCATAGGCAAGCAAACAAATGCATACATGCAGCCTGGTAATTTTAGCTTTCCCCACTCCAACACTGGGGTGGAGGTGACAAGAGACATCCCTGTTTAGACAAGATCTTTAAAGAGAGAGAGGGATTGTATCTCCCCATCTAGCACTAAGCATCATAGCGCCAAATTCCGAGATAAGCCCCTATACTTGCTCATGAATTGTAAAAGGCAGCATTTCTACCTACCCCAGTGCTGGGGTGGGGAAAATGCTGCCATTTAGTCTCAGAAGAGCAGGCAGAGAGCTTATATAAGAGACATGAGAGATTGCTTTAGTTGTTCTACACTAATGCTGGGTAATTGGCAGATAGGTGTGGTTTCCCTCCCCAAATGCCCTACAGGCCAAATGCGAGGAATCTGGTGGGCCTAGGTAGGTCCACTCACTGGCCAGAGGTTCCCCACAACTGCACAGCACCATTCTTAGCAACACCCTGGAGGAAGAATCCCTTTAAAATTGGCTTAAAACCAGTGCAGTAAATGGGTTGCATTTAAATGGATGTACCAAATCTAACAAAAGGGATTATATTGGATATAGGTAGGAGAACTTGAATTCTCTTCCAAAACTCAAGTACAGTACAGTCATACCTTGGAAGTCGAATGGAATCCGTTCCAGTTGTCCATTCGACTTCCACAACGTTCGGAAACCAAAGCATGGCTTCTGATTGGCTGCAGGAGTAGCCAATCAGAAGCCCTGTAGGATGTTCCGGGTTTGCGACATTCGGGAGCCAAAATGTTCAGGAACTAAGCTGTTCAAAAACAAGGTACGACTGTATGTAGATGGCGCTTTCTAGAAAAAAGACAAAAGTCCTCCTGCTGATACTGGGAGTACTGGTCAGTGACTGCTGTCTGTTTTCTTCAAAATGTTTCAGAAAAACACAGTTCTTACGTTCCCTGAACATGTAAGGTATGATGGAAGCAGTTGTGACAACGAAATATCTGGCCCTGTGCTAGCAATAGAGTTTGGAGAAGGTCATTCTTGGAATATCAGCTTCACGAAAACAAACGACACCTATCAAGGGATCATCTCCTTCACCTACAACACCAATGATACAGCACTGTTTCCAGATGCTAAAATGAAAGGTAAGGTGGCATTCCAAGTTACCCTGCAATAGTTGTTGCAGCTCTTAACAGGGTGAACTCCTCACTTTAGAAAGAAATGCCTTTTTTAAAATTCAGAGGCTGAATAATCCAAGTTTACAGCAAAATCGATTCATTACTTGAAAAATTTGCACAACTTTATATTTGTGAAAGTTCCATGGATGAGGATATTACATAGTAAGTGTTATATTGCGAAGCTTTGTAGAATTCCAACCTATAATTGCTGCTCCTTTCCACCATGTGGCCCAGAAGTCCCAGTGGTGGCATCTGGGCAAGGGCAGAGATTTTCTATAATAAAAAAAGTATCAAAAGTGGCACTCTGTTTCCATGATCTTAGTCCTAAGCCCACTGCTGTTCTTGCTCCCCTCCAACAATTGCCACCTCCCTGCAACTCTAGCTAGGATGGTCTTACTGCCTTGACCTCTCTGTTTTAAAGAAGTGTGATGATATTATTATTATTATTATTATTATTATTGATAATAATAATAAATTTATACCCCACCCATCTGGCTTGGCCTTCCCAGCCATTCTGGGCGGCTTCCAACAAAATATTAAAATACAATAGTGCGTCAAACATTAAAAGCTTTCCTAAATAGGGCTGCCTTCAGATGTCTTCTAAAAGTCTGGTAGTTGTTGTTCTCTTTGACATCAGGTGGGAGGGTGCTCCACAGGGTGGGCGCCACTACTGAGAAGGCCCTGTGCCTGGTTCCCTGTAACTTGACTTTTCACAGCGAGGGAACCACCAGAAGGCCATCAGAGCTGGACCTCAGTGTCCGGGCAGAACGATGGGCGTGGAGACGCTCCTTCAGGTATACTGGGTCGAGGCCGTTTATAAGCCTTTTAAATGCCTTCTAGTAAGACAAATTTGGGATTTGGTACATGATAAAATGTATTTTTGTAATAAGATAGTCAGAAGAGCCTGCTGGAGCTGGTCATCAGCGCATCCCGTTGGCCCATCTAATCCAGTTCTCACCATAGCCAAACAGTTCCCTGTGGCAAACCAGCAAGCAGAGTTTGAGCATAAGACCACTCTTCCCCTCCTGTGGCTTCCAGCAACTGGAAACTTGATAGTTCAAACCATTATTGTCTTGAGCTAGGCTGTAGCCTACCATGGCTTATGCCATATTGGTTAGCCTTCAATTTAACCACAGAGCTTTTTGTAGCCAAAATTACAACTATGTACTTGAGACGCACAAAGACCTGCTTGCTTGGCTTTAATGTTCATAATATCAGTTGTCTTAAAAGCATCTGTTCTTTTTCTTTTTAATAGGACTAATTACCACCTCTACAAACTATCCTTTGCATCCAGTTAATCTAGACACAGTTTTCATTTGTCAAAATGTGGACTTCGTTGAATCTGGCAGTGTTATACAGAACTTCCAGAATGTCGTTCTCGAGGCTTTTCTTCCATCTGGCAACCTAAGTGACCAAAGTTAGTAGTTCATAGTCTTGTGCAAACATTTATTTCCCTCTACCCTAGGGGTTGGGAAACCTGTGGCCCTCCCGATGTTGTTGCACCACCCTCCCATCAGCTTCAGCCTTCATGGCCAGTGGTTGCAATCATGGGAGTTGTAGTCTGACAGTGTTTGAAAGACTCCTTTTCTAGCAGTTTTACAAAGCTTCTGATGAACTTTGCCAGTTTATCTAGTCAGCATATGTATTTGATTAGCTGCAGGTTCCCTATCTGAGTTTAGAGATCTGACGTGGGGACTGCTAAGGTTTTTTTGAGGCTTGTTGCTTCTTCTAGGAATGCATTTTTATTTTCATTTACTTTTTACTTCCAGAAAATAGGTTCTGTTGCTGTGGTTCCAGAGTGTTAATCTTTGGCAGTCCTCTAGTTTAAAAAGTTGCTAGTTGCTAGTTTACTGGTTGTCTCCTGTTTTGTGTGCACAAGCTATAGGAACATAGGTAGCTGCCTTAAACAGAGGAAGACCGTTGGGTCCATCAGCTCACTATTGTCTACACTGGCAGGCAGCAGCTCTCTGTAATTTCAGGCAGCATCCTCTTCCAGCTGTACCAGGAGATGCTGGAGATTGAACCCAAGAACCTTCTGCATGCAAGGCAGGTGTTCTGCCACTGAGTTCTGGCCCTTTGATAGTCTTCATAGTTTGATAGTATCTTCATAGCTGGAAATAGGTGAACAGTTTGATGTTCTTCAGGGTCTGTGAATTTAGTTCTGTGCTGCTAGGGTATATATTTCTATTTTTCAGAGACCGTGTGCGATAAAGATGCTGTAGTCACCCCTGAGCCTGCTGTTCCTGATACCAGCTCCACTGATACCACCTCCATCACCAATAGCACCTTCATCATCAATACCACCTCCATCACCAATACCAATATCAATATCAATACCAATACCAATACCAATACCACCTCCATCACCAACAACACCACAGAGGAGGCTAACACAACAATTTTATCATCACGTTCCATCAGCCAACCAGATGAGATACCTGCTACAGGAACCTACTCTGTTAAAAATGACACCGAGATCTGTCTTCTGGCAACCATGGGGCTGCAGCTGAACATGACAAAGGTCATTATTTTAGTCAATGTTTTATGTATTGGGCACATAAGCTCTGGTTTCAGGGCATCTAACAAAGTTAAATATAAATCGCTAACAAATGCATTTATTTATTTATTCATTTTTTAAAAATCCATTAGCAGCCGATAAAGTAGCAAAAAGACAGATTAAAGCCATAGAAAATGCAACAACTTGTAAGGTGTTGCATAAATCAAAAGGTGGGTGATCCTCTCCCCGCCCCACACCTTTAGCTCTGCAACTGCTGGCTTGTATAGTTGTATGCTTGGTGAAAGGGATGCAGTTTGTGGTGTGTATTTAGCAGGTGAAAGTGCCTTGGAATAGGACCTCCCAAAACCTTTGAAGATGGCATTCTGTTCTGCAAATTGTAAGTGCACAGCTCACCCACAGAGGGAGCCCAAGGGCATAAGGCTGACAAGCTGGTGCTTGTTAAGGTACCGGTTTAGATCAGTTACTCTGATCTAAGGGGAAGGGGAAATAAGCATCCTTTTGGAATCTAGCAGTGCTGATCTGCTTGGATAGTCAGGCTAGTTCTACAACAGAGTATAGAAGGTATTCAGTGTATGTGAACGAGCATTTGACATTCTTTATGGGCATGGGGAAGCTTGTGAAAGAAGTGTTGTGAGCTGCTTAATTTTCGGTTTGCTCTGGGTTTTCATTTCTTTATTAAATTAATTTATTGAATTTATATCGCACTGCTCTTCCCAAAGACTCTTATGAACATTAATCCAAACACAACTACAGCTAGTGGGCGTTGCGGCAATAGATCTTCGGTCCTCACCCTGACAGATACCGACGTCGTGGTTGTCTTAACTTTTGCTGTCGTAAGTAAATTATTCTGTGTGCATATATGTGGGAAATGAATTCAGCTTCATTGCAGGTTCTTGGAAACTCATTTCTCCATTCAGATTGCATCACCCTTTTACTGTTACGATGGAATTAGTCGCTCTCGCAAGAGCAGCGTAACAACTCTGTTATTGTATTGGTAGGGGGTGCATGAGTGTTAAGAGCCCTGTTTGTGCCTCTTGTGAAAGTGCAGGAGGATAACCAGAAATCAAACTTTTATTTTTTAAAAACTCCTGCTGCATGTTGACAAAGTCGCAGCAGCATTGCTGGGCACGGTTGACATAGAAAGCTGCCTTATGCTGAGTTAGACCATTGCATCCATCTAGCTCAGCACTGTCAACACTGACTGGCAGCAGCTCTCCAGGGTTTCAAGCAGGGGCCTCTCCTAGCCCTACCTACAGGTACTGAGGATTGAACCTGGGACATTTTGCATGCAAGGCAGATGTTCCACCTCTGAGCTACAGCACACCCTTACATTGCAATTAAGTTTTACTTGCTATGTCACATGCCCTCGACTCCTAGTTTTTAAGGAAGAAGTTCAGCAGCTTGGTGATAAGTCATTGAAGAAAATTTCTTTTTCAAGATGACTAAGGAGGGAAGAAAGGGACGCGGGTGGCGCTGTGGGTTAAACCACAGAGCCTAGAACTTGCCGATCGGAAGGTCGGCAGTTTGAATCCCTGCAACAGGGTGAGCTCCCGTTCCTGCCAACCTAGCAGTTCGAAAGCACAAAGTGCAAGTAGATAAATAGGCGGGAAGGTGGGAAGGTAAACGGCGTTTCTGTGCGCTGCTCTGGTTCGCCAGAAGTGGCTTAGTCATGCTGGCCACATGACCTGGAAGCTGTACACCGGCTCCCTCAGCCAATAAAGCGAGATGAGCGCCGCAACCCCAGAGTCAGCCACGACTGGACCTAATGGTCAGGGGTCCCTTTATCCTTTACCTTTAAGGGGGGAAAGAAGCTTCTCTAGTGTCAAAACTGAGATTTATTAATGCTAGTGGTGGCTTATTGTTAAGTCGGGGCCCCTAAAACTTCTTAAATTCTGTCTGATGCTGAACTAGAAAGTTTTTGCAAAGGTATTTTTAGGTTGTATATGTAACTTGATGAATTGCTTGCTTAAACAGAAGAACACAAGCTTTGAAAGATTTTACCTGAAAGCGGTGGACGTCACTGTGACCAACCCTGTAAATGGTAAGATTCTAGCTGTAAGAAGTCAAGTCAGATCTTTTTATTTGGTCTCAATATTTAAACAACTTTTTAGTGTGCCAGCACCTTGGTTGTACTTAGCTGGCTGTATGCATACTAGGGCTAATGCAAAGTTAAGGCCACTCTGCTTTGAGTCAAAGGTATCCTTGTGTCAGAAACTGAAAGGTAGATTTCATGGGCCGTAAAATGCGGCGACTTGTTTGGGGTGGCTGTTTCCTCGTGTTACCGGAAAAATCCGAAGGCTCCCTTGGACAAAAACAAAGACACCAACCAGGATAATTTGGAGCAAAACAGCAGCCTGTAGGCTTGGCCTTTATTGAACTGTTGCAACAGGGTATTCCCCTCACTTGCAGGAGAGAGGAAAAGACAGAAAAATGGTGTGCAAGGCCTTATGAAAACTTTTGAAATTCCCATCCTGTAGGTCAAGCCCACCCCCCAGAAACATCATGCATACATTACAGAAAGGAGGGGTTGAGGGAGGAGTTGTGGTGGTAACCTGAGTGTCCTGTCACCTGGCTGGTTCCCTTCTCCCCATGAGTCATTTTCAGAAGACAAAAGGTGGTAGCAGTTTCCTGCCCCCTGAGGGAAGATCTGATCATTGTCCTTTGTTCCAGTCCATGCTGAATCCACTCCCATATGGAAGTTCTTTGTGATCTTGATTGTCTTCTGTCTAGGACCATCAGGGTTGGCATAGCAACTGGGCAGGGCTCCTGTGGATGTGCTGGGATGGTGAAGGGATTATGGCTGGCCTGTATCAAACCGTCCCCATTTTGTAGTCCTTCCTTCATGGAGTAAAATAAAAGTGGAACAGTGCAAATCCGATGTATGGTTGATTTTCTATGAATTTATAACAGAAGCTTAGCGTATGTAGTGTGTGAGCGTGAGTGCGTGTGAAGTTTGTACAAACTGAATGATTGGGGGGGGGGGTTCCTGCTACACTTGCCACCCAAGATGGCAGTGTCAACAAGAGATCACCTTGTGGCATCAAGGCACCATGAGAAAATGCCATACTGTCTTAAAAAAGCAAGTTGGTGCTCCCTCTGAAATTGTTCACAAAATTCAGACACCCACAAAATCAGCAAAGTTCTCCTCATTTTGCCACACACAAATGGAGTGGCAAATTTGAGCGTGGCATTTTACTACAGCCCTGATTTGAAAACTGCTTATCCTATAATAAATTCAGTTTAGATCTCCTCATTATGTACACATTTCATCACAGGTAAATTTTCCCAGTTAATAGACCCCTCGAACAAAATTGGTCTGCAGTAGTACTTTTAGAAATGGGAGCTTATAAACTGTTCCCCTGCAAGTCTTCACGCAAAACATCTTTTTCCTCCACAGGAACGCAGTTTGCTGCAAGTGACAATCTCACGTTCTGGGAGGCCTCCCTCGGAAGCTCATACATGTGTCGAAAAAAGGAGACTCTTGTAGTGACTCCTTCATGTAGCCTGCATGTCTTCAACTTAAGGATCCAGCCATTTCAAGTACAGAATGGCCAGTTCTCCATAGGTAAGAATGAATCCCCTCCCATCCCCTCCCCCAAAAAAGCAGCCTTCGGAAGCTTTTGAGTTTAAAGACCAAAGTTTTAGAAATGTATAAAACAGCAAAGAAAATTCACTGTTTACTTGAGCCCAACAAGTGAGCCAAGTTTAATTTTATATGACTTGTACATTGCTTTATGCTTAACTCTTAAAAATATTTACAATATATAGATAATACAATAAAATGCAATGAATAGTATCTTGGCTGGCTCTCAGGGAGCAAGTGGATACTGTGCAGTAGTTAAACTTACAGCTGTGCTAGAAATAATGGAAATGCAGGTTTTGTCAAAAGTACTATTGATGGGAGTGAGTATATCTAGACTAAATTGCTGCTGTTGAATTTGGGATCTGTAAGAGCTGGGGCAATTTGGGATCTGTAAGGGCTGCACCATTCCTATGGAGGGATATCCTGGCAGAGATCAACCTTGCAATTACATAGTAAGCCTGTTTTATTTCATCCGATAGCTTTTAGTTCTGAAATAACCTGGGATTGTATTTGTGTACTGTTAGTGCAGTTCTAAGGTTACACTTATTTTTTGTTTACTGAGAAGGAGGAATTATTTGAAGGATGGAGTGGATCTTAAAGAGCAAACCTGATTCAGACAAGTGCATGTCACGCTCTAACCATTGGCAGGTGACTCTCTCCAAAAGCAGAGGCTTTTTCTATGTGGCATTTGTTCATTTATTCATTCATTTATTTGAATCTGGCTTGATGGTTAGCTTTCAAAAAGCCTTTGAGCCCGGTAGTTACAGAATAATAAATTTTAGGCAGCAGACTTGCTTGTCACCTCTCTCCCCGCCCCCCCCAAAAAACACCAACTATATTGCAAGAGCAATAGTGATTAAAGATATAAATGTAAATTTGCCCCCCAACCCCCCCCCCCCCAGTATTTCAGGATTCAGATAACACTTCTTTAAGGCATGATGTATTCTGCAATTAGGAATAAACATCTTCTATTTACCACAAAAATTGATCTACTATAATATAGAAAAATAGATTCTTCCTTTATAGCATTCATAGTTTTTATAGCCATAATCAGGGTTACTCTTGACATGCTACCTGTGAGCTCACAAAAAAAATGAATTCTAAACTTGCTTCATTCTCCATACCCACAAAATCCTTTCTATAGACAAAATATTTTAATTTAATTTAATTAGATGAACCAGTGTCCCAGTACCTAAACTAGTGCTAGGAAATGAGGCCCTTTGGTGCAATCTTTTGGTATTTCCATAAGTCATCTAAGGTGAAAATTGTTGGCTTTAAAAAAGGGGATTAGACAAGTTAATGAAGGATAAGCCTGCCTGTGACTGCCAACCCTGATTCCTACATTCTCCCTCCACTCCCAGAAGCTGTATGCTTCTGAATACCAGTTGCTGTAAACAATAGGGTGTTATTGCACCCAGATACTTCCTGTGAGCTGCCCACGAGCATCTCCTAGTCACTGCGAGAACAGGATGCTGGACTGATCCATTAGGATTCTTTCTAGTGTTCTTATGGCAAGCATTTGATTTCTAACAACATTTTCTTGTAAGCTTATTAACTTCAGGCATATATCTGCAAATTTTGAATCATTTTAGTCATCTAATAAATCTTCTGTTTTCCAAGTCTAGAGAGGGTTGGGATAACTTGGTTGTTTGTCAGACCAAAGGCCAGAATTCCAGCATGTAGGATTGTAACGCTGCCTGCATAAAGGCGAAGGCATAGCTCTTGGCAAACATCATATATATATTTTCTCCCACCTTTCTTGTCTACAGCACGAGAATGTTTGCTGGATGATGACACCTATCTAATCCCAGTTATAGTTGGCGCTGGCCTTATGGGCTTGATTATGCTTATAGTGATTGCTTACGCGCTTGGCAGAAGACAAAGCCAACCCGGATATCAAACCTTGTAAATTTTGTGTGACTTGTTCTTGGCTTTGGCTGTGATGTCTAAAGAAAAGTGCAAGCTCCCAAATGGAAACCAGCCACCAAAAAAGGTCCACGATTCTCTCCTCCTTAAAACTGTGGAGATGGCCCCCCAAAACAAAACATGATCAAGAACGTACCTCTTCTGAACATAATAAGGACATCATAAAAATGTATTGGGACTGACTAATGGCCATGGCAAAACCAGCCCATGGAAAGTTAACCTTGCAAATACGTTTGTGTGCGAATTTCATGTGTGGAAATATACCTGTAAAACAGGCAATGTTACTAAAAGCAATCACACTTAGGGTGACCCACTTAGAGTATCAGAGCAGCATGGAAAAGCTGGGGTTTGTACTTACTGCTTTGTACACTCCATCCTTTACAGCTGAAAGGTAACCTAGCTGACTTGGTGACTGTAGCCTAGGATACCAGCCAGGGGAGCTGTGCAGCATTTTTCCAGCTCAATGGCATTCAGCAATTAAAATCCCTTTGTAGCCACCTCAGCCCAAGCAAACCTGAATAATGCCGGCAAGGATGTAAAAGCTTTTCCTTTACTAGCATCATGGCACTAGTAACTTCTGAAGCTTGTAAATCCTAATTACTGTCCTGTCCTATCTGGTCATTTGGAAAACCGCAGAGCTGGATCTTGCGGGAGCTTAGCATTGCTTTCTTGCTATCTGCAGGGATAAAGGAGGAACCCTTCATCTTAGCATTCTCATTCCTTTCTTTAAAATAAAAAAGAGAGAGAATCAAGAATTCAAAGTGCCCTTAACTTTTACAGCAAATAACTGGGCTTGCTGTTGAAAGTCTTTTGGTTTCATTGCAGCCATTGATACTGGCTTGAAGCTGTTAAAAGTCTGTTTATACTTACTTGTGTGCTAAAATGAAAACTATGTTCTTGGTTATACAACCTTGGATATCAAAAAAATAAGATTCATGATTATCACTACATTTGGGGCAAGCTGCTACCTGAAGTATACTGCCATGGGCAGGGTGAGAAAACGTGATCAAAAATAAATTTCTGCTCTACATTTTGCAGCAAATGACTTTGGTGTACTACTCAAGTCTCCAGTAAGAGATTTAGTTACATAAAAGACCACTGTAATATGTAGAGTTTCTGCAACAATTGATTCTCTAAATATGAAGAGTGCCCTCCAAAAGTGAACCATCTGTTCTGAGAGTTTAAATTGTGCCTGTTCAGGACCACCTCAGTTTGGAATCCTCTAGCCTAGATGAGTAAGAGTAGGATTCCCCTTAAATCAAGGATTAATTCACTGTGGCCCTTTAGCCCTCATGGCTCATTATGTTAAGAATGAAGAGAACAAGGTGGCATTCCCCACCCATTTATCTGCTTGTGTTTCCTCCTCCAAACATAAATCAACTTGCTTAAATCACTCTTGTGAGCTGTCTGCTAGAAAAGTCTTTCCTTGGCTTGGCAATTTGATGATTTTTGCATGTGTGTTTGTGTTAACATGTACCAGCTTACTGAATTTGTCATAGCAATTTGTCATTGCACATATGCCATAACAGATTTAGACCAGACGCAGTGGGTCAGAAATGATGGCAAAAATGTTTCCTGGAAAGCTAAGCAAAGTGCACACCTTCATCTTGAAGGTATAGAAATGCTTCTGCTAAGCACACAAGCTTTTCTACTTAAAATCTGTACAGCTTAAAAGTGACTGGTTTGTGTTAAAACACCTGAAACTTTAATGTCTGCTTTAATCTGTTGAAGCCACTGTCTTTCTTATATAATTGTATTTCTACGTAAGGACTTGATTGTCTGTGCACAAAATGCTTTAATAAAGAAACTTCTGTTCCTAAGGAAGCTTGGTCACATTGCTTGATTGAAAAGCTTTTCTGGAAAATCTCCTCAATCACTTTTGCCCTCTCTCTAAGGTTGGACAGTAGATTATGTGTTACTATAAAGCTTTGGTTTTCCAGATGGCTCCTTCCAGGTAACTTACCTGCTGATTGAATTATTGGTGCATCTATCATGGAAACCCTACAGAAGTCCTAGTATACCCACAGATTGGGGTGAGGGGCTGCTGTCCACTCTCTTTCGACTGCACCCTATAATGCATCCTGTGTCTGCTTTGCACAGCATAGAGGATGATCTGTAGTGCTGGGGAAACTGTCTCTCAAGAATGTTTTGTCCCTTGTCTTATCTCCATTTTTGAAACTCCACGGTCGCCTCTTTCTCCATTTTCCTGGAACACAGTTTGAAAGCTACTGCTGCAAGGGCTGAGCCAGACGACATCAACTCATCACTTGCAGTTAAAAATAGCAAAAGCTTGTGAGGGCAGGGGAAAGCATATGAGGATCGCAGAAGATGGGGGTGTTTAAAACTTTTCCTCCCTGATGCAATCCTGAGAAATTTAAGAACCCTAAAAAGTTGCTCCTGGTCTGGACAGAAAAGCCTCTGTTGGCACCAGTGCAGACTTTCCTGCGAGGGCTGATGCATCAGTTAAAAATAACAGAGTGGGGACATCAGGACCATGGCATGAGAGGAAAAGGTTAAACCTCCACTCCCCATGTTCTGTGGGCCTGGCAAATCCTTCCTTGCTATTTTTAACTAATATGATTGCAAGTCCAAAAGTTGGCTCTAAAAGCAGAGATGGCTAAAAGGTAGACTAAGTAGACCAGACAGAGTAAATAATCCTGGGCAAGCTGGACCTTGAGCTCATCCAGCAGGACACACTTACATGCAGCTTTTGCAAGCCTGCAGGGTTTAAATATGTAAGCTAGGCAAGACTGGACTGTGGTTAGGATTAGACTCCTAAGATTCATTCCAGTGCAGACTATAATATTGCCTAGATTCTGCCTCTCCATAAATCCTCTTTATACACTTAGATGTCTTTAATACCATATTCTTATCCTATCTGAAAAGAAACAGGAAGAGCTGGGAAAACCATGTTAATAGCTGAACCCTGCATGCTCAGATGTTCTGAAAGCACTCACTTGGGCATAGAATCTGCAGCATTAATAGTTGGACCCATATTACAGTGTCCAGGTAGTATATATCAGGGCAGCTTGATTCACTCAATTAGGGTGTGCTTGTACTATTTATCAGTTGCATTGTATAAAATGGTGGCTTGCAGCTAGCATGGCCAAGCTGCCTTATGCATGGAGGATTGGAATGTGGGGCCAAGTCCTTCCTATCTTTGGCTTGGACTAGAAGGCATCAGGTGTATAAACTGGCTGATGTCCTTCAAAACTACCCTGAAACCCCCTTAGACTAGGTGGTATCTGGGAAGGTACACATGTATGACTTACTGTCTGTATTTGGGCACTCATTTGGGCTGCTGTTAGGGCACTTTCAGGGCAGCCACATCCCTAGAGAGTAGCATTAGGACAATCGTTAGCCTTGCCATAAGATGTGCATGGTTTAAATCAGGCATGGGCAACCTGCGCTCTTCCGTATGCAATTGGACTGCAGCTTCCAAAAGCCCTGGCCATTGTGGTTAATGGCCATGGAAGAGGGTAGTGAGAGCCCAGCAACCGAACATCTGAAGGGTGATTGGTTCCCCATCTCCTGCCTGAATGGGCTTAAGGCTGAGCTATCTGACCTTGTGCTTGAAGTATCGCTGAAGTAGAGGCAAGGCTTTCAAATCAGCATGGCTGGGATCAGGCTGCAGATCCTGGAAACGCGCATAGTAGTAGTAAGAGAAGCTCCTTTCAGTTGTGTTAAGCTAGCTCTAGAAAATCACAGGCCCTCTGAAAGTGAACTAGTGCACTCCTATGCTTGTAATACATGTCCAGTATAAAAAGGGTGTTTTTTTAAGTATACGTAGGCGTTGCTTCTTGGGGCAGCAGAATTATCTGCTCATTTTTACAGTCGGCTCATTTTTATAGTCACAATCCCAATAATGTCATAGCAGGGACAGAGAGTTTTTGATCCTCCAGCTGTTGGTGAAAGCTAGCTCTCATGCTGATGGGAGTTGTCCAACATCTGGAGGGGCATAGCCCAGCACCCCAACAGTTGCTGGATAGCAAAAAGATTGGACAGTTAGGGAAAGAGAATGTTTGCAAGACTATATCGTCATATGCATTTGGAAGAAGGAAATAGCGCTTCCAAGTTCCTACTGTTGGTGGGAAGGACTGCATCTGTAAATAAACTTTGTATTTTCTGCAGCTGGAGACACACAATCTGTACTATAAAATGGGTAAACTATTTCTATGTTTGGTATCGTAGTATTTCCTGTGGTGGGTAAACTCTGTGACATCCTAATTCAGTAACTCCTGAGCGAAGTGGAGGAATTTTGCAGATTTCCTGAATTTGTACCTCATAAAATGGGCTCTCTGAGCCTCCATGTTTGGGTAGATTTGGGCCCAATTTCGTGGTCTGTAATGATACCCTAACATTCCACCAAATTCTTGGCATTTTGTATGCAAGAAAGCTGCACACATTTCTAATAGCCCTAGAGATGTTTCGTGTTAGTATGCTACCTTCAGCTAAAGTTACGACTTTGGAGGAGTGATGAGGACCACAGAAGGCCAGGGTTAGCCCAGGAAATTATTTTTGCAAAAGCAAAAGGCCCTGGTTTTGGCCTTCCCAGAAAACATCTAGCTCACTATTTATGGAAACAGGGTCCTGAGCAACAGAAAACAGTTTTTGTCCCAGTAAGGTTCTCCTTTGTTTCGATATCCATGGTGGAAATGCATTACAGAATAGTTTACTTTGATACCGAACCTTTTTGCGCCTTGGGCCCAGCAGTGAGACCATGTACACGCAGTGGGGTGGGTGGGGGGAAAGAAAAGCTTTGGGTTTGGGTTATAACCTGCTGCTGATAGCTACTCAGGGAGGAATGGGGTTTATGCCGGGAATATGACTGGTGGGGATAAATATGTCATCCTCCCCAACACAATCCCTCCTTCCCATCACAGTTGTGCCTTGCCCCCCCCCCCCAGCCACCAAAAGGCTATTTGGTGGGCTGGAGATAGTGCATCTGGAGGAGTGTCAACTGAGAAGGCATCTTGGGTGCTTGCATGCCCACACATGCCGCAAATGGGAAGGGGGCAGAATTACTTTGTCATCTAAACGGGACCTCTCAACTGCTTAACATTCCTGTTACCCTTTCTCCATCCAGCTGAAGATTGCATCCCAGAGGTGGACTACTTCTTTGTGCCCATTATGGTGGGAGCATGTCTGGCAGGATTAATTGCTCTCGTTCTTATGGGTTATTTTGTCGGCCGCAAAACTCGTCATAATGCTGGCTATGAGCAGCTCTAAAAGCGGAGTGCAGTTTGGGCTGAGCACTTCCACTTTCAACCCGCTGAGGAGTGATTTGCACCAGAAGAGTGTTCTGTTGTCACACAGATGTTGTTCAGAGAGACAAGCCTACTGTGTGCTCGTAATAATTAAGTGTGAAGTGACTTGTTTTGAATGTGGATAGGCCACCTTAAGCCAAATGTACTTTCCCCCCCCAAAAAACAAATCATTGCAGTGCCAAATACCATGAAGGCACAAAGCCACCTCAGATGTCTTGTCCTCTCAGACCTGATGCAAAGCTAATACTTATTTCCTGCATGCCGTAGTTTGCAAACGGACACAAGGCTGGCTGTGCAGGAAACCAAACTTTACAACAGCTTAAAACACAAGCAAACGGGTCTTGAGCGTATTTTAAAGCTCAGGTGACAATCTGATGAATGAAATGTTGTGGACACATTATGGGGCTTCTTGAGTGATGTGTATTAAAAAGGTCTTAAGCCATTTACCTCCTGATTTTGTGAAGTAAATATTTTGCATTATTGGGTCCCTCTGCCATTAATTGAGCATTTTGAGTTTTCTACTTTTCAGAAGTGACTTATACCCTGTTACTAAAAAAATAGTAATAGTCCAAACAATACTCTGGTTGCGCCAGCCAGCATTATATAAAATAGGGCACTCGCTGTAGCCTCATTCTAATGTTTGTGAACGACTACCAATTGTCTTGCTGTGGGTTGTGTTAAATAACTGTGTTTATAGAGCCATTGTGTATGTAATACACTGCCTATCATTTTGGCAGAATTGGCTTTTCATCTTGTGCACTGTTTACTAAAATAGCTGCCTTGACGTCCCTTCCTAGGGCAGAAGAACAGAATATATGCTTTTAAATAAAAATGAAGATACCCTTTTAGAACACTGTTACTGAAAGAAACATTCAATTATGTAAAGCAGAGATGGGAAACCTGTGGCCGTCCAGATGGACGATGCTGGAGTACGATTGCCATCTGACCTCTGGCTATGATGGGAGTTAGACTCCAACAATATCTGGAAGGCCACAGCTTCTCCTTCCTGCTATAAGGCAATATAGCCTTTGGGTCATCATAACTATGTTTCAGTACCGCACATGGAAAGAAAGTATGTCAGGATCCTTAACTTTGTTTAAGGACTTCCTGTAATAACAAAAACAAAAAAAATGTTTATGAGGATGTTGTAATATTCTGGAAGTTGAAAATGTTATGATAATAAACTGACTTGCCTTATTATTCAAGCAGCAGGGGAGCTGGGCGAAGCCTTATGATTATTATCTGACTCTTCTTCTAGAGGCTTCCTTGAAAATCTTCCCCAAGGCTGCTTCTGAAATCCAAGCCTCTTGCTATTTAAAGTGTTGACATTCTGTTGCCTACGTGCTGTTAAACTCCAGGTTAGATTACTGAAGCTTGTTACATGTGGGGCTGCCTTTGAAGACTGCTTGGGACCTGCAGTTGGTGCAGAATTGCGCAGCAAGATTGTGCACCTGTTTAAGGGAGTCCAAGCACAACTCTGCTGGCTGTCAGTTAGTTTCCAGGCTCAATTTAAAGTGCTGGCTTTAACCTATGTAAAGCCTTATGCAGTTCCTGACCCCCAATGCCTTAGAGACTGCCTCTCCTCCCCACAGAAGCCACCGCACAGCCTGCATTTTTCATCTGAGACCCTTCTCCATGTGCAGAAAGTGGCAAAACAAGTATAGGCCTTTTGAGTGGTGGCTCCCTGTTTGTGGAATGCTTTCCCCATGAGGCATGCCTGATGCCATTATTATGCATTTTCAGGCATCAGGCATGCCTATTCACCCAAGCTTTCAATCGTTAAATGTGGAGGGTATTGGGTATTTCTATGGTGGTCTCTTTTTGCTTGTCTTTTTATTGGGGGGGCGTGTTGAGTTACTTATACCTGCCCTTTTATATATATTACAGATGTGCTGTTTGGGTTTTAGTTTTATTCTGGTTTTTATGTTTTGGTTTTAATTTTTGGGTCACTTGGTGTCACCTTCTCTGAAAAAAAGAAGTAATGCAATAAGTAATCATAATAATATTTTAGCTTTCCCATCAACTCTGCAAAAGGAGAACAGGGCACAGAGCCTATCTCATGCTCTATCTTGTTCTTTCCTTGAGGCAAACATCATCGTGACAGGCAGTAGTGGCCTTGCAGTTCATACACAGATGGAGTTTGAGATGCCATATTTCTCCTGTCTTGTTTGTGTAGAGATAAGGGAACTTCCTGGCTCAGGCTAGAGGTCAGTTCCCAATTTCAAGGCACCAGCATCAGACTTTTTTGAGGCTGCGATGATGCTGGGATTTTGCGAATTAAGCAAGTTACAATAAGTTGCTTTAACAGAGTTTAGACCTTTGGGGGGTGAGTCAGTACAGCCTGGCCAAAAAAAAAAGTTATTAACCCCAAAACAGACTAGTTATTTTGCTGCCATGTACCTGTGTTAGCATATCTGTTGCATAGATTAATTACTTAAAATGAAGTAACTTCCATTGAGATTTGCTATCTGGCATCCTGGAGGAGACTTCGACCCATCATGGGCTAGTGGCTACTTGCAAAGCTGTTTCAACACAACTAGACAGGTATATTATTCCTGCCACCTTTTCCTGCACATCTGCCTGCAGAGAACTCTTAGTAAACAATGTATGAACTTTTAAACTGTGCATGGGATTATCATTTTTGTTATTATGGTATGCATTTTTTGTGTTTTTATATTGTAAACTGCCCTGCGATCTTTGGATGAAGGACAGTACAGAAATGTAAATAATAATAATAATAATAAAGTACATGCTGAGAAAATTTAATAACTTCTTCCTTGTGCAGCCAACGATTGACCATTTTGTTCTCTTTGCCTCCTTACTTTCTGTTTTAAAATTCCTCTTTGCCTAATACAGTATTTCCTGCTGTTTCTGCAGGATGGTGCTAAGTCTTCAGTTTATTGTAACTCATGGATAAATGTAGAGAGTTACTCTCCTTTCTGTAGCACAAACTTCTGTTATCTCCCTGCCGTTGGCCAGATGGCAAAGTGATCTGTTTACGGAAAATATTTTAGTCACATCTACACCGTATATCTAAAGCACATGGCTTCCCCTGATGAATCATGGGAAATGCAGTCTGTTAAGGGTACTGGGAATTGTAGCTTTGTGGGGTAGGTAAGCTACAGTTAACAGGATTCTTTGGTGGAAGCCATGCTTTCTAAAAGGTGTGGATGTCATTGATCTCATGCTGAAAGCAACACTACATACCTAACAGCTAACAGCAATTCACAATCCAATTCTAATTATGTTTACTTAATGAGTTCCACTGAGTTCAGTGGGATGTACTCCCTAGTAATGATGCTTAGGACTGTAACCTAAGTGATGCATGGACAATTGGGGGAGATTTCCCTTTTAAAACATGCTAAGATCCTGTGCGGGGCTGAAACCCTCTGGTTCCTAACCAGGACCAGTCCAAGACAATTTGCTGCCTGTGGCTAAAGAACAAAGTGACATCTCTTCCCTATTATGTGTACAAAAGCAGTTCAGTCCTACCTACTGGCAGCAGAATGTACTCCACTGCAGCTGAGGTCAGCCGCCTGGCTGAGGGAGTGCTTGGCAGATATTGCCCTGCCCACTCCCTGCATTTATCTGCAGAGGCAGCAGCCTCACTCTTGTCTCATAGGACGGCTAGCTCTGCTCCTAAACCCAGTCACAAGTTCTAAGAATGAGGTCAAAGGAAATCTGCTCCTTCTCCTAGAGCGTGGAAGCCACTGCAAACAAAGTGAAGAAAATCTGGGCTAACTGCAAAAGCATTCAGAGCTGAGCTTTAACACTTCACTGATCACAATGCTAAAGTGACTTGCACGTATCACATTCTGGAGTCTATCAGGAGTGAGGCAATGGGGTGTCCTGTAGTGATGAGGAAAAGAGACTGAACTACATATTTAATCTAAATCTAGACTTCAGGTGTGGGGTTTTTTTTGCTTTTCTTTAGCTATGTGCTTTCCTATAAAACTGGCAAATATTTCTATTTAGAGCCACCGTACTGTAGTGGCTGTGCCAGGACTTTTGAGGCTAGAGTTCAAATCCCCACACAAGCCATGGAGCTCCCTGGGTGGCCTTGGGCCTGTCGCCATCTCTCAGCTTAACCTTTTCTCACTGGGAGGTTGTGAGGGTAAAATGGAGGGATGAAGGAGAAAGATGTGCGCCACCTTGGGATCCTTGGGTAAGAAATGCAACAAATAAACAGGCAAATCCTAAGGTCATCTCTTGGCTTTCCGGACATCCCTGTGAGTCTAGCCAGTGGGCACATTGGCGCAAGTTTCACTGGTTCTGTTTTACACACCAAGCACTGTAGATGTTCCAAAATTTCAAAGGTGGCTGGCCAGAGAAAAGTAATCACAAACTTGGGCCCCACCTGAACTATAGATTTAAAGCAACAGCATACCATTTTAAACAGGCATGGCTTCCTCCCCTCCCCCCACCCAAGAATCCTGGGAAGTGTAGTTCGTTAAGGGTGCTGAGAATTGTTAGGAGACCCCAATTATTCTGAGCCAGAATTCACAGATTTCCCTCGTAGGAAGCCTTTTGACTGTCAAACTACTCTGGTCATTGTAAGCCTGTTCGGGGGAATAAAGGTAAAGGAACCCCTGACCTAGGTCCAGTCATGGCCGACTCTGGGGTTGCAGCGCTCATCTCGCTTTATTGGCCAAGGGAGCCGGCTTACAGCTTCCGGGTCATGTGGCCAGCATGACTAAGCCGCTTCTGATGAACCAGGAAACACAGTTTACCTTCCCGCCGGAGCGGTACCTATTTATCTACTTGTACTTTGACGTGCTTTCGAACTGCTAGGTTGGCAGGAGCAGGGACCTAGCAACAGAAGGTCAGCCTATCATGGGGATTTGAACCGCCGACCTTCTGATCGGCAAGTCCTAGGCTCTGTGGTTTAACCCACAGGGCCATCCACATCCTACGTTAGGAGGAACAGGACATCCTAAAAACACTGAACACCCTTAGCAAACTACAGCTCCCAGAATGTTTTTTTTTGGGGGGGTTGACGATCTCTATGGCTGTTTAAACTGACAGGATGCCGCTTTAAATGTGTAGTGTAGATGGGGCCTACGTTAGGAAATAAGAGTTTCAACTATGTCACTTGTGCTTTTGCTAATTTGTGCTCAGATGCTTGCTCTCTTCACTAACTTCCTGTCCCTCGCTCTGTGTTCTCCCTCTCCCTCCTCTCTTTTTCAATCTTGTCTTCCTACAGCTGAAGAATGTACCAGTTCCGATTTCCTCTTTATCATCCCCATTGTGGTGGGTGTGGTCATCGGACTCCTTATTGTTTTTGCCTTTGTCTTTTATATGATCGGAAGGCGGAAAAGTGACAGTGGCTACCAAGCTGTATAACCCTGTTATCTGCTGCTGCTGCTGCTGCTGCTGCTGCTGCTGCTGCTGTTTTTCTTTCTTTCTGTTTCCGCTCGCCCCGTACCCTTAACAGACTTTCGAGCTCATGGTTTTCTTACAGTAAAAGAAAAGAAGAAGGAAAACACACACAAGCAAGGTAAATATAATTTGTGCATACAACAGGAGGTAGGAACTACTGACTGAGGCTGCTGCCTACTTTGAGAATCTTTTTTTGGACTCCCCTTCACCACTTGAAAACAAGACTGATTTCTGAAGGAAGAAGTGTTGGAAACAAATCTCATCCCTCTTCAGCTTACGCTTCCTATTTGCATTTCCTGGAGTCTAGTTATTGTGTGGGTATCGAAACAGTTAGCAAACTTTCAGGGGGCGTTTGCAGCTTTAGGGAGCAGCAGCAAATGTCATAGGAAGTTTCCTTATACCAAGTAAGACTGTGGGCGGTCAAACTTTTCATACCAAGTGGGCTGTAAGAGTTTTCGACATGGAACCCACGGGCTGTATACTGCCTTGCACAGGAAGGGGAGTGAGCCCAAAATTTGACACATGCACCCAGCCTTCATTCTGCCTTCCCAAAGCCAGATAAGCAAGGGGCTGGGCTTTGGGAAGGCTTTGGGCAGGTCCCAGAGCCCTTCCACCTTCTTCTCAAAGCTGCGAAAGCACTAAATAGGCTTTGAGGAGGAGGATGAAGGACTCTAGGACCCTGTAGAGCCCTCAAGCCTCCTTCCCTAAGCCCAGTGCCTCAGTTACCAAGCTTTGGGAAGGCAGCAGGAGGGCTGGGCATGAGGTGTCAAATGTTGCTGAGGGCCACCAAAAAAGGTCCCAAGGGCCACAGGCAACCCTCAGGCTATGCATTGAACCACCCTGATCTGGCCTGATAACAGTGCTTTTTTGTTCCCTAAAAATGTTTTGGGGTACTCTCATTTTCCTACTCATATTGAAATCCTGCCCCTCAATGAGGCCAAACTTAAATTCACAAAATGTTTAGGGGTATGTGTACCCCCAGAAAAAAACACTGCCTGATACTGTCTACACTGATCACCAGCAGCATTCCAGGATTTCGGGTAGGAGAACTAACCAGGCCTACCTGGAGATGCCTTGGATTTAACCAGAGACTTATTGCATTTAATGCAGATGTTGTACTGCTGAGACACGGCTTTTCCCCTTAAAGGTTTTCAACATTTGTGGGAGTGAGGCTCTGGTTAAAGGTCGATTGTAACTTTAATTTCTGTGGCCACTTCATACATGGGTAGGGAAACTGTGACCCTCCAAGGTCCTATTGGATTCCAATGTTTGGCGGATAATTGAGGATGATGCAAGTTGTAAGCAACAGGCTTAGTAGATGAAAGTAAATCAGCTGCCTTATAGCAGACTATGCTTTTTGGTCATCTAGCAAAGTAGGAACATAGGAAGCGGCCTTATACTGAGACAGTTCAAAATTCTATCTAATATTGTCTGACTGGCAACAGTTCTCCAGGGTTTCAGATACGGGTTTCTCCCAGACCCTACCTTGAGATTCTGGGACCTACTGCATGCAAAACAGATGCTCTACCACTTCCCCGTGTCTTCTCCAGGGACTGGGAACTTCCAGCTGCTATTGGGCCAACTGCTGGCCCATGATTTGGGGTGCTGGGAGTTGTAGTCCAGCAACATCAGGAAGGCCACAAGTTCCCAAGTAGTTTGCACAAGGCCCAAATTGCCATGCATCCACGGGAGCTTTGGACTTGAATTTCTGGAGCAAGAGCCTCACCCCTTAACCACGTTACCCCACATATCAAACTACTTCTGACACCAAAGCTGCATGGAAGGAGACATGCCTGTTCAAAGAGAATGAAAAGGTCAAACAAGCTTACTGGACAGGTGGGTTATTTCTCCCACAGTACAATTACTTACAGCACAGAAGCTTAGCTTTGGGTAGGTCCAAAATACTTCATTTACAGTGACCAAGGTACTACCTATTACAAGCAAAATGTGAATGCCCATGGAAGTTTACTACTCATTCTGGAGATGTATAAGCAGGTAAGTCCTGTTGAGGCCAATGAGCCTTACTTATAAGTAGGTTTGCATAAGACACATAAAACATAGGATAGTCACCAAACATGTATGCCTGAAGAATCTTGGCTGCCTGGCTAGAGATCCCATTACAGATGGTTATTTTTGTAGGCATTTCACTATGCCATAGGGTTGGGGAGGAATCTGTAGTCCTGCTGGAATAAAACTCCCATCAGCCCCAACCATTGGCCTTGTTTGGTGGGAATTGGGAGTCAACCAGCATTTGAACAGTCATACTGTCCTCATCCCAGGCTTTGGGTAATGTGAAGAGCCTTCTTCAAATGTAAATACACCTTGATTTATCATACTGGTATGTCATTTTTCATTCCCAAGGATACTCGGAGCAGTTCACAATAATAAAATCAGGCAGAAGTGCAAGGTGCTGTGAGTGGTACCACATGACTCACAACTGCTCTCTTGTATCCCTGACAAAGACCTGGAATGTATATGCTGGAAGTTATCCTTGCAGATGGATTTGCTGAGAGAGCTGATCCATCTGTTTTTGCCCTGGCTGGTTACCTAAGTCAGGAATGGGGAAATGCATCTGGCTGGCAGGCCAAATCTTTACCTCTTCCCACTACACCCCTTGGGCCAAATTTGACAAGTGGGTTTGAGTCCATCAACTGACATGTTTTCTTTTCCTTGCACAGTTTGAAATAATACCACATGGGCAAAGACACAGCACTTTGCAGGTGCCAGACATCATCTGATTGTGATGCATACACTCAACAGTCACAGCGGTGCTTGCAAACCCGACTTTACAAAACATCAAGTTGTGTATGTGTGTGTGTGGCTTGGGCCAAAATGGTCTCACAGGCCATATGGGTTGACCTGACAGACCAGATTAAGCTCATGGGCTGGAGGTTTCCCATTGCTGACAGAAGTGAATGGGTATGTACTTTTGCTTCCAGATGAATGTGAGGGATAGGAAGGGGAAGCACACTATGCAGTGATCTGAAAGGACACAGGCTCTTGCTATGTTGTGACTTAGCACCAGAATGTAGGGGCTCAGTTGCTTTGTCCGTGTTCATTCATTCATTCACTTACTGACTCACTACTTTACTCCCCTTCTTCATGATGCCATTTCCATTGCACAGTTTTCTTTCTGGTGACTGGGGCTCTCACAAAAGTGTTTCCAGTGCTGGATTTAGGGCAGTGCAGGTGGTTCCTCCATGCAGGGCAGAGCTGGGTGTGTGTGCAAAATTGAGAAGATCCATTTGGAGATGCCAGATTTTGGCCTTGCACAGGGCACCACATTATGAAAGATTACCAAAGTCTGCCCCTGCTGCTTCGCACAGCAGCCCATCCTAGCCTATTTTCTTCATGATTGCATGAGGTGGTACCCAAGCTGGATTGTGTAGCACACACCCAGCTCTACTCAATTGAAATGCCCTATGGCTTAACATGAAGGCATGGCATATCCCTCAATGGTATTTTGAATTGTTAAAAGCTACTTTAGGTTTCTTCTGGTGTTAAAAACAAGCCAACACTTTAAATGTTGTCATAGTATGTATGACAAGTGATAACGAAGATGGACGTATGTCTGTGCTAAACAATAAAGTCAACCATGGTTGTCTAACTTGACTTTGTGTTAAATAATTCTTGGAGCACAAACGTGTAACTTTGAATGCACTTTTCCAAGTTCAAGTTAAGTGTTGTGCATGCATGTTAACATAGCCCAATCCCACACCAACCTTTGATGCATGTTCTGATGGCAACTCCCCCCCCCCCTTTAGTCTCCCAGTCTGAAATGCTGCACAAATAAAGAGACAAATGGGGTCAGTGCACATTATGAAGATTTTTACTAATTCATTTTGATTTATAGTCCACCCTTTCCAAAGAGTGTGGGGTCGAAGTGAAAATACATTCATAACAAAACTCCCAGTTACACTGATTAAATCCACCACCTGGCCCTGGCCCTTGCTGCTCACAGCCAAAATGGATAAAAAAATCAGTGTTACAGCACTAACAGAAAGCATGTTGGCTTGGGCTACAACGAGCTGTCAGAGGATGGGAACACCAGAGCCAAGGGGCAGACCCAGGTAATTTATTTCTATGTACACTTTGTGTTTACAGTGCACATAAACACTAAGCTAAATGAGAGCATTCTCTCTATAGGCAAATTCAGGGGTGGAAATGATCTCTTGGCTAGGGTGGGCCCAGGGCTGTTTAGAGGTCATTGCCACTACTTAGAACTGAGCTTGAAAAGCAAAAGGCAACCAACACGCTGTATTTCCCCTGTTCTAGATCAGAGCCAGGAAGTCTCAGTAGATAGGCCAATAGTCATCAACATGACATTTATACTTTCTAACTTCTAAATTGGTGTGTCTGTGAACTGCCTGCCTCAAACAGAGGAGATGTGGACATGGAATATTCCATCTGAGCAGCGAGTTTTGGAGCAGGTGCCTTTTAAATAATCTAATACACACACAACTATCCAGAGAGGAGATTTCTGGGGTTTATATAATCTCCAGACTCCCTTGCTCAAGTTCAAGTGCACATACAACATATTAACCTTGGGGTGTTTGTTAATTGATGAGCAGCTGGTTTGCATCTGCCTGGGCCCAGTGAGGGTGGGGGTAAGTGACAACAGCAATGGTTCCTTTTAGAGTCCAAATTGCCTGCTTCATACCAAATACCACACTTGTTGATGTGCCAGTGAAAAATCTAATATAAATACATTGTGTGTGTTGATGTTTTAATAAAAGTTTTCCAACATGACATGTGTTCATTTGCTCGTAGGATGGATGTTTTAAAATATGTCATCTATACTTAGATTTAGATTTGAGTTATCCATATTTATTTTTGTTTGCTATGAAAGCCAAATAACCCCCCCCCAAAATCAGGTTTGAATTTTCCTAGTGTGTGTGAATGGCCTATTTCTTCTTCTTTTCCCTCCTCCATGGTGAGAAAGATTTGCTTGCCATTGGAAGAGCGATAGCAAATGCTGCTCTGGCCTATGTTGTGATTTTCAGCATGAAGACTACTCGCCCCAGAAACCGGTCACTGTTGAAGTTGTTGATGATACCCTTGCCGTTCAGTTGGCACTGAACATTTATCTCTTTGTCCTTTGCCACGTCCGAAAAATGAATGCCCACCAATGGTTGTGTATAATTTACCTGGAAAAAATATAAGCAGATGAGAGAAATAGGAAGGTCCAGTGATGGCTCAGAATAGCTCAGTGGGGAATGATTGGGCTAAAACGTAAACAGGGGGCAAGTCAGCTGAAGTGCTCTGTGGCTTGAATCCAATATATATGTCACGTGAGCCAGATACAGGTACAGTCGTACATTGGTTTTTGAACAGATTAGTTCTCGAATGTTTTGGCTCCTGAACGCTGCAAACCCAGGAGTGACTCTTCCGGTTTGCAAACTATTTTTGGAAGCCGAATGTCCAACCGGGCTTCTGCAGCTTCCGATTGGCTTCAGGAGATTCCTGCAGCTAATCAGAAGCAACACTGGTTTCTGAACATTTTGGATGTCAAATGGACTTCCGGAACAGATTCCGTTCAACTTCCAAGGTATACACAGAGTGGAATTTAATGCACTCAATCTATTAGCACAAGGATTTACCCTTGTGCAATAGACTGAAGCAGATCTGCGGGTGGTGTGGGGTGTGTAGGGGGTGGGGAGAAGGAAGAAAGTTCCATTGTGTAAGTATACATCCTTACACTAAAGGAATGAGTGCATTAGATACTTCATTGCGTATACTGGCATGGCCTGTCCCAACGTTAGACAGAGGGAAGCATATGGCTCAAGCGGCAGATGCTGGAGAATGGCAAAGAGCAGTGAGGTGTTGGAGGAGAGAGGTATAGGTGTCACCTGGCCTGCCCTACACCCTCCCTAAGATACCCTGCTTTACAATAAGCCCACAACTTATGTGGGGATTACGTTCCAGGAACTGCACCTAATGCAAAAATCGTGTATTGGGTTCAAGGGTGGGTGTGATTACCAAAGTCAGTTTTTCCCAGAACGCTGCCCCCTTTCTAAGTTTTTAATATATATCTACCATGCACACAAGTCACAGACTTTGGCACATCCTCCCAACTACAATGTGTCACAATGGTGTCAGTTTACACATTCAACTGCAGGAGATTAGGACCTTGTCTAGACTTACAACTGAACACATCTGTAAACTGTGCCATTTCAGAATACAGAGGGGTATGCCACTGCTGAATGTTTTCCCCACATTAATTAAAGAATCCCTGTCCGCAGCCCTGCACCCCCAAATGGTCTCTAGCACATCAGGAAGAAGTTGTGCTACACTTCCATTAAGTGGAAACATAAAAAAAAATGAGACCCACCACCCACTGCATTCTGAAGTGGTGCGATCTGTTCTGCTATCTCAGAACTCTAATTACCCACTGCCTACTTTGGACCTCTTTCTCCTCTTCTGTTTAAAAACTGCTCTTCTTATTCTCTGCTACCCGGCAAACTGCTAAAGCCAGGCAAGTGAAAGGCACGCTTGCCCAACAGCTGCATTTCTACTTACATGTGTGTGCTTGCCGTAGTAAGGGAAGTACATGGGATCAAATGTTGAAGATGGGTAGAAAGCCACTGTCTTGATATCCACCTCATCACCTTTCTGCATTAACGAAAATAGGGGCATGAGTAAGATAAACACAGTATGGGTTCATGGTGCTGATGCCAGCCCTGCAATAAGCAATACAATCAGGTGGAAAAGGACTCACGTGTACATTGCAGCTCACAGTCACTGGATTCCCATAACCAGGCTTATAACCTACAATCTATGACAAAAGACAGTATTTTTAATTATCTTTGAATTAAAAACAAAAAAGGTAGCCTATGATTAAGACGAAGCCCTATTTTGCTATGTGGTTCCAGCAGGTCTGCAAAGCACAGGAGGATACACATCTGTAATACACTGCCTTGGTTCGCACATAAAGTATTCCATGGTTTGTTTGGCAAACCATGAGTTGTCTCCCAGACAATAAAACAAAGGATGGGCCTTTTCTCTAACTTTTTAAATGTTTTCCAGTTGTTTTCACCTCATGCCTTTATAGTTTAGTGGCCATCTGGAACCATGTGGGCAAACAAATCATGGTTAAGGACGGGTGTAGGGTTTACACAAAACGCCCAGCCATAGTTATAACAAACCAAGGTTTGTTAGCCATCAACAAACCATGGTATCAGATTGGTTAAGCTGCTAGGTAGGGTTTACACATAATACTTAGTCATGGTTTAGCATTACATGCAAACCAGTCCAAGAAGTATTTTTGGCTATTGAGCAGTCAACACAACACACAGGAACCTGAGAATCCTAGTGTGCATTCAGTGAAGTAACAGCCCTAGTATAACACCCAGTATAACACATTTTAATCAGCTGGTTGATTAAAAAAAAAATCTGTTCATCAGAAATGTGCGACTAAAAAGATTTCTTTCTTTTTAAATTCCCTGCAACAAATTGTGATGTAGATCCATGACTTGGGGTTTTCCCAACCCCATAACCACACCGCCAATTTTGAGAACAGCCTAATGCCCTCCTCCAAAGTGCATTTACTGGGAAGCAAATCCAATGGTTTCAGTAAAATGTCCAGAACAGGCAAGCTTATGAAAGCAACATTAGGCACCATTATATGTCAGGATCACACAATGTACATTCATTTAAATCAATGTAATAAAACAGGAGCCCAGCAAAGAGTAATGTTCCTTCTCTTCACTTCTTACCAAAAATTAGAAGCATTTTGAATGAAATATGTTGCACCTCTCACACAAATTTACTGTGCTATGATTCAAAGCAAATAAGCAGATATGAGACAACAGTTGTTTTTAATCACTAAGAGGGGGGTTGGGAACCAATAGTGTCGTTAGTTACCGTAACTCCAACTCCCATCAGCCCCAATCAGCATGGCCAGTGGTCAGGAATGATGGAAGCTGTAGTCCAGAATCATCTAGATAGCCACAAGAACCCCATCCCTACATTAAGAGGATAGTGCACTAACACAACCATGAACTATGAGAGTTAAATGAAACCTACATAGTCAGAAACATGCATATTCTAGGAGGCAGCTGTCATCTTGATCTGCACAAAAATTGGCCACCACTGCAAACAGCATGTCATTTCAAAAGACTTGTTTTTCTGACCAGCAAGGCAATTCTTGTGTTTCTTCATTAACCACATGTATGTGAGCACACACCTCTCCCATTCCAGGATACATAAAAAGAAATAAAAAGTAAGCCAGGGAACATACTCTGTTCATCTTCAGCAAGATGCAAGGTTGTCCTGTTGAATAGCCAAACGATGGATCATCTATCCCAGAACAAGCATTTAATGCGGATCGCTTGAATTGGCAAGCTTTTTTCAGACCACTTTCTTCACCGTCTTGGATGAAATAATTGCCTTCATTGCATTTAATGTTCTTCTCTTCTTGAACTTTGTCATCATAATCTAAAGGTAATAATACAGAGAACGTTAATATTCCGTGTGCCTTTCACCACAACATTTTCTCTTGCTACAGGAGGCAGAAAGGTCCAAAGGGCTCCACATTCACTTGGTTATCCTTCCAAGTAGTGGCAGAATTTGGGATTTCAAAATTCAGCAGCACCCTGTGCAATGCCAAAATTCAGCACCCTCTGCTTCCCGCCTTCTGTCCTACATTGCTGTTGCAGCATGCCCTGTGGGGCCCAAATGGCTTGCTGTCCAGGGTGGGTGTACCAGTTGTGCTGCCCTAAATCTGCCTCTGTTTCCAAAGGCCACGTGCCAGTGGTAGGCAGGGCCAGTGGGTACTGTTGTGTACTGAGTTGAATAGGATCCAAAATACAGCAGTCTGATTGGTCCTAGAACAATAGGATTTAGAATGCAGCAGTCTGATTGGTCCTAGAACAGTATGCAGCAGTATGATTGGTCGGCAGGAGCGACCCTATCCAGCTCCAGATAGAAGTGAATCCACAACCTGATTGGCTTACAGGAGAAGTCCGGAATTAGCCAATCACGTGCAGCCCATTGTGTAAATAATGTATATAAAGCAGATACTTTCAGGGGACTTCTATTCCTCCTCACCACTATGAGCTGAATAAAGAGCATGAAATCACTTTGCGACTCTGAGTATATTTCACTGGCGACGAGGATGGGATCCCGCTGAGCTGACTGCCACACACAGCACCGCAGCACTGCCACCTGCCGCACCGCTGCCTCGCACCGTGTATCCAGGCTCCAGGACACAAGGAAATCAGAATGGCAACCGACAGCAACTTCTCGCCGCTCAACCTGGTGCGGACCACCAAGGACACCCTCCGCCACATGTCGCAAGGGGATTGGGAGTACTGCCTTGCCACATTCCTTCTAGCACAGCACAGCATCCCCAGCTCAACGACTGGCCAGAGCCCCGCTGAACTACTAATGGGTCGATGACTCTGAGTATATTTCAGGTACAAAAGATTCCTACAGGTTGGCTGAGTCACATGACTTGAATGTCATTACTAACTGATTCTTCTTCCCAGTTTGACTTCATCAGATTGGCTAATTTATCCTCTTCCTCCCCCTTCTTTCCCCTCTTTTTCTATTTCCTCCTCTCTCTCTATTCCCACTTCTCTTTCCCCCTCAACCCAATATTGCCTGCAACAAAAATGTCTCAAACTGACTGTAATTGACCTGTATGAAGGATTCTTACAATTTAAAAACAGAGACACTGAATGTACTTTTGTTACTTATGGAAAATCTTTTAATAGAAAACATTTAAAAAAATTAAAAAATTGGCTAATTTATATGGAGCTGGGGGGAGCAGGGTGTGAGTAATATACAAAAAAACAGAAAGCCCACCTTGTAGGAACGCATGCAGGTTATCCACATAATTCTGCCACGAATTGGCGTCAGCGGGTTTGAACGCAATGTTGACTGAGCTGCTAATGTGTGGTCTAATCATAACTCCTGCAACAGAAAAAGCCAGAAAACGGAAGTGTGAATCCAAAATGGAGCTTTTTTTAATTGAGCAGAGGTTGGCAAGAAGTTCCCTGATGGGCTTTCCCTGCCCTTTGATGCCCCATCTCTATAGCACCGCTTCCTATAGTTGTGGTGGTTCCTCCCTCTTTCCTCCTCCCTTTGCTCTCTCAACTGAACCCACCATCCAGAGCGAGAGAGCAGGATGCTGCTCCTTCTTCCATAGCTATTCATTGCTCAAGCACCAGAGGAAGCAAGGGGGTAACAATGGCAGCAAGGACCTGTGCCGCCCCCTGTCTTGTCCATTTGGACAGCAGGTTGCAGTGGATATACTATAGCTCCTCATCTCAAAAGAACGCAAGAAGTGGGCTGCTGGATCAGGCCAAAGGCCCACCTGTGCCAGCATCCTGTTCTCACAGCGGCCACCCAGATGCTCCTGGGAAACCCACAAGCCAAACCTGAGAACACCACAGTCTTCCCAACCATGTTTCCCAGGAACTGGTATTCAGAGGCACAACCCCATGCAGAACAGCAGTGGAGGGTCAGGGGACAACTGTGAAATGTCCCCCCACTCCACCCCAGGAGGCAGACCCTCAGAAACTATCCAAGGATGTAACAATAGCCCAAAACCAGATGCTAGGCTTTCTGTTGGTACTGAGAGGGGAATAGGGCCTCCAAACAACTCTCAGTTGCAATCCCCAGCGGGGTTTATCAGTCAATCTTCTTCCCAGGAACAGGGATATGTCTCCTACATACTTCCAGAACAGTTAACACACTAAAATCCCCAGAATTCTTTGGGAGAAGCCATGACTGTCAAAGTGGTATGATACTGCTTTTAAAGCATAGTGCAGATGGGGCCTTCCCTTCTAACATGAACATCCCACACCTTTCTTCTGGTATAGAACCCAATGTGGTGTGCGTGTGGTCCCTAGGTAGTCACCCTCCATCCAGGCATTGGCCAGCCCCAGATCTGCTTAGCTTCAGCAAGGTGGTGGTCTCATGCACCTGGGATATACATGGTGCATCACCACCAACATACGTAGGGTTGATACAAATTCCATGAGCCTAGCAAGCTGCGCTCAGAGGCAACTGAGCTACAGCGATCTGAGTTCAAGTATATCATTTACCTGGTGGAGCAACTCTGTCCCTGTGCTTCGGTGTATAGGGGCTCAGAGTCATTAACATCATATACATGCAAAATGCAAACATCCCAGCCAGGAACAAGTACAAAACGAGGTAAAATAAGAGTATCAGGCCTGCAAGACAAGAGAAGACGAAACGCTGTTGACTTCCCATGAAGGTAAGAGGTATCCTGTATGAAGCAGCAGCAGTAATTATGCTGGTCCCACAAACATAGAGTAGGGGGCAGTGAGGCTCTCTATCCAGGCATACAGAAAAGGATGCTGGACTTGATCGGCTGCGCCCCCGGTACTTTGTAAAGGAGCTGTAGTTCAATAGTCAAGCACCTGCTTTGCATGAAGAAGGTCCCAGGTCAATAATCTCCAGACAGGGTTGGGAGAAATATTTGTTTGAAACTGGAGAGCCATTGCCAATCAGTACAGGCCATAGGAGCCAACTCCAGGGGGCTGTGGGAGCTTGGGCACTCACAATAATATAATTGTGGGGGCTGGGCACCCACAAAGTCAATGAGCAAAGCTGGAGGGACACAGCCAGTCAACTTCTGTGGTGCTACCTCTGAGAGAGAAGCAATTCAGCTCCACCTTCCACAGCCAGCCATCAAGTCACCCTTTGCAAAGAGGGGTCTCAGACGTGGAGGCAGAGTCTGCCCCCGAGTCCAGGCCCTTCCCTGGAGAAAAGGGTGTCTCACTGGCTGTGGAGAGGAGGAGAAGAGGAGACCCCCTTCTCTTCTAAGGGCAGGCGTGTGACATTGCACGTCCATGTTACAGCGGCAGGCACCCACAACCCGGAGGGTGAGATGGCACCCCTGGCACTGCTGACAGTACTGAGGTAGATGGATCAATGGTCTGAGGTACAAGGCAGCTCCCTCTGCCCCTATTTGCTCCTGCATTAAGATGCAGATAGTGTGGTTGAGGAGGGTGTTTATTTTATTGGGTGATGGGGTGCCAACTAGAATAAAAAGCAATATTGATGCATGCCTTTAAGGTGATAAGATTGATAGACAGATCAATAGATATAGATATATGTTTAAGGTAATGAGGGTGCTGCATTTCCTGTTTCCAGAGCTACTGTAGTGTGTAGTGGTTAGAGTATTGGACCAGGACCTTGGAGACCTAGGTTCAAATTCCCACTCAACCATAAAGCTCCCTAGGTGCCTGAGGCTGTTTCTACTTCTTGACCTAACCTCCCTCCCTCGCAGGCTTGTTGTGGGTGTGAGAAGGAGAAGCATAAAATGGAAAAATATTTATATAAAGTAATGTTTCCCCACTATGCATGGAAGTAGGTTGGTAACTGAGAGGTGATAATAATGATGATGGTAATTCTAAATTATCATTGCTATTAATTTGGATCAGGTAGCACTCAAAGCTGATCACCGAAGAATAGATGCTTTTGAATTATGGTGCTGGAGGAGACTCTTGAGAGTCCCATGGACTGCAAGAAGATCAAACCTATCCATTCTTAAGGAAATCAGCTCTGAGTGCTTACTGGAAGGACAGATCATGAAGCTGAGGCTCCAATACTTTGGCCCCCTCATGAAAAGAGAAGACTCCCTGGAAAAGACCCTGATGTTGGGAAAGATGGGCACAAGGAGAAGGGGACGACAGAGGACGAGATGGTTGGATAGTGTTCTCGAAGCTATGAACTTGAGTTTGACCAAACTGCAGGAGGCAGTGGAAGACAGGAGTGCCTGGCGTGCTCTGGTCCATGGGGTCACGAAGAGTCAGACACGACTAAACGACTGAACAACAACAACAGTACTCAAAGCACATTTGCTTAACAAACCTAAGCCATGTGGAAGAAAATAATTTGGGGTGCAGGGTATGAAATGCTCTTCCCTGATGTTACCAGGAGGTTTGCTAGGTACTTAAAGGACTCTATGCGCAATCCCATTGCCACAAATTTGCATACAGGTGTAAAGTACCTCCGGGCAAATTAAAATGGTAGTGATGGGGATCTTACTGCCCCTATGCCTTGCCGCATGTCAGCAAATTTCTTAAAAGTAAGTTCTTTAAAACATAGGAAGACAATTGCTTCCATTTAGCTTGTTGGCTAAGATCAAGTGTAGTGTGTGTAGCTCAGTACTGTCTGCACTGACTGGAAGCAGCTCGCCAAGGTTTCAATCAGGGTTTTCTCCTAGTCTTACCTGGAGTTGCTGCGTATTGAACCTGGGACCTTCTGCATGCAAAGCAGATACTCCGCAATTAAGCTACAACTCTTCCTCAAAAGGAGAAAGGGTCAGGAGACCAGGGACCCAGCCTCAAAAACTCAAGTGTTGAGCCCTCCCTAAAAATAGACGTGTGGTTACAGCACAGAAATGCCTGTTTGCCTTTAGGCTCTGTCCTGACCAGAGACCTACGATGATGGACAGATTGTCTCAAGAGAACAAATCCCAGGGGCTTTAGAAATAATAATGATACTGAAGCAAACTTCTAACCCAACCTATTTCTGTGTGTTTATATTTCCCAGGAAAAGCCCAAGTCCAGTTTCAGGACAATCTTTGAGAATGCAGATGTGCCCTTTCACCTCCACGTTCCTGAGGCTTTTATGTTGAGAGGAACTTTTAGGTCTGAGAACAAACTGGGGCGGGCTGGGAGGAGAGCAAACTTAATTTGGGCCTGTTAGTGGCTTTGGCGAGGGGCCAGCAAGGGTGGGGAGGGCGAGAAACCCTTCTTGGAGCATAGAAAAGCATCAATGCAATAGGCAATAGGAACTGTGATTGTTCTTTCCTTTATTTTAAAACATTTTTAATAATTCACGAGCTAATTGGTGCTAATTCTGGCATTCCCTCGGATCTGGCACCTGCACCCAAGTTCGTTCTCTCTCTCTCTCTCTCTCTCTCTCTCTCTCTCTCTCTCTCTCTCTCTCTCTCTCATTCACCAATTTGCCTTGAAAGACAGTGTAGTATTCTGGCTAGGGTGTCAGAATGAATCCTGAGAGTCCTGGTTTTGAATCACTTCATGAACATCACTGGGTGGCCATTGGATTATTCTCTGCTGCTTGTTCTAATCTACCTCAGAGGATCATGGTTTGTTTGTTTTTTGCAATGTTGGGGGGAATGTTCATTGCCCTGCATGCCTTGGGCAGGGGGAACAGAAAATAAATGTCATACAGATGTCATAACTTCCAACACCCATTACTAGCAGCGGTGGTGGACTGAGGGCAGCGCAACCAGTTCCACCACAAAGGGCACAGGAGCCAAAGGTTTACCTTTCTGCTTCCTTCCCAAAGCCTAGTTCATGGGTAGGCAAACTAAGGCCTGGGGGCTGGATCCAGCCCAATTGCCTTCTCAATCCGGCCTGCGGACGGTCTGAGAATCAGTGTGTTTTTACGTAGAATGTTTCCTTTTATTTAAAATGCATCTCTGTGTAATTTGTGGGGCATAGGAATTCGTTCATTTTTTCTTTTCAAAATATAGTCCGGCCCTCCACATGGTCTAAGGGACAGTGGGCCGGCCCCCTGCTGAAAAGGTTTGCTGCCCCTGGCCTAGTTAGTGTTTACCTAGCTTTTGGAAGGTGGTTTGAGGGCTCTAAAAAGGTAAAGGGACCCCTGACCATTAGGTCCAGTCGTGACTGACTCTGGGGTTGCAGCACTCATCTCGCTTTATTGGCCGAGGGAGCCTGCGTACAGCTTCCGTGTCATGTGGCCAGCATGACTAAGCCGCTTCTGGCGAACCGAAGCAGCGCACGGAAACGCTGTTTACCTTCCCGCCGGAGCGGTACCTATTTATCTACTTGCACTTTTGACGTGCTTTCGAACTGCTAGGTGGGCAGGAGCAGGGACCGACCAACGGGAGCTCACCCCATCGTGGGGATTTGAACCACTGACCTTCTGATCAGCAAGCCCTAGGCTCTGTGGTTTAATCCACAGCGCCACCCGCGTCTAAAGCCTTGTGCTTCCTTCCCAAAATCCAGTGCGTTGCTTAGCCGGCTTTAGGAAGGCACCCCAAGGGTGTGGGTGTATAATTTTAGCCTAGCAAATAAAATCATAGCATTGTAGAGCTAGAATGGACCCTGAGGATCATCTAGTTCAGTGTTTCCCAAACTTGAGGCTCCAGCTGTTCCAATCAACCCTGACCACAGGTCCTGCTAGCTACAGATGATGGGATCTGTAGTTAAAAAAAACCAGCTGGAGAGACTCAAGTTTGGGAAACGCTGATCTAGTCCAGCCCCCTGCAATGCAGGAATATGCAGCTGTCCCATATGGGGATTGAACTTGCAACTTTGGTGCTATCAGCACCACACTCTAGCCAATTGAACTCTTCACTACCTGGGTACCATACTACCAAGTTCTGCCCCTTCCAGCAGCCTGGGAATCCACCCATGTGGGTACTAGAATCAGTAGAGGCTGGTTCATTAGGGCAAATGGGGCACTGCCCCACAAGTCATGGCCTGGCCACTTCCCTGCCTTCTTACTTACAACCAGTCCAGGAAGCACTATTGTCTGCTTGCTTCCTCTTCCTTATTCTTAGTGTTTGTCCTTGTAAAACTCAGCAGGGAGGAGGATGGGGACAGAATAAGAATGATTGGGCTCTGCCTGTCATTGGTTCTGGCTCCACCTTCTCTTGGCCTCCCTGTCTTCTGCTCCACTCGGTTCCAATGAGTGCCAGCCATCACTGATCACAATTTTCTATTGAACATGGTAATCATCACTAATATAATTCCTTTAGGAAGCAGGATCACTCCCAGTTTTGTCAAAATTGGCCCAGAATTTATTGCCATCCAAAGCAAAGCACCAAATGGATGTCCACCTTGCCTCTTTCCAAACAAAAATGGATTTTCCTTGAGTTGATCTACATAGGATTGTGAAAAGTAGTGGGGAAGACTGTGGCAATATATATAAGAAGAGCCCGGTGTCTAACCAGATGCTCATTGGAAGCCTGCAAACAAAACTTGAAGGCAACAGCATTGTGCCTGCCTTTGACTCCCAGCAATTGGTACCCAAAGGCACACTGCCTCTGTTAGCGGAAGTACAACACCAGACCCTCTAAGTGTCCCTATTTTCCAGGGACGTCTCTGATTTAGAGAAGCAGTCCGTTTCTGATTTGATCCTGGAATGTCCCGTTTTTTCTTAAAAGTAAAGGTAAAGGGACCCCTGACCATTAGGTCCAGTCGTGACTGACTCTGGGGTTGTGGCGCTCATCTCGCTTTACTGGCCGAGGGAGCCGGCGTACAGCTTCCATATCATGTGGCCAGCATGACTAAGCCTCTTCTGGCGAACCAGAGCAGCACATGGAAACGCCGTTTACCTTCCCGCCAGACTGGTACCTATTTATCTACTTGCACTTTGACGTGCTTTCAAACTGCTAGGTTGGCCGCAGCAGGGACCAAGCAACAGGAGCTCACCCCATCGCAGGTATTCGAACCACCGACCTTCTGATCGGCTAGTCCTAGGCACTGTGGTTTAACCTGCTTTTCCTTAGGACATCCCTATTTTCATTGGAGAAATGTTGGAGGGTATGGAGTTATCCGACCCCCAAGCTGTCTGAAGGCAATCCTGTATAGGAAAGTTTGTTTAATGTTTTGTTATGTTTTTATATGTGTTGGAAGCTGCCCAGAATGGCTGGGGCAACCCAGTCAGATAGGTGGGGTATCAATAGTAAAATTATTATTATGGAATGAAACGTCCCTGTTTTCATTAGATAAATGTTGTAGGGTATAAGAACACCAGAAATTGTAGCTTATACATTTAGCACTACCACATGCAATTATAGGTTCCTTTTGCCTTTGGGGGCATAATAAATAAATGGCCACCCTTCAGCTTTCAGGGTCCCTATCCTTGCTATATAACTTCAAAGCACTTCTCGTATCACCCTTAAACCCCGACACATCGCTGCCATGACCTTCACGGACTCAACTCCACATCAGCCTCAGACGTTGAAAGCTCTCATGCTTCTTCACAAGACTCTGCCCTGCCTCTTTCACTGCCCATTGTGGCTTGGAACAGCCTCCCAAAAGAGCCTCTGCAATTCCATTTCCCTTCATACCACCTTCATTTCTTTACCCCCATCTTTGGCACCAGTCCATGATTCCCAACAGTAGCCAAGCCTAAGTGGGTGCAAATGATATCAACGCAAGGCTTTCCTGCATTTATTCCTCTGTCCACATCCTGCTACGGTTGCCTCCCATTTCAGATGGGGTGGAAGGGAATGTTGGACTTACCCCAGCTGTGAGCTGTTCTGCCCATGAACTGCCTTGTCTCAGGATTCCAAAGGAAGATTTTCATACCCTTGGCCATATCGCCCCAGGTTTTCTTGCCCATTTCTTTCTTTCCCTCCTCCTCCTCTTCCTCCTCATTGCCGTGTCGCTGAGCTGCCTCTTCATTCTTATTTTCCTGGAATGGTGACAAAGCAAACCCCAGACACACACCATGTGAACAGTGTTTTTGTTGTCTTTCTTTCCACTCCCCCACCCTCCCCACTAATGGAGGATATTCCATTAGCCAAAAATAAATGCCAGTGAGTTCACTAGCTGGAGTTTTTCCATTTTCTCATCATTGCTCCTTATGTTACAGAAAGGCCAGAGAAGTACCTAGGGGCTGGCGAAACCCTTGTCAAGGGTGCAAGCCCAGGGCAAGGTATGCAAAAAACACCTATCAAACTATGGGGTGTAGGACATTTATGTGTGTGGTGCTGTGCCATTGCTGTTACAGCAAGATCAAATGTGGGGGAAGCTTTCTGTCTTTCTCACACCATGGCACAAAAACACGCAATTTTTTCCGCCCTTTTACTTCACCTTGCCCTCACTCTGGGTGCTTTGAGCACTTGGGTCATGTAAAATGTAGTAATTGCTCAATTCTATTGCAGTAAAGTGTAGTTTTCAGGGGACAATATAGCTCCTTGCCAAGGGCACAAGGGACTCTATGTACAGTATGCCTCTAAAAAGGCACAGTTTATTTACTTCTCTCTCCCTCCCTCCCCCAGAGAGTATGGTTTAGAATAAATGGTTTGTCCTTATTTTTGCTATCCTTTGGGGAAGGTCCATAGCTCAGGCAGCACCAGGTAGGGATGGAGGAGAATTTTGATTCAGTACACATGTAAAGCTAAATCTATCCTGTTTACACATTATGTGAATCGAAACACAACCATCTCTTCACACTTAAGCTTCGCAATGTAGTGCTCCAAGTAAGCAATGCACATATAAGGAGAAAGAATGCATAAAATTAAATATATTGTTGAAAATAACATTTAAAAGTACATTATATATGGTGAGATTGCTTGCAGAAATATGTCAAAACTGCATATAAAAATGTGTTTATAGAAAAAACAATGCGCTAAAATGCTAATGAATTTTCATGAGTGTTTTTTTAATATGCAAATTGCTGCAAAATGTGGTGAACTGAAGTTAAGACTGGCAAAATAAGAATCTCAGAACAAAAATTGATGGTTCCTTCTAGCCACATCTCCTGGTGGAGTTGGGAAAGACCCTTGTGTGCAACTATTATGGATAGCTGCTGTTGATCACTGTCGATCAACAGCAGCCCAGAGTGGCTGGGGAAACTCAGCCAGATGGGCGGGGTATAAATAATAAATTATTACATTATTATAGATCAAGTGGCCATGCTTGCTGGGGCTGATAGGAGTTGTAGCCTAGCAGCATCTGGAGAACCAGAGGTTCCCCATACTTCTTGGAGAAAATACTGAGCTAGACAAGCCAATGTTCCAATTTGGTACAAGGCGGCTTCCTATATGTCTATTTGTTCCTTCTAGTTCCAATCTTCATGCTGTGAGTGCCATTCCTTATTTAGCCAAAGCAGCACCAAAGCACACTAAAGAGAAATAGCACAAGGCTCTGGGAAACCTCAAAATCTGCAAAAATTGCAAGCGTTTTTAGGGAGAAACCTACAGGGAGAAACCCCAACCCCCAGCCCCTCCTACAAAGACCAGGCATGCTCAGTGGCCACAGAATGCTGACTCTCTTTTGACTCACTGTTGATGAAAACATGGAAAAACCAGTGGAGGGGCGAATGGGAAGGCTGGAATCCTGAACAACAGCAGCAGCATTTTGTTGCAGACAAAACCATTTTTGTCTTGTTCTTACTTGGCATGTTGTTCCCTGTGTGATATTTCCAGCAGCACCTCCTCAACCTGAACCTCCACACACCTCACTTTTGTGTGTGTGGTGCTTCCTTTTTATTCCTAACCCCCTGTATTTCTAAGATGATCAGAAGAAGAAGACGCCAAAGCAAGAATTATCACCAAGGTGTGCCTGAAGCAATAGAAAGCTACAGAGGAGGTGATCAGAAAAACTGATAATTTTAACTGCCATCAGAATCAAGTTTCTCCACCCCCTCTAACTGGATCTCCTGCTGCCTGGAAAACCTGGAGACATGATCGATGTTTGTCTTTTCAGATGTATTATAGCTCCATGTTGTACTAGAAGCCCTTTGAGGCCCTCTCCAAACTCTCTGATTGTATGACCAAAAAAGTTCCAAGCTGAACCTGCCAAGTCCATCTCATATTCGGTCATCTTTTCATGAAGTCTACTGTTCAACAATCCACCCAGAGTTTTTACAGGTTACTTCTGAACATTGAACTTGCCATCAGTCAATTACTTCAGACCTGATGATGGAGCAACTTGGCTAGGACAATTTGATCCATCTATCCAAGGCTGACCCAGGAAAAAGCCTTTCCTGTCACTTACATAATGGGTTCACATAGGGCAGCCTGTTCATCAATGGATCATCAGTGCATGAGTCACATAAGATGAGAGAGAAAGCAAAAAATTAATGCAGGAAATTAAAAGCACAATCTGGCCCCCCCTGAAAGCACTTCCATGAGTTTCAGTGGGAGAACTAAACACCAGATTAATAGTACAATTTTAGGCATGCCAATGGAGAAGTCTCACTGAGCTAACTAATTAGGCTTATTGCCAAGGACCTGTGCATAAAATTGCTGCATTAATCTCTCTCATTTGAATCAATGGGTCTTAACTGTGCTTTTGCAAGGTTTTCCTTCCCATAGAAATGAAACCTGGTCTCATAAAAATGCCCAAAGGTTGCGCCTTGTCTTCTGTAGCTTTCCTTCTGGGCTAGCAAAGTGTGGAAAGTCAAATACTCACCATTCCTTTGCTGACGAAGGATCAACTCAAAGCAAAACCACTCCACAGCTAAGGAATAGATTTTGTAAAAACTGCTTAAAAGTTAAATCTTTTCCCCCTTGTGTGGGTGTGTGAGATCTTATTTCACAAGTGCAGAGTGCATCTGATTCAAAGAACCTTCAGACCGGTTCCCCACACGTATGTCCCTCTAGTGACGAGTTCAGTGTGTGAACGAGCTGCCCCGGGCAGAAAGCCCACGTTGCCTTGCATGGGCTCCAATGCATGAGCTCCAATGACCATGCTCAGCACTCCTGCAACTCATTGAAATGATGAGTCTTCAAGAGGTGAGTCATAAAGCATTATAATACATATGAGAACCAGCCTTTGGCACAGTGGTGGGGGAGATGTCCCCCCCCGGTGTTTCTGGACTATAGTTCCCATCATCTCCTATCATTGACTATGTTGGCTAAAGCTGATGGGAGTTGGAGTCCAATAGCATCTGGAGGACAACACCTTCCCCACACCAGTTCTAGAACTATCAAGTATCCCATACAACAGCTATCTTTCTGACCGACTGTCATTGATCAAGCCAACCACTTGAGACAAGCAAAAGACAGGTGCCTATCCAAGTTCCTGATTGCTAGTGTGGAAGCAAGCCAAGTCAGAGCCTGCAGGGGAAAGCACAAAAACCAACCCTACAGTTACTAGCCAATATGACCTTGGGAAGAGGAATTCCCTTCCTGTCTAAATATGGCAACTGGTGAAAGCCATCTGCAAAGGGTCAGAGGCTGCCTTTTGGCATCGGAAGTTATTCTTTTGCCTGTTTGGGTGATCTCAGAGTTCCACATCACCACAACCATTCTAACTTCACAACCAGAGATATAGGAAGTTAGGCAGCATTAAGTCCCCATCCCATAACATGTTCTCAAAATGGCTCTGAGCTAGTTTAGGTATCACCTCTGCTATGTCAACCCTGTCTCCAAAAAACACACCACTCCTTACTTTAGTTGCATCCCAAGTAGAATGGATAACATATTTTAATGCCCCTAAACCAATGTGTTGTCTCCATCACACCAGATACACACCAGAGCTGACGTGCCCTAAATGGAAGAGTGCCACCATAAGTGGGGCAAGGTGCTGTTGTACTGTTACTGCTAAGCTGCTCTTAGTCAAGTGCCCTGGAACCCCGTGTACCCAGGGCCAGCCCAAGGCATTGTGGTGCCTGAGATGATGGACAAGATGGTGCAGCCTCCTATTTCCATGTACTGAAGCCAGTTGGCCCAGCATTGAATCTATCTGAAGGAGCGTCTTCACCCCCATCATTCTGCCCAGACACTGAGGTGCAGCGCCAAGTGCATTCTGGCAGTTCCCTCACTGCGAGAAGTGAGGTTACAGGGAACCAGGCAAAGGGCCTTCTCAGTAGTGGCACCCGCCCTGTAGAACGCCCTCCCACCAGATGTCAAAGACAAAAACAACTACCAGACTTTTAGGAGACATCTGAAGGCAGCCCTGTTTAGGGAAGCTTTTAATGTTTAACAGACTATTGTATTTTAATATTTTGTTGGAAGCCGCCCAGGGTGGCTGGGGAAACCCAGCCAGATGGGCAGGGTATAAATAAATAAATAAATAATCTCACTTCGACACTGGCAACTGAACAGTGTCCTCCACCACATCTGAGGGCAGCACAGCTCTGTTATTTAGCACCTCACCACCACTTCCTATCCTCCAGTATGTGCTACCTGAGGCAGCCGCCTCACTCTACCTAACTGTAGAGCTGGTCCTGAACGTACCATTCTGAGCTGATGTTTTGGTTCTAATAAAAGCACTCAGATGGAGCATTTTCCCATGAGCTTGGTTCTTTTTCATCTTCGACAGACAAGTTACCGTATTTTTCGCTCTATAACACGCACCCGACCATAACACGCACATAGTTTTTAGAGAAGGAAAATCCGTAGGCATGCTACCCGTAGGCATTCCCTCCATAACACGCACAGACATTTCCCCTTTCTTTTTAGGAGGAAAAAAGTGAGTGTTATGGTGCAAAAAATACGGTAATTATTTGCATCAATGAGCCAATTCATGCATGCAGACCTTTCTTCTTATTATTATTTGACTAATTCTCAATTATCTGAATAGTCTTTTCCTCCTGGGGGGGGGGGAATCTAGCTTTGTTTGATGCATGGCCATACTTTCCCCCTTTCTTCCTCCAACACTTAGGAGGAGAGTGTGGACAAACCTTCTGCTCTGCTCATCAACAGCAGAAACAAAGGGTTCGATTCTGCTCACAGATGGAACCTCTGGAAATCTATTCCTCATTATCCTAAGGGGTTGCTTACTTACTGGCATTTGGTGATAGTTGAGCGGGTGGTCCTTGGCACCTCCAGAGGTGGCGTTCACTTCCATGGTGAAAAAAGGAAAAAAGGGGGAAAATATGAGATGGTTAGTATATCAGGATGTCAACTCCTGGTCTAATAATGCAGGTCACGTCTCTTCACTGAACTATGGAATTATCCAGCAATCCCATTGCACAAGCCGATTCAGTGGTTTTTTAAAAAAAGAAAAATCAAGCAGGAGCAGGGGCTTTGCGACTATCACCAGGTGACCAGTTTTGCTTTTCAACACTGCAGAGAAGACGGAGCATGTAAGGAGGAGACCAGCAAGCTGATTGCTCTCATCAGACAACTGAGATCATGCAGCAGGATTCCATACAAGAATTCAGGCCCTCATCCACCAGAAGTCATTCACGTGTAAAAAGCAGCCTATCACATGAAAAATCCCAGAGAGGGGGAAAGACCAAGAATCTTGCCCGGAAGGAAATCTTTCTGCCTTGGGAGGCTGAGGATCACCTGTTTATAGAGCGTTACAAAATAATCAGATCTTAACAGACAGAAATGTACGTGCCAATATGTCCCTGTCAGTCATGGGGAGGCCCCTTGTCTGAATGCTTCCAAAATTGCTTTCACGGTCCGACATCGCTATATTTATCACTTTGCCTTCAGACAGGCCAGAGGTGGCTTCGTGCAGTGTCAATTTCCCAACCACCCGTAATTCCAGGAATCATCTGAAGATCCCTGGAGAAGAGCCAAGAAGGACAGTGTGGAGAGGGAATTTGGAGGGGCACTATCAGGTTAGAAGTGGACATATCCCATTATCCACATGCCTGCCACAACAAGCAAAGGCATCACCACCGTATGTGCTTGTTTGTTTGCTTGTCGCTTTTTGCAGAAAGCTCTCTGTTCAAAGAGACTTTCAAAAATAAAACACTGAAAACAAGTGTAAAAGCAAGCATGTAAACAACCTAAAATGCTTATCTATAAGTAAAGGTAAAGGGACCCCTGACCATTCGGTCCAGTCGTGACCGACTCTGGGGTTGCGACGCTCATCTCGCTTTACTGGCCAAGGGAGCCAGCGTTTGTCCGCAGACAGCTTCCGGGTCATGTGGCCAGCATGACTAAGCCGCTTCTGGCGAACCAGAGCAGCGCACAGAAACGCCGTTTACCTTCCCGCCGGAGCGGTACCTATTTATCTACTTGCACTTTGAGGTGCTTTCGAACTGCTAGGTTGGCAGGAGATCTATATCTATACACACACATATATAATACAGAGAGAGAGAGAGAGAGAGAGAGAGAGACCCTACCCCACTGAAAGACAACCAGAAATCTAGGGTCCAAAATCCTAAGTGAATAAGCATGTTTCTTGCCTGGCATGTAAAAGCAGATAGTGATGGTGCCAGGCATGCCTCCCAGGGGAGAGAATTACCCAGGCAGGAAGCCACTACTGAGAAGGTTGGTCTGGTGATATTAATGACTTACCCTCCAACTGTCCCATTTTTCCAGAGACAGTCCGGAATTATGAAAGCCATCCCGGCTTCTGATTTGATCCTGGAATGTTCCTATTTCCCCCACAAGTGCTGCCTCCACCAAGCTTGGGAGAAAGGATGAACCGGCGCTTGTCCCAGGTGTCAGCGGCTGCAGCAGCTGTGAGGCAGCATCCCATTGCCTCTCCATGGTCTCTGCTGCTGGCCGCATCCCTTGGGCAGCTCATAGCAACCGCTGGAAAGCAGGTGAGGAGAGGATGCTGCTGCCAAGGACCAGCCCCACGGGACACATTGGCTCCGAGATGCAGAGCCAGGGAAAATAGGGACATTCCAGGATCAAATCAGAAGCTGGGATAGCTTTCGTAATTCTCAGCCTGTCTCTGGAAAATAGGGACAGAGGTGGGAAAATAAACGGACTTATTCTGCTAACTTTCCAATGACCAGCCCTGTGGAACGCCCTCCCACCAGATGTCAAAGAGAACAACAACTACCAGACTTTTAGAAGACATCTGAAGGCAGCCCTGTTTAGGGAAGCTTTTAATGTTTAATAGGTTATTGTATTTTAGTGTTTTGTTGGAAGCTGCCCAGAGCGGCTGGGGCAGCCCAGCCAGATGGGTGGGGTATAAATAATAAATTATTATTATTATTATTATTATTATTATTATTATTATTATGACACTAACTTCCCACTATGTTCTCCTCCCTTGCTCTTCCTAAAAACACCAAGTCAAACACTCCTCACCGCCCCCTAGCCCCCCTCCCAAGAGTAGTAAAAACAAGAAAGTCCTTTCGAATAGGGACATTCTGTGACACCAATATCCTGTCGCAATTAGAGGCTCAGATGGATTACAGCCTCAATGAAGCATGTTTTCCTGCATTGCTCCATGAAGCAGCACACACACACACACCATCTCCTCTGCAATACTTTCCAAAATGTTTTCTATTTTGGTTTGAGGCTGCTGTCCGCATTAGCTGCCTCCTGTTACAGTAGTTGATGGCCCAGGTTTCATTTCACTATCTTGTTTGACTCCCTTCTGCCCCCTTCTGTCCTGAGGCACTGGATCGTCTGCGGCAATGTGCCACTGTTATCTCTTCCAGTGACACATCCAAACATGGGCACAACCTGAAAAAAGCAGGTTATAAACTGGCAGCAGCTGTTTTCAATAGAGAAGAAACTTTGTCAACATGTGGTAATCTTCTGCTTTCTGAAATGATGGGGAACCTGTCGCCCTCTGGGAGTTTTTGGACTCCGAATCACATCAACCCAAGCCAGCATGTCCACTGCAACTTGGGAGTCCCTCAGATTTGCCATCTCTGTTGTCCCCTCCAGATTTTGCAGGGCCACAGCACCCAACAACCCTAGTCAGCTTGTTCAGTCGCCAGGAATTATGGGATTTGTGGCTTAAGAGAAATCGGAGGTGGCCACATTGTCTACCCCTGGTTTAATCTTAATGTGGTTTTTGCCCTGTTGTTATTTTAACTTTTATTTTTGCTGTTTATATTTTGTTGTTTTCCTTTCCTTTGCCTTTTTCATCTTGTACTTTCCTACTTCTTTGTAATTATTATTCATCTTGTACTTTCCTACTTCTTTGTAATTATTATTCATCTTGTACTTTCCTACTTCTTTGTAATTATTATTCATCTTGTACTTTCCTACTTCTTTGTAATTATTATTCATCTTGTACTTTCCTACTTCTTTGTAATTATTATTATTATTATTATTATTATTATTATTATTATTGACTATAGACTTAAGCTACTGTTCTATATACACACTTAACTGAGAGTAAACCCCCCCCCCCAACTACAATGGGGCTTAGTTCTGAGTAGATGCATACATGACTGAGCAGCTAGGCTTGTCCCACAAATTGTAATGGTTTGACTTGGTGGTTCCAAATTTTGTTTCAGTTTTGTTTGACATTTGCCTTCCCCACTCTTAATTTAGATTTCTGTTGTATTATTAAATAAGTATTCTTGGCGTTTTTTTGCCCCTTAGCCACATATTCATGTTCTCAGGTAAGCGTGCATGGGGTTTCAGTCTTCAGGAAATCCTTTACTCTTCCTACAGAATTAAAAGGAGAAAACTGCTTAAATTTGGAATAAATAGATTTTACTTTAAGCAGGGTAGGATGGCAATCTCAGTCCTAATGCAAAAATTAACCCAGTTATGGTTGCAATCCCAATCCCACATATTTCAGTGCAATGAATGAAACCCCAATGAATCCAATAGAACTTACTTCTGAGTAGACATAGTTAGGGTTGTATGATATCACCACTTTGCCCCACTCAGTGTCCCTTGATCACAAAAAACAAGGATTTTTAAAACTGCTGGCTGAACTCCAAAAAGAATAACATTTCAGTAAACATGTGGGCTGGCTTTCGTTTTGGCATCAAAATAGATGTGCCTATCACTAAATGAGGCATAGCATTACATGCCGAATTCTTTTGAGCTGTAGATGAATGGTAGATCTGGTTGAGAATGGAAAGTCGTAATTATCAGAATGCCTCTGATCACATGCCAAGTGCATTTTTCCTCCATTACAGAGTAACAGCAGCTAACCTCCATACTTCTGGGATTTGAAAGTAGAATACCTAGGTGGGCTTGAGTTTGCAAATGTTGCTCTTTTTAGAAATTAATCATCAAGAACAAAAAAAGGACATTGGCTATGCCTTGGTAATTAATTCACATTTAGTACACTTGCATGTTTGAAATCCAAAGCTAAGCTTTTTTAAAAAAAGGTTAATGTACGTTAATTTTAAAGATGCCAAAGAATAATTTATGAACGGAAAAAGATAAGTACTGCAACCAATTACCCCCACTTGCAGATTCATTTTATTTTAAAGATTCAGATTTATTTTTTAAAATAATTGTGTTTTTCCTCAAAATGACCCCATAAATCCAGATCTTCTCTTTTCACTGGCCCACAAAGCATAGCTGTCAACTTTTCTCTTTTCTTGCGAGGAATCCTATTCGGAATAAGGGAATTTCCCTTAAAAAAAAAGAAATGTTGACAGCTATGCCACAAAGTTCCAAAAGAATAATTACTGTAAAATCAAGTAATAGAGAAGTACTTCATTGGTCATCTTGGCTAGACCAACTAGGAAATCTTACACCACTGAGGCATTCCTGATAATGATTTATTACTACTAGTACTTCCAATTTTATTATCACCACCACCAAGAAAAATAAGTTTTGGGTGATTGTTGTTTCACAATATCTAGGATAGCAATATTTAATTGGTTCAACTGATAGACAAATCAACCAACAATTTAGTAAATTAATCAAGGAGGAAATTTTTAATCATTAGGGCCAAGAGCTGAGAACACACTTGTGTTTTTCTAAGGTTATTTTGACCACGTTACTCTAACAGTAAACTACTAATATGAAAAGTGGCATTTCCTTGTTGCAAGGATTAGTAATTTTTATACATTCAGTTGTAAGTCTCTTTCACTTCCTCCAGTCCAAGGGCCATTCAGGACCCACGCTGCAATTTGTTTTGATGGTTTTTAATAACTAATTTTTAGTTTGCTGAAACTCGCCCTGGAACCTGGAGAGACTGCACATGCGCCTCGGGCAAAGGTTTTTAAGTCGCATGGAACCTGGAGAGACATCCGAGTCGATTTGTATAGGATCAGGCTGCCAAGCGCGGCAAAAGTTCTTGAATCGGTTAAAAACACACACACATACCACATGATTTATCGAGCTCTCCTATTGATTTCTGCATGTTTGCGCCTTTCTTTCTTTTTTTTAAAAAAGGAAAGGAGCCACCCAGCTTGGAATCTTGCGCATCGAATAACGCATGGAAAATATACGGGACGACAGGTAGCAAACCCGCCTGCAACCCAACCGTGGCGAAACAGGAAGGTTCTCCTCTCCCCCTGCCCACATTTTATAGCAGGCTGGTCTGGTTGGTTTGTCTCTCCAGTTTGCGCAAGCGCCACAGACCGGCTCTGGTGGTTGGAGGGAGCCGCTGCTGTTGCCCGGAGCATGAACCTCGAGCAGCGCAGGAGGATGTGCCGCGGCCGGTAGCTCCCGCCGGACACCTTGCATTGAGGGCCCGCCACTATGCGCCAGGCCTTGACTCAGCCGCGCCCCAGCGCGATCCCCCTCTCCGATTCTGTGGGTGAGGCGCCTCTTCGCCGAGGGGAAAGGAAAGGAGGGTGTGGATTTGGGGAAGGGGCGCCCATAGCAAGTGGGGCAGGAGCGCGCGCGGGAACGGGGTGTAACTGAGTGTCGCCTTTTGCGCAACACTCTTTGGGTCCTTTTTTTTTTCTTTTTTGCAAAAACCAGAGTCGGGGGTGGGTGGGTATTGGGTCGTTTGGGGAAGTCCTGATCGCCTGGACATGCAGCACGCGCCCCAGGCCCGCTCCTCTCTCTCAACCTGCAGCCGTGTCGCTTGCATTGCAGCTCAAGGCCAGAAATAATTTTTTTTTTAAAGCTTGCAACGGGAGTGGAGGAGGCCCCGGGTGAAAGGCGAGCCTTGCTGTTTTCCACATGCCTGAGCAGAGAAGCTTGGGACCGTTTCTATTTAAAATCGCCACTGCTTGTTTGTTTTTAATAAGGGAGGGGGGTTGTATGGAGGAGGCTTAGGTTATTGCTGTTTGGAGACCCTTGGTTTGTATCACTTGGCTTCCTTTGGTCTGGAGGCCACGGGGCTGTTTCCCCCCACTGATTGAGTGGCCTTGTGTTATTAGAGGATTTAATTTGCCCTATTGGTGAGTAGGCTGAATGTGTGGTCACCGGGCTGCTGCTCCATTCATTTATTGGAGCAAGGCCTGCAACTCAGTGGGAGAGCATCCCCACTGGGAAGGTCCCAGGGAACCCCAAGGCAGTGCTGCAAAACACTCCTACCTGGAGGGTTGCTGCCAGCCAGCGTAGACCAGCCTTCCTCAGCCCCTGTTAGGTGGGCTTCATGTAAAACAAGGTGGAGGAGAGCCTTAACTCAGTACAACTTGTGCTTTCCACGCAAAAGAGCCTCAATTCAGCCTTGGCATTTGCTTGTAGGTCTGGGAAATACTCCTGCCTGGATAACTGCTGCAGTCAGTGTAGACCAGCCTTTCCCAACCTTTACTGGTTGAGGCTGGTGGGAGCTTTGGTCTAAGGGTCTAGAGGGGAGCAGGTTGGGAAAGGCAGGAGTGACCTACATGGAGCAGTGGTTTGAATCTCTCATACGTACCTTCCTATGTCCTTGTTATTTATTTCAAACGCCCATCATCCCTGACCGTTGGTCCTGCTGGCTGGTGCTAAGAGGAGTTGGAGCCCAGGAACATCTTGAGGGCCACCATTTCCCCATCCCGGTTGCATAGGATTGTGCTAAGAGAATTTCTGCAATATTGATATAACAAGATGCAGAAATAATACGATATATCACAAGCTTTTGAATATAGAAGCCTCATTGCTGGGCAGAACTTGACAATTCCTTAAAGTTAGGGAGGCAGATTTCCTGGGGACAGATTGAGTGGGCCAACTGCCAGTAATGCACCTTGGGATCTTAGATTTTAGTGGTGCCCTGTGCGATGCCAAATTCAGCACCAAATTCATGCCAAACTTATTGCACCCTTAACTGTATTCTAAATCATAGCTGTGGCACCCCCAAGGCTCTGCACCCAGTATGACCAAACCAGTCACGCTCCCCCAAATCCTTTGCAACTGCCCTGCTTCTCCCCCCCCCCCACCGCCTGTTCATTTGCCCTCTCCCTCTGGACCCAGTCTGTATCTCTGGGCATAAAGAAATAGCAAGGCAAGCAAAACCTTATGTTAGAAACATAGGGAGTTGTCTTATACTGAGTCAGACCATTGGGTCCACTTAGCTCAGTATGTCTACGCTGGCAGCAGCTCCCCACCGTTTCAGAGAGGGCTTCTCCCAGTCCTACCTGCAGATGCCAGGGCTTGAACATGGGACATTCTGTATGCAAAGCAGATACTCTGCCACTGAGTGATGGACCTGTCCTTGCTTTTGGAAATGCTTGTGCACTTAGAGAACAGCAGAAGAACAGGGAGCTGCTGCAGCAACAGCAAGGAGTTGGCTCAGGGTCGGGGAAGAGATTCAAGGGTCAGCAGCTGCCCCTCTGATGTGTGGTCTTAAGGCAGATGCCCTACCATGCCAACTTCTGATGCCAGTTGTGGGAACAGGACAGACATATTGCAGAAGAGAAGGGTTTTTTAAAGAAAGAAAGAAAATGAAGGAAAAGAAAGAAGTCATATTGGATATTAACAAATCGAATCCGCTGTTCAGAGTTAACTTGCTGCTAATCTGGTTGTGTTCTTCCTCCTCTCTTAACAAATTAACTGAATGAGGTTTTTTCTTGCCATGGGTTTTCTTATTTGCCACACCCTGTTCGTTAAACCACAGAGCCTAGGGCTTACCAATCAGAAGGTCGGTGGTTCGAATCCCTACGATGGGGTGAGCTCCTGTTGCTCGGTCCCTGCTCCTGCCAACCTAGCAGTTCGAAAGCACGTCAGAGTGCAAGTAGATAAATAGGTACCGCTCCGGCAGGAAGGTAAATGGTGTTTCCGTGCGCTGCTCTGGTTCGCCAGATGCGGCTTAGTCATGCTGGCCACATGACCCGGAAGCTGAACACCGGCTCCCTCGGCCAATAAAGTGAGATGAGCACCACAACCCTAGAGTCGGCCACGACTGGACCTAATGGTCAGAGGTCTCTTTACCCTTTACCTATTGGAGAAGGTGAGGCACTACTTGCTGCTTACAAATGTGAATTCATATCCCTTTTCTCAAAGATCAGCAAGAGCATTCCCCACATTTAATGTACTTAGCCTTGATAGCACAACTGGTGTAGTCACATCAGAAAGGAGTAAATCTTCAGACTTAGAGATGCCACAGGAGAGGGGGCGTGAAATGTGAAATGCAAAGTCTTTTCACATGAGCTTGGAAGCCTGTGCCAGCGCATGTGTGTGTCGCTCAACTGAATGCTGGGCAGGACCCCTTGAAGCAGGTTCAAGATGTGGAACTGGTTAGGACCCTGAGTCCATTCTTTGAGGGAGGGTATGCCTCATTATTTGGTGCTTTGCAATGTGATTTAGGTTTCTTAACTGGGAGCATAAGAATATAAGGAGAGACAGCTGGATCAGGCCAATAGCCCACCTCCTGTTCTCACAGTGGCCAACCAGATGTCTATGAGGAGCCAAATTGCAGGACCCGAGAACAAGAGCACTCTCCCCTCTTTCAGTTTTCAGGGCTGAAGAAGCATTTCTTCATTTGACCATGAAGGCAGAACATAGCCCTCATGGCTAGTAGCCATGGATAGTCTTAGCCTCCAATAATTTTTCTAATCCTCTTCTGTGAGGATTATGCCAGTGAGATGGGCCTTTATGAACTACAGGACCTCTGTGGTGTGTATTTGGCCAGCCAGCCATTAATACACTCAGGAGGTCACTGGTTTGAGTCCCTCAATGGGCAAAGCATTGCTTCTCTCTGCCGCCTTGGAGGGAAAGTGATATATCTCAGTGGCAGAGCATTTGTTTTGCACACAGAAGAGCCCCAGGTTCAATCCTCAGCACCTCCAAGTAGGGCTGAGAACATATAAGGCAGCTTCCTATTCTCTTATGTAGAGGGTAGTGCTAGATCTAATGTTGTGGTAGGGTACATTTTAGTTGAGTGTTGGGTGAAACTTTTTGACAGAGCAACTACGAAATGATCTATCTAGAGCAGGGATGGCGAACATCAGACCGATGACTGGCCCTCTGGTTTCTCCCAGGCCACACGCCCCTTGCTTGCCCTCCTGGAATACTTTTGCCTGGCTGGAATGTGTCCTGGAACTCGAACCGTGTTTCTTGTTTGCCCAGGTGAAGGCTAGAGTGTAGATTCAGGGCACTTGGTCTGTCCAGTTTTGCCTCTGGCTCTGCCCTCCTCTGGACTGCCCTCCTCACATAGTTAGGGAATATGTCCCTCAGGATGAGAAAGTTTCCCCACCTCTGATCTAGGGGGCTGGTGGGCTGTGCTTCACAAGAGATTTTTCAAGAACGGGCAGCCACCCATTGGGAGTCTGTTCTGGATTTCCTGCACCGAGTTGGGAAGTCAGGATTTTAGGAAGGTGACGCAAACCTGCACAATTTGTGACTCGCCAACCTGAATACAGCCTACTGGCCACATGTAGTCACCCGCTAAGTTCTTGACAATTCCCCTTATTTTTGCCTTTCTTGGCATGCTTGTTTCTCAAGCCTTTGGTGGGGGGATGGGTTGATTTGGGCCATTATTTAAATCACTAAGGGAAAATGCAGGTTTAAATGAAGTTTCAAAATGTCTACTTCAAAGTTATGTGAAGATGATTATGACTGAATACAGCCTTTCTTTTGCCAAAGATCATAATCCCACACCTCTTGTGATAGAGCCCACAAGGCTTTTGCACTTCAAAAGAAAAAAAATTAGGCAGGGGAACAGCAATAAAATTAAGGAGCTCTATTTTGGTTCGTTGTACATATGCAAGGACACTAGGAAAGATCGTTTCCTGGAAAACCAATGGCAAAGTCCTACTTAATGTTATTTGTATGCTACCTTTCCACAATTCAAACCATGTTCAAGGTAGCCTACAGCATTAAAGCAATATGTAACTACAACATAATAAAAGCAGTCATAAACAATGAATAAAACATTTAAAATACTGCAGTGTCTTATACGTAGGGCTGCCTCTGAAAATTGAGCTGGTGCAGAATTCTGCAGCCAGGTTGCTCACTGGCACAGGTCGGTTTGAGCATATTCTACCAATTCTGGCCCAACAGCAGTGTTTCTGGGTCCAATTCACAGCACTGTTTTTTAACTACAAAGCCTTAAACGGCTCAGGACCGCAGTACTTCAAGGACGCCCTTTCCCCATATGAACCAGTTCGATTCCTGCAATCATTCGCCGAGGCCCTTCTTTGTGTGCCTCCTCCATGAGAGGTCCAGAGTGTGCCAACACAAGAACTTTTCTGCAGTAGTTTGTGGAATGCTCTCCCCAGGGAAGTTCGCCTGGCACCTTCATTATACACCTTTAGGTGCCAGGCAAAAACGTTCCTAAACAAGCCTTTGGGCTGATTAATATCTTATGCCCCCTTTTAAGGGGTTTGTGGACAGCATGGGGGAGGGAGGTTTCAGTTTTTTTAATTATGTGTTTTGTGTTTTTATCTTGTATTTTTATGCTGTGAGTTGCCTTGAGTTCTACAAATGAAGGGCAGTATGCAAAGTTAATAAAAAATAAATAAATGAAGATACACAAACAAGCAGAACAATTTCCACATAAATCTCAACAAGATATAAAAACTACGAGCAACAATCCTCCAGCAAACTACACCCCAACACAAGAGTCTGTTCAGCAGCCTCAGCTTTTGTAACTGGAGTCAGTCAGGGCCCTGCCCTCCCAGGCCAGGTAGAAAAAGCCTGTAAGGCAGGGAGCAGGTCTTCCAGGACTCACAGCCAATATGTTCTCTCTGAAGGAAGTCCCACGTTTATTTATATTTGCGGCATTTAATGCCGTAACCCCTAATCCTGGGACCTTGCAGTGTTCAATGGAGGTCTCTCTCAAGTTAAATTATCAGCAACCCTTCTTGGGGCACTCCCAGCTGGAGGATACGCAGCCCCTTTGCAGACTCACAGGATGAGTCCCTTGCTCCACTTCCCCAGCTTTGCAGAAGTCAAAGAAAGGAAAATAGCATGATAACATTTAAAGAACCTAGGCAGCTGCTCTAGAGAGGTAGAGTAAGCCACATTAGCAACCTGCATAACCCTTCCTTTGAGAATAGCTTCCCGCCGGGCGCGACGACTCTTCAAGCTGCTTTTGAAGAAGGAATCATTACCTAACACTTGGAGCTAACCAAGGTCCTGTTTTTCTTCGCTATCTATGCAAAGAGTGCTTGCTTGTGGCTAGACTTTAGCTGCTTGATGTGATCTTGTCTGTTGTGATTTGACCTGCTTAACCGGACTGGGCTTTACCTGCCCTGACTTGACTTCCCTAGATGCTCCCCTGTAAACACCAAACACTCCCAGAACAGAATTCTTAAGCCCAGAATTTTCTAGAGGCAAGAGTTGGTGATTACTGGACAACACCTACTCTCTGCAGAAAATGGGATGTAAATGGCCCCGTTCTTTTGCTGACGGATTAAATATTCATAGTCTGCAAACAATCAATGCAATATACATGACTTATGACATATTTAGAGTCGTTTGACTTCAAACGCCCAGCAATGTGGGATGGAACATTTTCTGCTGCTGTATTTTTCCAAAGAGAGTTCTCAGAATCAAGTGCTTCATAAAATTAATAAGTAACATAATGGCTGTGGGCAGACAATCAGATCTCTGCTTAATAAGCCGAGACAGGAATGAGCCTCTTAGTTAACGGCTTGCAAACAATGGTGTTTGATCTGGAAACTGCCATTACTGCAGAATGCAGCAGCTGGGTTACTGAGACCTTGTCAGCACATAACACCTCTGCTTAAAGACCTGTGCTAGTTGCTGCACATTTGTTACCAGGCCAAATTCAAAGTATTAATATTATTATATAAAGCCCTTAACAGCTTGGGGCCTGTTTACTGCAGAAATCACCTTACCCTGTATGTGCCTACTCAATTGCATCAATCTGTGGAACTGGCTCTGTTTACAGGTGCCACATAATATTAATTCCACCCTTGTAAAAAACAAAAAAAAGTCTTTTAGTGGAGCAGTGTCTACACTTTGGAACTCCCTGCTTAAGGACATTAGGCTAGTACCTTTGCTGCACTCTTCTTGGTGCCTGCTAAAAACATTTTTCTGTGGTCAAGCCTGTCCAGACATGTAAAAGGAAATGTGCTTTAACCTGTTTTTAGCTTATTGTTGGTTTTAATTATATTTGGGATTTTTCAGTTCCTGTTTTTTTTTTTAAACTGTCTTCTGTTGATAATTTTAATGCTTGTTTTATTTTATTTTTTGTAAACTGCTTAGAGGCTCTGTTTACAACCAAGTACCCTACAAATTCTATTAAATAAATAACAATAAAACAAGCAAGCCAAGGGATGGGTGCTGACGTTATACCATGGTTTCATATTCCCACTCATTTGGAAGACCATGGACATAATGGTTCCTTGCTTGCACAAAGGGAAGAGCAGAGCACCTGTGTCTAGACACATGGAGCATGTTCATATCCTGGCTGAGATTTGATCATCTGAATGCTGCCAGTGAAAAATGCAGGTCAGGTCAAATTGGGCAACTAGAGTAGATACACTACATCTTGACAGATCTAATATCAGAATGGTTATTAACTTTTTAAGGTGACTTTCTCTAGAAAGCACACAAACTCTTTGGAATTCCCCATCCTGTTGCTCGTAGGACAGGTGCCATCTCTATTGTCTTTTTGGCAGCTTTTAAAGACCTTCCTTTTCCAACAAGACTTTTAACTGAACACTTTTTATCCCAGTTGGCTCTGTGTTGGTTTTGATATTGTTTTTATATGTGTAATTGTTCTCTCCCCCCCCCCCACTGTTGGTGTTCTCATTGTTAAATCGCTTTATGGTATTTTGTAGGAAGCAATTAATACATGGAATGGAATGGAATAAATAATATTCATGCACACAGCTCTTCAGGCATTCTAAAAATCAGTATACCACTTCTCAGCACCTCGTGATGAACAGGAAGTGTAAGGTTTTGGGTTGTCCTGTCTTAAAATGATTATAAATATCAGAATAAAAATAATTTCCAAGTTAAGCCTCAAATTGGTTTGGATGTAACATTTAAACCACACTGTGGTGGTGCTTTATTGATTCTTTTGCCTAATCAAATATTTCTGTTCAGCTAAGTTATGATTATTTCAATAACTTGAAAAATATATATACTGTATACAGCATGTAAGATTAACATGGCATCCTTAAAAAAAAATGCTAAACTAAATTGCCTTGAGTTTAGGGCAGTGGGATTCTTCCATTTCAAAATGTTCTGCATGAACACCACTGCAAAAGTCAGCTTTTATTCTAGTTTTTGCCCGGTTCATTCAACAGACTTTTAACTTGGTTTATTTCACAGAGGGCCACAGATTCAGTTTTAGGAGACCTTAAGTGCAGACATTAACTTTTGTTGTTGTTAAATTCAGATTTTGTTTTTTAAACCAGGGTATTTTAAAAAGATGCCTAACAGAATTTTCTTTTTTGAAATTGGGTTTGTTTATTTATTTATTTAAAAATAATGATTAACCTGCCCTGTCTGATAGATTAATTAGTTTGGCGGGTTATAAACTAGGCTGGCTTGCTGAAAACTGAGCACGTACCATTGCTCCTGGTATTTTGCAAAGTGTCCTTGAGAAGCTATTGATGTCAGGAAGGTGATTCGAGATTTGTTTGTTTTTGTGCTGGAATCGGATTAGGGCCATAACTTGCGTCCTTAGTTCAACTCTTGGAACTGCCTTGGTGAGGATTTGCAAGTGTGCCAGCCTTTTATATATTTCTATAGGGTTGAATCTTTTCTGAGTCACAATGCAAGCAGAACTTCTGCTTGCACTACAGATCTTTACCAACTTTGCATGGTTCCCAAATCTTTTCTAGAGGGTTGGGATAACCCAGGGCAAATCGGGGGATGGGGTGATGTGGGTGGAAGAGGAAGAAGGGGCACACTGTTCCCTGAGCAAAAGTAATTCTGTTTGTGCAATGACTTAGGCTACAATCACAACAACATCTATGTTATGTACTAAGCTTAGATCCTAGAAGAATAGGCAGGTAGGATCCTAGAATGCAACAACCTGATTGGCTTGCAGGAGCAGCCCAATCAGACCCCAGGAGGACGTTTATCAGCCTATTAGGCCGGTAGGATACTAGGATGCAACCATTGATTGGCCTGCAGCAGCCGCCCAATCAGGCTCCAGGAGGGAAACATAATCAACCAATCAGACAGTTCTCATTGTGTAAATAATGTATATAAAGCCTGAGGCGGGGCGGGTGGGGGATTCAATCACTGTTCCTATGAGCTAAAATAAAGAGCATGAAATTACTACTGGACTCTGAATATATTTCAATTTAAAACTCTGTAGTACCACTTTTAGCCAGTAATAGCTTCCCACAAAGAATCCTGGGTACTGTAGTTTGCTAAAGGTGCTGGAAGTTGTTAGGAGGCCCCTAATACCCTACTGGCACTATAATTTCCCAGAGTGCTTTTAACAATCAATCCCTCTTCACAGGGAACTCTGGGAATTGGGACTGGTAGAAATAGCTTTCAGCATGCTTATCAAACCACAGCTCCCAAAATTCTTTGGGGGAAAGTCATGACTGTTTAAAGTGGAATCATAGTGTTTTAAACATATTATGCGAATGGGGGATTCTCTCTTCTGGGAATTAAGAGCTTCCTGCTTCTCCTGTTGTAATACCCTGGGAACAATATGTCCAATAAAACATTGCCCTCATGGACAACATTCTGGGGCCACATGCCAGTACTGGGCAGGGCCAGAGGCAAAAAGGTGGGAGGGGGCAACATATGTGGCTTTTAGCTTTGTATAGCCACAGAGAAGCCAGTGGTTTCTGTACCCCCTCATCTATCCATTCTCCATCCAGGCAAACACTTCAAGGACACCTTCCAAGCAGGTGTGTAGCCAGCGAGATGTGTGGTCCAGGGAGAAGGCATGTGCTGGGAAGAGTCTTGAGGTCCAGATGGAGAAGCTTGGAAGGCTGCATTCGAATGTAGTTCAATCCTCCTTGGACAATATTGCCTCCCACCCACACAGGTCATCTTTGACAGGTGGGCAGGACCACCCACCTGCCAGTCACCCAACAACATTGTGATGTCAGATGATCGACAGGTGGCCAAAACATTTTCCCACCCCTGGGCTAGACAGGTGGACCAATAGCCTGGCCTGCTCTAAGGCAGCTTCCTATGTTCTTGATATGGTATCTCATGATACCACCAAGAGAACTGAAACTGAATATGATGCATATGGGGAGAGGGTATGCTTTGCTACTCAACGCTGATGGAATTAGCACATTTTTTGCATATGTATATATGTGTGTGTTTTAGGGTCTTTCAATAGAAGAAAAAGAAATTCCCTCTACGTAACGGTGACTCTTCTCATTGTGTCTCTGTTAATTCTTACGGTTGGTCTTGCTGCCACGACAAGAACGCAAAATGTGACTGTTGGAGGTTATTACCCAGGGGTTATTGTAAGTATAGAACTCCTAGGTAGGTCAAGAAGCTGTGTTGCTCCCGCCCAAGTCCCCACAAACCTTCCAAATTTATTAGAATGTCTTAAGTGTTAATCTCTGCTCATTTGCTTTCTGCCTTCATTGAATGTTTTGTTTCCTTGAGACTTTCCAGATTTTGTTGGAATGCAGCTTCCATCCTTCCTCACCATTGGCCATGCTGGATGGAGCTGGTGGCCTCAAAGTCCAACATCCTATGGAGGGTCATGAGTTCCTTACTTCTGCCTTAAAATATGGGGGTGGGGGCCTGGTCCACACATACATGTTTATCACTGGGTGACTGCAACACAATTACTTGCATGTGTGGGCATAACACCCTTGAGCCAATGGCTTCCATATGGAGTCACATTCAGTGGCAAATCATTTGGGACTGGTTCACACATAAGTATCTACCTCTGATAAGGGGAGTGAAGGAGCTGTGGCCCTCCAGATGTTGTGGGGCTCCAGCTTCTGTCATCCCTAGCCAACAAGGTCAGTGTTCAGTGACAATGAGAATTCAGTAACATCTGGAGGGTCTGTCTCTGCTCTACAGATTGCTGTTCACTTGTTGGCTCGTAGCTGAATGTCTGACCTGACTCCGCTGGGTAGTGTTGGGAGTGAAGTGATATGGATGTTCTGTCTGTGGTGTTAGGCTTGTGGTGGCTCACTTATGTATGCAAAGGTCCCCTTGGTTATCCAGTGAGAAACATGTGCCCCTGAACAAGTCCATGGTCTGTCACTTAGTTCTTGATCCACCAAACATGTGAGCCACCCCCATTGCCAATGTGTTTCACTCAACTTCATATGAAAGTTGTCTCTGTGGCTGTTTAACTGAGGGCTCACACCTGCAGCCTAGTGCCACACCACACATGCAAGTGTGAACTAGTGTTATGATCATACCTGGAACTAATGGTGAGAACTGGGTATTTCTGCTAGTCTCCCAATGACTTCCATTGGTGGTGAGTAGATCGACACCAGTAGATCAAAAAGGGACCACCATGGAAAAAGCCTCTATGTGCCTGTGCTGTGGGTTTCAGATGTGCAGTGATTGCATGCTCAACTCCTTCCAAAACTGCAACATCAATGCAGAGGAAAGTTCACGCGGGGCTACTGGCCGGTCTTCTGAAACAGGAAAATGCAGAAATGCCTCTAAACCCGTGTCTACAATTGCACCAAGGTGTGATTCATAATTAACTGCTGCAGGCTCATCTGCCATATTTATGCCCCATCTCACTTAATGAGGTACATAAAATAATGGAGGCTACATAAATGGTTCCAATCACTTGGAGGAAACGTAGCTGGAAGCTGCATTTGGCTGTAGCTAACTGGCAGGCCAGCACCCATTTGGAGGCATTCAGCTCCCCTTCACATGCTACAAGCGCCCCACAAACAAGTCTTAAATCTGCTGCTGTTATGTGTGAGCTATTCCTCTGATGTCACACTGAGGACACAAGACAGTGGCCTGGTACATCCATGCATGAAGCAGCCTCCATTGCTCAGCCCTTAAGTACTGTGACCTTGGTGCTTTACAGCTGAACATGTGAACCAATCCCATGAAAACATGTTGGATTTGTGTGGTGTGGGGTGCTGCAAAAATTTCTGATTCTGGTATTAAATCTCTATGCTGAACTGTTTGTCCGTGTTTGCCTTTGATGTTGCATGTCCTGTACTATGCATGTCTCTATGCATGTCACAGAATGCCTTGCTGCTGAACTTATATCTGCTGATTTTGTAGCCCATCTCTGCCATCTGGATTTGTTTTTAGCGAGCTGGCTCAGAATGCAAAGTGTCCTGAGATAGCTTAGTACATATGAGAACTCAGAAAGCCAATGTTGGATTTGCCCAGTGCATGCTTAAGATAGTTGGGTCTTTGCAATGTCCTACCCCTGCTCTATATCTTTTCTGTATCTCTTCTGGGTAGAATACACCAACCCTTTTCAGAAGGGATCTTCATTCTGCTCTTATAATACTGTATTGAAACACTTTCTGCTCTCATTTTTCTCATCAGAATGTTGGAAAGTGATCCCGTCAAAAGGGCAGAGTCAGAATATCTACTACTCTGGCCCCTTAAATGTCAGTCCATGCAATCTTGGCTGCAGGATAATGTAGGTGCGCTGCGCAGCAAATACTCTCATTTCAGCTGGAATGATTCAAAATGTCAGTACATGGTACAAGACTGTGGACATTTCCACTCTGATCTCTAGGTTGCAGAAAGAAACCATCAAGCTAGCAAGTGTTTCTTAGCTTAGCACACTTTGGGTTGGTTCACACATGCATTGCCTTATTTCTCACAGTTAAATGTGTAATTGTTTCCATTAGCAGACCATTTGCGCTTTGTTATGTTATCTCCCTGGCATGTAAACCTCTAATGTCTTGTTCACACATGCAAGCCTAATGCTGCAATCCTAATGTACCAGTATATATGAATTGGCATTTCAGAGAGAGTGTAAGCTGATTTTGTAGCCTGGTAGTGACATCAGAACTTTAGGTTGGCACACTTAAAATGGGTTAAGGCACTCTGTCAACCTAGCACAAGAAACCCACTTAAAAATAAAAACATAACATTTTTGTCATTTGGAAAGCGATGAGGAAATGCATTTAAAAGTGTGGGATGAACAAATGACTAGTGGGAAGATGTGTAAACACCCCACAAGGAATTCAGGATGAATGCCCATTGTCTTAAAACAATAATTATAACAATAATCATAATTTGTCCCACAAACAAATTGGAATGACTGGTAAGTAAATACCAGATATAGGGCCATTCCAGACATTCTGTTTATTGAGCATTCATGATTATTTGGGCTCATGAAGGTGCTGAGGCAGTTACACATCATCCCATTTGCACCTGCAAAAGTTTCAGTTTCAACTGGTGCATGAACTGTGGCTTCCTGCTGAAGTCCTGTAATTTTTCATACCACAAATGCTCCTTTGTCCCGTTTCTGTTGCGCAGGTGTAGCGCAGGTGTGCCCCTCCACATGGCAGTAATGTGGTCATGTTGGGGAAGCATCAAAGAACTACCAAAGCATAATGATGTTGGGGAGGTCCAGTCAGAATCCATCACCAGTGCATGATAATTGACATGTTGCAAAATGCATTCATGGGTGACTGGAGGTGCCCTTGGTCTAACCACCATGTAAGCATTCTGCATGCAAATAAAGATGAATGCTCAAAGAGGTTCTCAGGAGGCGCCATATGTGGGTATCTGTGCTTTTGCTACCTGCTTAGGTCTCGTTCCCATGCTAACCATGCATATGAACCAGCCCCTACTGTAATCAGTACTCTACCGAATAAACTGATGCATTAAATCAAGGATAGGAACTCTGTGGCGTTTCAGATGTTGCTTCCCTCAACGCTAACCATGAGGCATTCCAGCTGAGGCTTGGAGAACTACAGATTCCTGACCCCTGTGTTAAACAGCTGTATTACACAACACCTTGTTTAATTCCTTTATAATATTATCTGTTAGTACTCTAAAGTCCACTGTTACTTCCTGCCAGTGTTTAATAAAATCATAGAAACAGATCTGGAAGTTATCCCATCCAGTTTTAAGGATCTTTCATGTACAGTGGTACCTCTGGTTGCGAACGGGATCCATTCCGGAGGCCCGTTCGCAACCTGAAAAAATGCAACCCACGCCTGCGCACGCACGGGTCAAGATTTCTGCTTCCGCGAATGAGCATGATGTCATTTTGCACGTCTGTGCATGCATGAGCGGTGAAACCTGGAAGTAACCCTTTCCGGTATTTCCGGGTCACGCGGGACGCAACCTGAAGCAAACGTAACATGAGGTATGTCTGTACTATAACACTTCCACAGCTTACAGCTGGGAAGAGGAACCTGTGACATCCCAGATGTTGCTGGACTTGCAACTCCCATCAGCCCTAGTCATCCTGCCCAGTGCTTAGGGATGACAGGAGCTCAGTGCTTAGGGATGACCGCAACATCTGGAGGACAACAGATTCTCCACTCCTGCCATACAGTGAGCCACCATTCTGTCACATCCTAGCATGATTGGGCAACTTAACGCTGGAAGGAGTTGTGCACAGATAGAAGCAACTTCATTCTCAGTTGATTGACTCCCGACCCCTGCAGCTGGAACCACTAGGAGTAAACTTAGTATACAAGTACATCTCATTTTCCTCCCTGCCACATCTGCTACTGTTGGGGAAGGGAGGTGCCGCATTTGAGAACATTTGCAACAGAGAAAAATAAAACCACCCCTTGACACAGGGTTACCCTGCCCTTAATAACGCTTCGCTCCTTCAATCATGTCCCCTCTGTCATCCATCATGGGCTTTTTGCTAATTTATTCCATTAAGAGCATTTTGGCACTTATACGCTCTGGTGGATGGACAGCTCACTAAGCAACCACTATGACCGGCAAATGACCCAGGTTATGGGTAATTAGATGCACAGGCAGATGGAATCCATATCTGGATTCAGTGCTCTCTGATCAAGGATGATGTGCTAGTACAAGGGTGAGAATAATGGTTGCATAACCTGATGTCCTATGCAACAGTTTTGCTAGCAGAAGCTTGTTATGCAACAGGATGTATTGGGGCAACAGCAGTCTATTCTGTGATCAGCCATGAGAACCATGCTGGCTTGCTGCACCGTATCATGTGTCAAATATTATGCTCGCGCAACTAGTGCACCACTAATGGACTTGAACTTAGTGCTACATTGAATTCTTCTCCCTGCCCCCATCCATAATCACTAACTATATAGATAGAGGACGACAAGGCAAGGCAGCCCATCACAATTGGGGTGAATAAGCAACTTGCACTAAGACACCTCATGCACTACTCACTGAGCGGAAGGTTGCACCTGTCTACAGGGATCTTGGCCACCCTGAAGTTTTAATTCTCAAGTAGCAGTGGTGTTTACTAATCAGCACATAGTCAGTGCCAGCAGGTTGGTTTACATGTGCACATACGTCATGTGTTTATGCTCATCGAGACACGTGTGAACTGTTTCAGCGAGGAAGCGTTTCTTCCTTGGCTGGTATGAAAACCCTGTCTGTGACAATCAACTAGTGATTGCACATTTATGCATGCAAGTTATTGCTTGATGAGAGGATAGAACGGGATGAACCCATGTTATGATCATATTAGTTTCTGCAAAGAGGTCTGCAGAATCCTCCTCTTCTTTACAACCTCATCCTTTCCTACTCTTGCACCCAGAGGTCAAAGTTGAGAATCAGAAGAGCTGTTTGAGGCAAGCACCTGGCTCTCTTCTGCTGTGTTGCCCCTAATACCTGGCAGGCCTGTCTTTCTGGGTTCCCAGTAAACAGCAGCTTGTGTAGCTGGGCTGATTAAAGCTGTTCTCTTCCTCCTGTGGAAGCAGCATCACGGGTAGCAATAGCTGTTGCTTTGGTGCAGAAAAAAACGCCAAAAATTCTGCCAGTGGTGGGATAGTTTTTATGCTACTGCCAGATCCATCTGATGGCTCTGAGATTGGTGGTGCCTGCCAGCTACATTTATTAAGCAGGTATCATAAGAGATGTATGAATAAGAAGTCCTTGACTCAATTGGAAGTCTGCCTCAGCTGGCTACTCCAGTTATGTCAATCATTTGTAAGACCATTGCTGCATTATTGCTGTCAACCTGCATTAAAAATTATTTTTGCATGCATTTTGCCTAATTTCTAAAAGCTCCTCTTTATTACATGATTTACTTCTACTGGTAAAAATCAGGAATACTGATGCAATATTTTGGTGATTCTGTTTTTTTGTTTTTTTAAATCCTCAGATTTTTAAGGCTTCTGACTGAGTATGTGGTGTGTGGTCTCCCCCCCCCCCCAACCCTGGTTTCTAATTCTGCATCTGTGCTAAATGGTTAAAAGGGATGACTTCTAAAAGATCTAAAACATTTTTTAAAACCTTGCCTTTCAGCTTGGCTTTGGGTCATTTCTTGGAATTATTGGATCAAATTTGATAGAAAATAAAAGGCAAATGGTAAGTTTTTTAACAGTTGTAAAGTTACTGTCATTTTAAGTTAACTGTCATGTTGGCTCAATATTCCTCACACTGACTGGCAGCAGTTCGCCTGGTCCAGGGTCCTTCCCAACCCTACCAGGTGGTACCAGTAACTGAACCCAGGACTCTCTGAGTGCAAAGGGTGTACTCTGTCACTGAGATACATGGATTCACCTAATGCGCATTGGAAGCTACCTTAGACCTCTGATCCCCATCTACCTTGGTAATGTCTGCTCTGACTAGCAGCAGCTCTACAAGGTCTGAAGAGGTAACCACCTATTAACCTGACCCTTTCAACTGGAGGTATTGGGAACGAGACCTAGCTATTCTTTTGCTTGCAAAGCATGTCCTAGACCAAAGTATTTATTTATTAAATGGTTTATATCCTCCCCTCAATAAATATTTCCTGGGTGACTTGCAAGTATTAGAAATACAATGTATAGCAATAAAAATCAACAGCAGATAATAAAAGATAGCAAAAGCATTGAAGCAGAAGCAACCCTTCTCCTAAAAAGCTCAGCATTGCCTCAAGCCAGAGGTTGCCAACAGATTGAACTGTGTGCTTCACTGTTGTTTGCCAAGGTGCCTGCGGACCCCAAAAGGTATGTCACTCCTGCCTCTGGAAGTAACCCTTAAACAAGGCTACCACCTTTCCCCAGATGGATGGGTCTGAGAAGCAGAGAGTATAGCCAGACCCCTAGCCAGGTGGTTACCCCATCAACTCAACTCGGACCAAGTCAGAGCTATCAGTTTCCCATTGCCTCCGTTGGCAACAGTTCCATCAGGCTGCACCTCAGGGGAAAGTGGTCCAGCAGGGCCCTCCCGTCTGCTTCTGTGGGTTAACAACCTCAAGATCAGCCAGGCCAACCCCAAGTCCACTTGCAAATCCCTCTCCCTGCAGCCACGGTGGGGGAAACTCTAGCCCTCCAGATGTTGAGCCGCAACTCCCATCATCCCTGATCATTGGCCATGCTGGCTGGGGTTGATGGAGTCCAGCAGCATCTCAGAAGGCCATAGGTCCCTCACCACTGCTCTATAGGGAGGGGTCTAGAATCCAGACTATGTCATCAACTGCCACAGGCCTGAAGAGGCCGCCATACATAAAAAGATAGACATCTGTGTAACCCCAGTGGTTGTATATATCTCTGCTGGGGTTTTCATTGGCATAAGCAGCTTTTGGAATCCGATCTCTGCTGTTATGTCAAAATAATCAAATAAACGGTCACTTCTAGGCCCCTTCTCTTCCCAGAACTGACTCCTGGAGCTCCACTATATAACTATTTCTCTTATAATAACATTGTGAAACAGCCAGTATCCTGAATCGGCTTGCTTTCCTTCCCTTCTCCCCCCATTTTCCTGACCCACAGCTCTTCTCTTAAACTGTATAAATCACCCGTTGTGATGGAGAAGCAGTAGTTCTATGTAATAATGCAAGTACCTTGGGGCAGGTAATCAGGAAGTAGTCAGGTGGAACAGCAGTGGCCTGGCAGCCCCAGGGGATGCTGCCCCAGTAGTCTTCCTCAGTGGCCGGTTGCCCAGGCTGCAGGAGTCATGCAGGGATCAGCTAATCTTGGTCATTCCGTTCCATCTTGCATTCCAAGTTGTGCTTTCAGAATTCCATTCCTCTGTCTTCTGTCATCAGCTCAAGACACTGGCTCTTTCCTTTTGCCAACCACAGACCTGGGACGATACTTCCAGTCCTAACCCTCCCAAAACTTGGGAGAGTAGCATTTTGCACACATGCCTTGGCAATTGCTGTAGCATTGAGCTGAAGGGAGCATCCATTATTTGTAGTATTACATAGAGCAAGGACTCATGGAAGCCTTTTTTTAAAAAAACTGATTTACTGAGAAAGCTCTGCAGTGATGCAAGCTGCAGTGATGATTGATCAAGAAAACTATGGCTTTGGGACTCGTGAGCCAAAGATATAAAACAAGACTTGAGAATCTTGTAGAGGGGAGTAGATTACCTACATGTCTTTTAAAAAAACGACAACTAAAGAAGGACGAACAGCATTAGAAACTGACCTCTAGAGTAGGTGTGGGGAGCTCTCTGGCCCTGCTGATGTTGTTGAAGTACAACTTCCATCATAGCCAGACTTGGTAGGGTTGATGGGAGTTGTAGTTTAGCAATACTTGGAGGGCCAAAGTTTCTCCTTTCCTGTTCACTAGGTCAAAATGTTGTTACTTATTACTGTAATCTATTTTTGTATGATAATATTAAATAATAGCAATAGCTTTTTCGTGAAAATAAGAAATTGTGTACACATTGAATGTTTATTAATTATTTATTGAGAGGGAGAGTCTTTAAGAATCATATGCATAGATGTATTGTGGTATGTGATTTTTTTTTATATAAAAAAAATTCTGTGATTTTCTTGTCATTTATATCCAAACATTAATATTTTAAAGGATATTTCAGGCAGCAGAAATCTAACCATTCGCTCCTATTAGCAGATTGATCTGGGTTATTAAACTATACAAACCTGCTTAAAAAAGGAACGGGCAGTTGTCAGCCAGCATATCAATAAATCAGCAACTCCAGAAAATATAATCAGGGATAGGGCAAAACCTTGCATGTTTTTTTTAATATAGAAGCAGATGACTCCATGTAGCTTTCTCTTTTCCCACAGCTGGTTGCTTCAATCGTGTTCATCAGCTTTGGCGTCATCGCTGCCTTCTGCTGTGCCATTGTGGATGGTGTGTTTGCTGCCAGGCACATAGTGAGTACCAGCCGACTGGATATGTGATTGTGTTGCCACGTCCACCACGCTTGTGAGCAGGGCTGCATACTGGCACGCCAGAAAGAGCTGTGGGAAAGCACAAAATAAAGGATTTGCATGCAGAATCCAGTTTCTTGGTATTCTCAGCTTTGCTTTTAAAAAGCCAGACACTAGTCCTCATGCCAATGAACATGCCTGAAAGCATGTGGGCATTGCTCAGTGGGGAGTCCAGAGGACCTCATGAGACCTGGCCTATGCATGCAATGGAATGAGTTGTTGGCAGCAGGGGCGCCATCTCTAGTGGGGCCCGAGCATGCACAAAAATTTGGTTGTGGGTGCTCAGCACCCACTGCAGGCCCCCTGATGCAACTTCCGGTGCTTTGCAGAGCAGAGGAAGTCACACCCGAGACCTCGGAGATGCTGTCCAACGCCTAGTGAGGTCTCGGAACCTGGCTTGCGGTGCCACTGGAAGTCAGGTTCTGAGGCCACGGGGCGTCATGACATCACATTTCAACATAATGTCATGAAGTCACATCAGTGTGCTGGCCATCCATAACCTGGGGCCCAAGTCGGTGCCCCTGGTTGGCAGCATGGGGTGTTCGATTTCAGGCTTCAGATGAGGAGGTGCCGATTTTTAGACTTACCTTCTTTTTTTTTTTTTTTTTTTAAATAACCTTACAATTTTTATAAAAAATCCTAAACCTAACACACCATGGAAAAAGGTGATAGCCCAGCCCAGTTTGCTCTGCTGGTTTTCTGTTTGCATGGTGTGTTTTTGTTTTCATTGTAGGGGGAAAGCATTTCAAAATGTGTCTCACACACACACACACACACACACACACACACACACTGAAGTGGTATAGCCTATTTTACCACCTCATTCAGCTACAGGTTTAACATCCCTAGCATTTGGGGGGTGAAGTCAGTGCCTGCTATAGCAGCTTGCCCCTTGCTATGACTAGCAGAATCAAAATAAGTTATGCGAAGTAGCTATAATATCAAGATAAAATGCAAAGTTCTACAGACTCCTATCAGTTTGCATTGAGATGCAGAATCCAACTTTTCTTTGTGTGAGGAAGTCAGCGGAAGTGACCTGGTCACTTCTAGGAACAACAGTCTTTACTCCTTCATGCACTAACTAGAGCTAAACATGCTAGTTATATCAGGCTGCCTCTCTCACATTTTTCAAACCACAAATATTCCATTGCCTTGTTGTTTCTGTGCCACTTTTGTTCTGCTATAACATAAGAGTGTCCCACAAGAGTACTCCAGTATCAGAGGTATCTGTTGCTGGGGAGCACCGATGAGGAGGGTGCTATTACACTCATCTCGTGCTTGGCTGAAGGGCACTGCAGAGGCTTTTCCTGATATTAGCCATTAGGGATGCTGTAATTTGCAATAAAAAGCCCAAACAAAGAGCTTTTCAAAGTGATAGAAAAAGAAGTTAAGAATGGAGGAAGAGAAGATGTATAGATATGTCTTATTGGAAGTGTGCTCCTCTCAGCCAAATCACAAATAATTGCAAGTAACTGCAGAGGGTGCTGAGAATTATTAGAACCCTGTTCCCATCCCAGATCTACACTTCCCAAAGTGGTTTAACAATCAGTGCCTTTTCCCAGTGAGTTGTGGGAGTTGTAGCTCTGTGTGGGAAATAGCAGGGTCTCCCAGCACCCTTAGCAAACTACAGCTCCCAGAATTCTTTGGAGGAAGCCATGGCTGTTTAAAATGGTATTATAGTGCTTAGTAGTGTTATGGGTTGCCATACTTTGAAGAGCAAAAAAACAAAAGAGGACACATTTGCCGACTTCTACTTTCAACTGTGGATCGCTACGGCGACTCTCATTTTACACACTCATGAAAAAGAGGACATGTCCTGGAAAAAGAGGGACATATGTGAACCCTAGCAGCTGCAGATAGCACTTAGGAAGGTGGACTTTGGCCTGATCCTGCAGGCCTGTTCTTATGTTCTTACGTTCTTGTGCACTACTGGGTGTTGTTTTCCTTTGTGTTCCTTTCAATCAGGTGTAGGATGTCTGAAAATATGGTTAATTTGAGTATCTGCCCACTGTTTCAGCAAAAAAAAATATCAGGGTTGATTCACTTCCTCTTTTTTCATTTTTTTTTAAACTCTACTATTTTTCTTACCTTTTTTTTTTAACAGGATCTCAGGCCACTGTATGCAGGACGATGTCACTACTATTCCAAAAGTACAGCTCAGCCAGAGGTATGTAACTGTGCTCCTGCTCCCTCAGTTTCTGCAACATGAGTGAGCAGGAAATTCTGGGTGATAAATGGGGGAGAAATGCAGTTTGGCTGGAATTTTAATGCAAACCTACCTAATCCATCCTTTCTAAAACAATACACAAACTGAAACACAGCCATCCTTAGAAATCTGCACTTCTCCAAATGTTGGGATGCAATTCTCCAACCAAATAATTGTGTAAAAAAAAAAGTGCATGTTAAGGGAAAGTGTGCATTTTAAAATGTGCAGAAATAATGTATAATATTGCTTTGCAAAAATGTGTATATTAGACAAAACTGCCTACAAAAATGTGCATGTTAGGACAAAATTGCACTACATTTTTGAGAGGACTTTTAAAAAAAAAACAGGATGCAGAAACACGGAGAACTGAACTGGAAAAATGAGAAGAGAGAAAAACCCAAATTGGCAGATTTGTTGATCTCTAAAGTTGCCTGTTCAAATACTCCACCTGTCTGGTTTGCAGGAACCAAACTTTTCCAGCCCTTCAGAAATCTTGTTCTCATAAACAAAAAAATGATGTTTCTAGAGTGCACAACTACAGGGGGAGGAAAGCACATGCTCCTCTGTGTTAAAAAATAAAATCAGTGCATATTGAAAAGTTTGTCTCAGGGGAAATAGTTTATATAAGATATCTTCTTGATGTGCTAGGGATGAAGGTCTGTAGTGACATTTTTTTGTTTACTGTTTGTGGCGGGGGAGCATTCAGACGCATGCTCTCGCACTTGCAGTTAACCAGAAGTGGTACAAATCAGAAATGGGCTTCTGGAAATGCTGTAGGAGCAAACCTGCCAGTTCCAGAAATAGATGGTTTTCAGCTTCTGTAAGCCCTGTCTCTGTTGTTTAAACAGGCAGTCTGCCACCCCCAGCACCGCAGCCCCTGCACGCCCAAGATCAAAGGCAACACCTGCTTCTGCTGCGACCTCTACAACTGTGGGAGGTGAGTGACATGGAAAAGCCTCACCTGTAGGCAGAGAGTGAAATGGGAGAGCTCAAGCCCCTGGGTCAATCCTGCAGTCTTGAGTATGAAGGAGTTGTTTCAGGCTGAGACTATACATTTAAAACAGTATCACTCCACTTTAAACAGCCGTGGCTTTCCCCCAAAGAATCCTGGGAACTGTAATTTGTTAACAGCACTGAGAGTTGTTAAAAGGTAAAGGACCCCTGACAGTTACGTCCAGTCACACATGACTCTGGGGTTGCAGCACTCATCTCGCTTTACAGGCTGAAGGAGCAAGCATTTGTCCGCAGACAGTTTTTCCGGGTCATGTGGCCAGCATGACTAAGCCGCTTCTGGCGCAACTGAACACCAAAACCAGAGCAGCGCCCAGAAACACTGTTTACCTTCCCACTGCAGTGGTACCTATTTATCTACTTGCATTGGCATGCTTTTGAACTGCTAGGTTGGCAGGAGCTGGGACAGAGCAATGGGAGCTCATCCCGTCGTGGGGATTCAAATCACCGATCTTCTGATCGGCAAGCCCAAGAGGCTCAGTGGTTTAGACCACAGCACCACCCACGTCCCTGAGAGTTGTTAGGAGAACCCTATTCCTCTCACAAAGCTCCACTTCCCAGAATTCTTTGGGGAAAGGGATTGCTTATTAGACTTCTCTGGGCATGATAGTTCTGTGAGGGGAATACTCTCAGCACCTTTAACAAACAACAGGTCCCAGGATTCCTAAAGGCAAGCGATGACTAAAGTGACATTATACTGCTTTAAGTGTAAAGTGCAAATGAGGCCTGGGCTTTGTGCTACAGAGATAACTTTTAGTGGGTCATGTCATTCAGCTGGCAGCCAGCAAAGTCAGATCGTCCCTCTGTACCTTTTTCTGTTTACTGTTCTTGGTGGTTTACTTAAAGCCAGGAGGGTTTAATGCAGCCAACCAAGGTTGGGTAAGCATCATTATGATGTTAGGTAATTAACTGGTGGGTGGTTTCACCCACCTGTCAAAGTTGGCCCACAGCATGGAGGGTGATAAAGATCTGGCCCAAGAAGATTCCCCGCCCCTAGGGTATAGGGTTTCAGCCTGAGCTGCAGATCCAAAAGTCCCTGGTTCAAACTTGTGGACTCACTAAGTGACCAGAGACTAGCAGTGTTGTCATGTGCCTTATTCCCCACATCTGCAAAATGGGGAAAATAGCACTGATTTTTACCTTACAATGTTGTTGTAAGGATTACAGTTAAATGATGTTTGTGAAAAGATTTGAACACTTGAAAGTGCAAAAAAAAACCTGTTAGATAGCTGTTTTTAATGTTAAACAATCACAGCCATCTGAAACCAGAGCAGCAGAAAAATCCACAATGGACTCCTTTTTTTTTTTTTTGCAACAGAAAGACTAACTGGTCCCCAAAGGCCCTCCTGAAATACTATTAATTTGCCATGGAGAGAAAATGTACAGTGATATAAGAAGAGCCCCTACTGGAAAAGACCAAGGCTTATATCAGGTGTGGGGAACCTTTGTCCCTGCAATTTTTCCTGAATTAAACTCCTATCACCCCGGCGTTTTGTCATGCTTGCTGCAGCTGATGGGGGTTGTAGTTTGGAAACATCTGGAAGGCCAGTGGTTCCCCACACCTGGCTTAACACATCCAACTCCCTGTTTTCTACAGTAGGCAGTCAAGTGCCTCTAGGAAGCACAGATGCAGAGCACAAAAGGCAATAAACCATCTCCCATTGTCCCCCATCTTAAGCAAATATTATCTAGAGACATGCTCCCCCTGATCCTAAAGATGGCACTTAACCACCTTGATTAGTAATCATTGATAACTTTTATCTTCCATGAATTGGCCTAACCCCCCTTTAAAACCCATCTAAGTTGGTGGCCATCACCACACAACTTGTGACAGCAAATCCCACTCTTTTAACTTTGCACTCTGTGAAGGAGTGCAGTTCTGCCAATGGCATCTATGAGAAGAGGATGTAGGACCAGATGGGCCTTTGGCCAAATAATAATAATAATTTATTTTTAATTAACTAATTAACTAACTACCCAGAGTGGCTGGTTTCTCCAGTCACTCTAGGTAGTTCCCAACAGAATATTTAAAACATAATAAAACATCAGACATTAAAAACTTCCCTAAACAGGGCTGCCTTCAGATGTCTGATAGTTGTTTATTTCCTTGACATCTGATGGGAGGGCATTCCACAGGGCGTGCACCACTACCGAGAAGGCCCTCTGCCTGGTTCCCTGTAACCTCAATTCTCACAGTGAGGGAACCACTAGAAGGCCCTTGGATCTCAGTGTCTGGGCTGAGTGATGGGGATGGAGACGCTCCTTCAGATATACTGGACCAAGGCCATTTAGGGCTTTAAAGGTCAGCACCAACACTTTGAATTGTGCCTAGAAACGTACTGGGAGCCAATGTAGGTCTTTCAAGACCGGTGTTATGTGGTCTCGGTGGCCGCTCCCAGTCACCAGTCTAGCTGCTGTGTTCTGGATTAGTTGTAGTTTCTGGGTCACCTTCAAAGGTAGCCCCACGTAGAGCACATTGCAGTAGTCTAAGTGGGAGATAACCAGAGCATGCACCACTCTGGCGAGGCAGTCCATGGGCAGATAGGGTCTCAGCCTACGTACCAGATGGAGCTGGTAGACAGCTGCCCTGGACACAGAACTGACCTGCGCCTCAATGGACAGCTGTGAATACAAAATGACTCCCAGACTGCGCACCTGATCCTTCAGGGCACAGTTACCCCATTCAGGACCAGGGAGACCCCCATACCTGCCTGCCCCCCAAAGGTGTTCCAAAACAAGGATTATCTACTGAAAGATGTTTTGCCTTTCTGTGCAACTAAGTATGTCTTTGGTACTTTTTTAAAAATTGATGTTCTTTGGATTGAACAGAGTGGAGATTTCCGGTGGTTATTACGAGTACATTGATGTCAGCAGCTGCCAAGATATCATTCACCTTTACCACCTGCTCTGGTCAGCAACCATTTTGAACATTGTGGGCTTGTTCCTTGGGATCATCACCGCTGCAATCCTAGGAGGCTTTAAAGATATGGTAAGAGGATGTCCATGGGAAACGTAGACAAGTAGAATTTTTTATTTATTTCAAGTGTGTTGTGCCACTTTTTAGAGCTATGTGCTCACCATGTGGTGTGCAAAGGAATGAGAGACAAATAGTACAAATAAACACAGCAGAAGATAGAGAGATTAAAAATGAGAAGCTGCTCTGGAGACCAGAGCAATTTTGGGTGGGCACCAATTAAAGGTGACGAGACATTTTTTGGTAGGCATCCATGAAGTGGGAAAGGCTTTGTGGCCTCCCTAAATGCCAGAATTCAAGTGGCAAGGTCCAAGCCCATCAGGAAGGTGTTGCGTAGTTTTCGGAGCCACTATAGGAAAGGCCATGTCTCTTGTGCATGACGACCAAACTCATGGGTGGGGAATCTTTTTGGCTTGGCAAGTCAGATAATTATATCCTCCCACCTGCAGGCAGCTTTAACAGGTGAGCGTGACTACACATCTTTTCCATCTTCTGTCATCCTATTGATCTCGGGTAGATTGTCCCACCCACCTGTCAGAGTTGGCCCACAGAGTAAAGGTGATTGAACTCCCCCATCCATTAGCTAATGGGCAAAGGGATCTAATCTTACATTCTGCAGGATTTGAGTGCAGAGGAGAGTTCCTTACACGCCTGAACCAACCAGGACAGAGCTTCTCCCATTTCAGATGATGCACAGGGATATTTCAACCCTGCTTTTTACAGCAATTTACCTGATGTCATATAGGATGTCAGGGGTGGGGCTGGTGGGTGTGGTTTGGGAAGAGCAGCCCAGCTGCCCAAATGAGAAGGCCTCTCAGGCCAGATTTGGCCCATGGCCGGGAGGTTCCCCACAGCAGGACACTTGAGAAGGACCCCTGAGGTAGATCGTACTGTACAGGCAAGATCTGTACTTCTCCCATTTCTCTTGCAGTATTCTGATCTCTTCTGGCCATTTGAATAAATGGACCACAAGCTAAGTGACTTTTCCATTTTCCATTGTGTTCATAGACTCCCTCACTTCCTGCTATAAACTGCACAGTTGAAAATGCACGGCCCACTGTATCTTACTACTCGAGACCCCAGGTGACGTCATACAATACATATTACCACAGCACGCCTCACCTGCCACCGTATTCAGCATATGACTTCCAGGTATGTTGGGTCAAATGGCTGCTGGGCTTACTTAAGAGAGTAATCTGCTTTTTTACAGAGGGGGTGCACCATCAAGCAGTTATGTTACAACTGCCTCTTTTTTTCTATGCAATCTTTTATGTTCCATCTTTTGGAGGAGAGAAAACTATTTTGCCTTCGTCTTGCTGTCATTTCGCCTCTGTTCCTGGCTCCAAATTTTACCTTGTTTTTTTGCAGGTGTGGTGAAACACATTTCCCTTTTCTGCTCAGTTTCAGCCTGTATAATTGTAGAGAACCTGTGGGCCTTCAGTTGCTATGTGGCTTCAACTCCCATCAGCTCCCAGACAATATGGCTGACAATCAAGGAATGATGGGAGTTTAGCTCATTCTCGGTAGAGCATGAGACTCTTTGGGCAGATCTACTCTCATGGTTTATAACGTTTAAAATGTGCTATTGAAATGTGACACCAGAGGGTGCTGGCAAAGAGGGAATGCATGTTAAACGTTATAGAACGTTACTTTTATTATCGTCCTAATAATGTTTAAAAGATTGATGTAGTTCCAGCCTTTATCCCAGAGTTGTGGGCTTGAACCCCACATTGGGCAAAACATTCCTGTATTGCCCAGAGTTGGATTCTATAGTTCTAATCTGGAGGGCACCAGGGTTCTCTCTGCTGGGGTAAATTGATCCTCCTCTTCCTGCGATGATCTTCATATTTCACCAAGTTGGTCCTTGAAGCTGACATGGGGGAGTAGGGCATGAAACTTAATTTTTACAAATTTCTTCAGTAAGCTGAAGTCTTAAATATGTGTTTTGGGGGTGTGAGGAATTCAAATCTGCTATTGGTTTTGTGATTGGACAACATTTAGCTTGGCAAGTCTGTGCCTGATGAAGAAGCACATAAACTGCTTTCGGAAAACCAAAGAATTCTAATTTTACCTTCCGAAAATGTCAGGAAGTGCTGAACAAAAGGAATAATAAATACAAATAATATAAACATACAGTATAACTGCAAGTACTTGACAGTCTCTTTTAATGATTTCTATGCAATTTTACACACATTTTTACTTAACCAAGCGAAACTAAATGATATTAATTTAACCAAAACATCTTTTGAATTCCCAAGCCATGTTACAACTTTTTAGCACCCCTCATTCTGGAATTCAAAAGCTGAAAAATTCAACATGCCCTAGCGGGGGAGGCGATATAAAGATAAACTCTCCCTGAAATGTCTCATAGCCAGGTCGTAAAAGGTAACAACCAGCGCCTTGCCATGGGTGGAATTCTTGCAAGGACCTCAAACTGGGCTACCAGGCTACTGGGATAGCTCAGTCAGAAGAGCATGAAACGTTTCATCTCAGGCTGGTGGGTTCAAGCCGCACATTGTGCAGAAAGATTCCTGCATTGCACAGCGTTAGATGACCCTTGTGGTCCCTTCTGACTCTACAGTTCTATGAAGCAGGAATTTATATACAGTAATACCTCCGCGAACATCCGCCCCCGTCGACTATCCATTTTGGCGAATGTCCGCAGCAAACCCAGAAGTACTGGAACAGGTTGCTTCCGAGTTTGCCGCTTGCGCATGCGCAGAAGCGCTAAAGTGCACTATGTGCAGAAGTGCAAACCACTCCACGCGCATGCGCAAAACAGCACTTTATCGAGCATCCCTTTTGTTGAGCGTCTGGGACTCTGGAACAGATCCCGGACTCAAAACAAGGTACCACTGTATATAGTTCAGACGTGCATGACCTAGGAAGCTGTTTTAATTCCAGGTCATATCACTGCTACACCTAGCTCAGTACTGGCAGTGGCTCTCAGGTAAGAGGTATCACCTGGGCTGGGGAGGCCTGCCCAGGTAGAGTCCTGAGGGCCAGAAATAGGGGCCTAGAGTCCACATTTGGCTCTCAGTCCACATTTGGCTCTCAGGCCTAGGATTCCTCCTCCCACGGTGATAAGCTAGAAGGACCAAAGATTGGGCTGTGCTTGAGGCAGCTTTCTCTATACTGAAGCCACCTCTCTCCCTTTCGTTGCAGCATTCCAGTGTCTTCCCGGCCTCCACACCATCTGGCCTTTCTGACGATCCTTTATCGCTGTCGCCATCGCCAAGCTATGTCTGGTCCCCTACTGCTCCTCCTCGTTACTCCCCACCGTATTTTCCACCTTTTGAAAAGCCACCACCTTACACGCCATGAAGGAAGGACGGGTAGAAACTGTGCCACTGGGGCTAATTGTGAAACCTTTTTGTACTGGTGGGAGGGCGGGGAAGAGAGAGTGGGCACACTTATTACATAGCATACATAATCCATTTAAAATAGGGGAACCCTGCAACAGTCTTCCCATAGACCAAGCCTAGGCCAAATTGATGCTAAGTGCCAGCAGCAAGAAGGGACAAATCCTGCATTCAGCACCTGCAGTCTTGCTCTGTTTGCTTCTTCAAAATCCATCATGATTAGTTGGCCGCTGTGGACTTGTTGCTTTGAGGGTTTGGTCACTTTGAGCAAATTGCTGAAATTGCTGTGTGGCTAATCAGGCACACCCTTCTTTTCTCAAAAGGTGTTGATAAAATGGTGTTCCTAATTCCTTTTCTCCTCTTTAACAAAATTGCTGGGCTGAGTGGAATGTAGCTGAGGGTGAAGATTTAAAGGAGGAACCCAAGAGCTTGAGTGTATGAAATGAATGCTCTAGACTAGTAGGAGGAAATAATAATAATAATAATAATAATAATAATAATAATAATAATAATAATAGATATATGAAGCCTTAATTTTGCACACTGAAAATAGGCCTTTGAATGGGAATTGAAGGTCACTGTAGGTGCAGCTGTTTGTTAGGCAAATGGCATTCTACTGACACCTAGCGACATTCTGTGAGTATTACCTCACAGTAGAAAAACAAAAGTTGCTTCACACACTACTTTTTATCTTTACATATGTTGGTGATGGATATATATAAATTGGCCTTTATTTTCCTAGTTAGGTTTTTAATATAGCCACAATCAAAAATAGGTGCTATGCCAAATATTTTCTGCTCTTGTAAACAGCACAAAAGCCACACAGTTTGGCTGGATGCACATGATCAAATGTAACTTCCCCCTCTTTCCTTGCAAGAGGATGATAATTAAGCTGCTTAGCACCTTCAGGCACTGGATTTCCACCATTTGTTGCAACATAAGCCCTGTGTGGGTGTTCAGGCACTCTGCATGTAAACAAACACATGTAAGAGATGTGGGAGGGGGGTGCCAAAGCCCACCCTTACAGCTCATCCTCCACACCCCATTTTATATTAAAGTTCTGCAGCTGGAGGTCTTCCGTACTCACAGTGCCTGCTTCTGCTGCTCAGTGGTAGGGCATTTGCCTTGCGTATAGGAGTTCCAAGGTTCAGTCCCTGGCATCACTGTGTAAACCGTTGCCTGAAATCCTGCTGCCAGGCAATGTACACACAATCCTCAGCTAGACGGACCATTGTTCTGATTCATTATAAGGCTCGCTCCCCGTGAAACTGACACAAATAGGGGTGGGGGGTTTAAATAGTGCAAGCAGCTCAGCCTCCACAAGAAGAGGAGGCTCCCCACCTGTCTTCACACCACTGTAGTCCCTCAAGTAGAGAGTGTTCGGTGTAGCCATTTTGGGACTCTTGGGTGATCAGGAACTGAGGCTAACATTAACTGTCCTCTAAGCTGTGCAGCTAGACCTAGACTGCATGCCTGCATTATTCATAGGCTTACACAGTCAGCTTCAATGACACACAACTCTGCATGCAGAATCCTCAGCTTGTACAAATCCTAGGAAATCGTGGTCTGGTTTACACTTTATGTTGCAGTCTCTCATACATCTTAATAGGGAACACTCAAATGTTTGAAGCAGGTATGTATATAATTGCAAGTCTCCACCCCCCCCCAAAAAAAAACCCCACAGATCCTTAGTGAGTGTTCACTGTGTCTTCCTGCTTTTAAACAAACAAACACCTTAATGAATTTATTATAAAGGGCTGCTTCTGCTTGCGACTGAGTTCGAAGGAAGGGGATTTGCCCCGAATAAGAAAAACTAATATTTTAAAGAACAATGCAATTGGAAAGCTTTTAGCTCTCACAGCTCTAGCAATTTAGAAAGTTGCATTTTGTATGTGTGGCCGGTTTGGTGAATCGGACCATGGTTCACTGCAAACAGCAATGCAGACCTAGGTTCAAATTCCTGCTGAGCCGCCAGCCTAACCTACTTCTTGGTGTTTGGGAGGAAAACACATGAAAGAGATTTTACTGCAACATTTAAATACCTGAATTGTGTAATTGCTTCATGGTAGCTAATCAAGTCTGTATTTTAAGCTGTAGGAGATGGAGGAGTTTGGGAAGCTATGCATTGCATTGCTTAATAGAGGGGTATCCAGTGTGTCCTCCAGATGTTTCTGAGCTACTTCATTCTACACCATTGGCCATGCCTGCTGGAGTGATAGTTGTAGGCCAGCAACATTTCCAGGGCACAACACTGGCTACCCCGTATGTGCTAAGCATCTTAATACTGATACTAGGGAGCTCTGAAGACTTTGTGAGCTTGTGTGTCCTATCACCAATTGAGTGCTGTTCTGGATTGTGGCCAGAGACTGTATACTATTCATTCTGGGAAGGAAAGAGTTGTACAAAAACAGGTATTAGAGCATGTTCTTCTCACCTTGTCAATTCATTCACCGGTTCCTTGTTTGCTTGGGATTCACAGAATGCTTTGCACAAACCAGGGTTAGCCAGCATGGTAGACTCCAGACACTGGACTGTACCTCCCCGATCTTGCAGGCCAACCTCATTGTGTAAAGTCACAGAAGCAGGTGGTAAAAAAAGCCTGAGCTGAAGAGTTGTGCATTTCAGTAGCCTGGACCTTCTCTTCTCATTAATGCCACTGCCCCAGCATCACACCAAAGCTGCAAGGCTGTATCTACTTACTTTGCAGTAAGCCCAATCAAACTTGGTGAGATTTACTTCCAAAGTAGCCAAAGATAGGAATGTGCTATAAAAGTTATCCATTGCCTAAAAACCCATTGCCTAAAATCATCTGAGGATTTTAAGAGATGTTTCCCATCAGGGCTGGGGAACCTGTGGCCTGTTGGATGGTATTGGACTCTAAATTCCATCAGTTGCAGCCAGCAGTCGTCATCAGCGACGCCAAAAGCTGGAGTCCAGCAACATCTTGAAGTCCACAGGTTCCCCAGTGTAGCTTCTAGTTCATTCGGCGTTATATAAAACGGGCGTAACTCATGCATGCTCTCTTGCATCATAAGCCCAAGGTTTGCCAAAATGTTGTGGTGTTCTCATTCCCTTCTGCAGGGCTTTGCTCAAGGTTTGTCAGGTTTCAAAGCAACTTAAGCAGAGCAGTTAAACACTTCCTTGCCCCATGTCCATCTTTTCTCCAGAATATCTTAGGGCACGAGCTTTTTGGAGTGGGAGGGGTTGACTCTGCGCTAAGATTTCATTAATTGTGTTAACCTCTTACGAGGCTACTCTAGAACAGGGCTGGCCTCTAGCAGACTACACAGTACCTTTAGATTTCATTACCATTGAGTGCCAAAGACATCTGAACAAATGGAATGGTTATGTCACAGTGTCCTTGCTGCTTTTTAAAAAGTCTCTTTTTTTACATGAAGAAAATAGCAGTTATCTCCACCCTAGTGACCAGGTTGCTTTTTAGCTTTGATAGAAGTGTATGCAATCACCTGTAAATGTAAACACAGAAGTCACACGCGCTGTATTATCATCTTCAAATCCATTTCTTGTGAGAATGTAATGCACACATGGTTCATGTGCCCTCGGAATAATTTATAAAAATAAAAATGGTAAGAATTTTGTTTACGTTTTAATTTTGTGGCGGGGTTAGCTGGTTCCCAAATTCTTATCCCTATAAATGGCATATCTGCCTATATACATAAAAACGTAAGGCTGTCACTATACAGCCCCATTAAGAGAATGTGTAGCACCTCCTAACCTGGATTTGCATCAATTCAAGGTGGAGGAGGGGAGAAGACAGGTTTTAGAATCGTGGTTATAAACAACAGCAGAGGCTTGAATAAAGCAGGGTTGGAAGGATGCAGAAGAGCTGTGTATATGGGTGGGTGGGGGGCCTTGAAGGAGCTGTGGAAGGTTGGGTAAGGAATACTGTAAAGGGAGGCAGTACGTGAGCAATATAAGTAGGAACAGCAAACCCTAGCAGGCTTTTTAAAAGGAACAGCATGCTTAAACAGCCTGGCCCCGAACTCTCATCTGCTGGCAGTACAAAGGGTTTCACTCCCAGCTATACAAAGTGTTTAAGGAGACATGGTGCCTTTCAAATGCTGTTTGACTACAACTCCTATCAGCCCCAGCCAGCATTGCCAATGCAGAGGGGTTACTGGGAGATGTAGTCTAATGATATATGGAGGGCACCATGTTGGGGGACCCCCCCCCATGTTTGCACAGAAACATGGCTTCCATTATAATCCCGCTTCTGCAGCTGAACTTTGGTCACTGTAAATAACTGCAAGAATTCTTAAGTACAGGCTTTTGACCAAAAGCAGAAATAATGGCACATAGAAAGTGTGGTTGGCAGGGAAGGAGAGAGGTGAGCTGAGCTGCTTGTATTTAAGGCCCTGGTAACGAAGAGAAGCATTTGACGGTGAACATGAAAAGCACGCTGCTTCTTTTCACAGCTAGCAAAAAAAGGGGGGCCAATAAATGAGTGGTAGGGCACACTCTTTGCATTCAGATCCCAGGCTTAGAGTTTAAATAAAGATCAGGTAGCAGCAGGTGATAGGGAAAATGCCTGCTTGATACTGGGTTAGATGAGCAAATGCATCAACTTGGAGCAAGGCTGTTTTCTGTGCTCCTAAAAAAAAGGTAAAGAACCCCTGACAGTTGAGTCCAGTCGCGAACGACTCTGGGCAGCTTATTTATTATTTGTGCTCATAATGGTATTGGGGCAGTTATATGCAGTTATGCTTTCCATACTCATTGAGCCTGCAACACTTTGGGGACAGATACAAAACATGCACTAAGTGGACATGTAGCAATGTAGCATCAAGCCCTGTTAACGTTTTGTACTACAGATGTCGTGGTTCATTTTGTTTTTATCCTAGTTGTTCTGCTGTAGTGCAAGAGTGCCCCCTCCAGATAACATTGGGGAAGCATCACAGAACTACTACTACAGCAGAATAATAATGCACTATTATTGCATAAAGACATGTTGCAGAACACATTCACCAATCTAGAGGGGCTGAGGGACTTTCTCAACAAGGGAAATTTTGGGAAAATGTTGGGTGTGCTGCTGCAGGGTCCCTTCTCAGCTCACATGGGCAATAAAGGCCTAGCCAGTGAATTGTGTGAACCCTTAAAAACACACCATCTGCTGCAAAATGGTGTATGTGTCTGCAGTAGATGCTCTGAAGTTCCACAGTAAAGGAGCTGACGTGGAAAGTGCTTCCTAAACAAAAACATTTTTAAAACCAATCACCTATATAAAACACAAGCTAAATGAATGGAATAATAACAAAATGACTCCATATTCTTTTACCCCAATTCAGCCAAAAATAATGTGCACAAAAGCAGCCTCTCTTGTGTGTAGCTGGTACCAATGCCCCGTTTGCATCACAATTTAACCCTCCTGAACTGATAGGTCCATCTTTTGATGTACAGCTCGACCCAGGGTCACCAATTGTCATAAGGGACAAGTAGGTTGTGCCTTGAGTTGGATGCAGGGCTCTGAGAATTGCTCACAATCAAGTAGACGCTGGGCTACTTGATTGCCTCCACTGTAGGACCCCAGCTCTACCTCATTTTGGCATCAGGCCAAAATCTTCCTCATTTGGCATCAGGCAACAGCAAATAAAAGAGATGCAAAGCAGAGCCATTCCATTGCCTTTTCTCCCTGAATTGTTTTAATCCCAGCTGGTTTTTAAAATTCCTGTTTAAGAATTGTGCTTGTTTGCTCCCCTCCCCCCCCCTTATGTCTTCTAGAATGCAGGCCTTTTTGATAAGCTTACATAAAGTGCTCTGGGATACCATCTGTTGTTGTTTTGCTAAACTGCAGGGTTAAAGTAGTCTGAATAAATAATATTTTTTAAAAAAATAACAACAGCAAAAACAATTAGATTTTGAGACATACTACATAAATGAGTTAAAACAATGGTTTCTCATTGGTAAATAAAGGTAAAGGACCCCTGGATGGTTAAGTCCAGTCAAAGGCGACTCAGGGGTGCAGCACTCATCTTGCTTTCAGGCCGAGGGAGCCAGTGTTTGTCCACAGACAGCTTTCCATGTCATTTGGCCAGCAGGACTAAACCGCTTGTGGACCTGACATTGGACCCAACAGACTTGTCATTGTCCCTATTCAGATTAATCGCCTCTTTCCTTCAGTTTACGCCTGCAAAGGAATCCAAATCTGACTTTCAAAAACTGGGCAGCAGCAAAAGCCATCCATGAACAGCAATCCCAGAAACAACTGTTTCGTTTTGTTTTCTCAATAATAAACTGTTTGCACATTGGGAAAATTAATAGCTTTTTATTTTTTTGCCATACAAAGCTCTAAGAACTAAAGGTCAAGTATTGGTTAATGAAAAGCAAAACACAATTCCCAAGAAAGTATGTTAAGGAAAAAAACTGTACAAATTATATACATTACAGTACTGTATTGATTCAATATTATTTTTTAAAAAGGATAAAGCTCAGTAGAAACCAGTATGGAATAAACCACGGCCCCCACCCCTTAAAAAAAGTTCTATGCTTTAGTAGGAAATAAATACGCAATGCACTGATATTCCCCCCCTTACATGTTTTAATTTTATACTGGAATGTCATGATATGGATTATGAAAAGAAATCATTAAGGAGAACTTAACACTCTCCTACCCACCTCACCCTCGCAATACCACTTACTTAGACTTAAGGGTTGTTTGTATACATTACAGTGGTACCTCGGTTTAAGAACAGCCCTGTTTACAAACTATTTGGCTTACGAACTCCGCAAAACTGGAAGTAGTGTCCTGGTTTGCGAACTTTACCTCGGTCTAAGAACAGAATCCGAACGGTGGAAGGGCTCCAGCGGCGGGAGGCCTCATTAGGGAAAGCAAGCCACAGTTTAAAAATGGTTTCTGTTTAAGAACGGACTTCCAGAATGGATTAAGTTTGTAAACTGAGGTACAACTGTATACAGAAAGATCGTGGCAGAATCAAAGACTGTACCACCTCAGTCTGCAGGTAGGTCAGGTGCATAGCTGTCAACTTTCAGATTTGAAAATAAGAGATCAGCAGCCTCGAAAATAAGCGATCAGCAGCCTCACCTGTCCCTGGGGAGCCTTAAAAATAAGGGATCAGCAGCCTCACCTGTCCCAGGGACAGTCTACGGGATAGCTAACAATCCGGGATCATAGCTGTCAACTTTCAGATTTGAAAATAAGAGATCAGCAGCCTCGAAAATAAGCGATCAGCAGCCTCACCTGTCCCTGGGGAGCCTTAAAAATAAGGGATCAGCAGCCTCACCTGTCCCAGGGACAGTCTACGGGATAGCTAACAATCCGGGATCATAGCTGTCAACTTTCAGATTTGAAAATAAGGGATCAGCAGCCTCGAAAATAAGGGATCAGCAGCCTCACCTGTTCCGGGGACAGTCTACGGGATACCTAACAATCCGGGATAGCAGCGGGAAGCAGCAGCAAACGGCGCTGGAATAAGGGGGGAAAAGGGAAGCTTGGCAGCTATGGTCAGGTGTCATGCATTAAACTTGCAAGAAGAGGGATATGCTGAACTGTTCTCCCTTGCTGCATGCAAGGTGATAGGCAAAGCATTCGAAAAACACGAATGCAGACTGATGTGGTACTTCCAGAAGCGTGCCACCTTATTCTGGGTAACGTGCAAGATGGATGCAGCAGAACTTGCCTGAAACAAGTTCAACCAAAATCAAGGGCACTTAGTTCCAAGCAGGGCATGTTTGGAATGGTGTCAATAAACCACTATTATTTTAACCTTGAGTACAGATTTGCTATGGGGTTTCTGGTTAATATCTAGCTCTTCTGTACAAACACATTTTTAGGTTACAGTAACCTTCCTCCCCACAGTCAACATGCTAATATTTACAGAAAGGTGATAAGTGAGGATAGAAACCAAAAGTGTTTCTTTTTAACCCTACAGAAAGCAAAAGTCAGGTGCTTTAATATCGAAACGATAGGGTGTCACAAAAATGGCTGAAGGTACAGAACGGGTACAGCGTCATCTCCAACCCATAATTACTAAAAGCAGAGGATTCCAAAAATATAAACACACTTTATACGGACTTTTCAACTTTGGATACTGAAACTTTCTTCCTAGGAAAAGCAAGGAACCTGAGATGCCTGCATGTATGATTCTTCTACCAAAAACATACAGCTTGGAACCCTATTGTCCAGTTTTCTTTTACACTTAATCAAAAGAAAAAGACGCCTTCTATAGGCATGATTTGGGGCTGTATCCAACATTAAGTCATACTCAAGAATAGAACCACTGAAAATAAAGGGCGTGAACAACTTAGGTTCATTAATTTCAATCAGCCTACTCTGAGTAGGATACGATCCCTTTAAGTTTTAAAAAGTTTCAGCAATTATGTCCCGGTTCTCCTGAAATTACCAGGGAGCCTAGATCTGCAGTGGCGCAGTGCAGGACGGGGAGAGAGCTGCGAGTTGGAAGGGATGAGCGTCATCTAGTCCAACCCCCTGCAATGCAGGAATCTTGTTGCCCAACCCAGGACTGGAATAAGACTCCGTTTCTCAGGTATAGTTGCGGGGGGGGGGTGTTAAAAGGAGAGGCACCCTCCATTTGCCCTCATCTTTCCTTTGGTGGCAGCAAGGGCATTGGGTCTGGAATCTAAGAAGGGAAGTGAGAAGGGGCACCCGGACCTATTTCAGGGGAAGTTCCCCTTAAGCGAACTTGGGAGGGTGGTCTCCCTGTCCAGAAGCCCAGTTTGGGGGCTGAAGGGTCACAGCACCCCCTACCAGGTTGTCCATGTTTGCTTCAAAGCTGCACATGCTATAGGGGACCCTGACCTTGGACAAGCCCCTATTGGTTGTACGAGTATTCACCAGCACTCAGGCTGTTCAGTCTTTTGATCCATGCCCTAGGCCTACACTAAACCTATTCACTGTAATCAATCAATAAAGTTGTGGCCTTTATTGTTCTCAGCTATGTATCATGGTTTATTTCTGTACTCCTTCCTCTGCGCTGCAGCTAGTATTCTCTGGAAGTGTAGGTTGTTTAACTCCATAGCTAGCATCTGCTATAAGATGCACAAAACCTATCGTTTGAAGGAATACTGAGCAATTTGTACTTAGCACAAAGCAACTTTTCTTTTGCTAAGAACTACTAATATTTTCTCTTTAACAGGGATCTGGTTCACTCCTAAAATTTTAGAGAAACTTGGAAGCATGCCTCCTGTACCAGAAGGAACACACCAATTTCAACTAGTGATTAAAATTATCATCATCACCACAAATCACAGATTTAAATATGAACCACTCACTTTAAAACATGATTTATGGAAATATTTTCTTTTTAATTCCCCCCCCCCCCATAAACAAAATGTATTCTCAGTCTAGATAACAAAGGACCTTTGCCCATTACTGCAAACACAGATTTCCAACATCCTTTTTGTCATAGCTTATCACATTTCAACAGACCTTACTTTCTTGCCAGAAAAGTAGATATATATATTTTTTAATCAAGGGATTAAAATCTAAAGGTGAAGGACCAGGAGCAAGACCTTGGAGGGTCATGGCAGAGGGCTTGGTGAAGACATCAAACCAGTGGAGCAATAGCCATGAAAAAGGGGGTGACGCTCCTTAGAGGAAAGATTACAGATTTTTTAGTTTAGAGAAAAGGCTAGGAAGAGGCAAGATGATAAAAGTTTATAAAATAGTGGAAGTGGATTTTAAAAAATTCTCCCCCTCTCATGGACATCCTAGGAAGCTGAATGTTGGAAGATTCAATATTTCTCCATGCAGCACATAGTCAAACTATGGAACTAGTTTCCCCAGGAGGCAGCGATGGCCAACAACTTGGATGGCTTTAGAAGAGTATTAGACAAATACCTAAAGGAGAGGGCTATTAATGGCTACTTGCCATGATGGCTATATGCTCTGCTTCCACAGTTGGAGGCAGCAATGTTTCCAAATAGCTGTGCTGGAAACCATAGAAGGGAAGAGTGCTCTTGTGCTCATGTTTTGCTTTCTGGTTTCCTGCAGGCACCTGGCTGGCCACAGGCCGCAGGACTAGATGGGCCATTGGCACGATCTAGCAGGCTATTCTTATGTTCTTAAAATTAAGGTCCAGAGGTGGTTGCGTTTCAAATGAAATGTTTATTTCACAAAACATGGGGAGAGGGAATTCTAAAGTGGTGGGAAGAAGAGATTTTAACGACATACCACTGATTTCTAGCTACTTCTATTCATCACAATCCTTCCCCGTCTTCTATAACGTCTCCACACACACCCCTACAACCCCGCGTAATTTACAAAAATTTAGGGCGTCATTCAATGTAAAGCAACAGACTAGAATGACTGCTGACCAATTTACTTGGGACAAGCTCCCCCACAACTCAAGATGGACTTTTACTATAACCACAGCATTAAAAAAAGTGTTACATTGTGCAAGAGGGGGAAGTAAACAGGCACAATGTCTGAGACCTGACACACCCCTGCCAGTGAACGTAGGTGAGATGTTAAATCCTTATCAGAACTCCTAACTTACCTGACAGTTACCTTGAAATGAAGTCAAACTAACTAAGTTCATGAAAAACTATAAATAAGTTCAAATATGGGAAAAAATGACAGTAAGCCTGCAACTTACACGGGAGTTATGTTCTGGGGAGAGTCAAAGCACATTGGGTGCAACAGCAGCTGGGATTGCCAGTCTTTTTTACCCCTGAACACTTTCCTCCTTTCTGCCCCCTTTAAAAAAGTTTTGCCAAGCACATAAAGTTGCATGCACGCTAGTTAAATGTAAGTTGTGAGCGTATTGTACATCATTTGAAGTGCAACTTTGGGAAACAGCTTCCACACCCTTCAGCACAAAACAAAAACAAAAACCCACCTATACAGTTATATCTGTCACCACCTTTTCCCATGGTAAGCTAAATGGAAAACGGCAGCTTAATCCAACATGATTTCAGCAAAAGGAGGGTCTGACATAATTCCTTGATATTGGAGGGTAGAAAATGTGGGCAGACTGAAGAAGGGCAATGTCACTGGACAATTTTGCTGACAAAGCCCCTCCTGTGTTGCTTAGGATACGACACAATGGTCCAGCCACTGCGTCTTTTTAATTACCAAATATAAATAAAACTTGTTCAGGCTTCTTCAAACAAATAGCATCTTTTCTCCTCCAAGATAACAAGCTTACATTATGAGCAATTTTTGTGAAGGCAGAATGGTTATTCTGGAGCAGAACAGATTTAGGATGCCACTTAGAAAATAATTTGATTTATGGACAGGATGATTGGACCTTCACATACCCTCCCGCAACAACTGTATTTTCCATTAAGTTAAAAGGAGTGCAATGATTTCTACTATAAAAAAAGAACTAAGCTATAATCAGGAAACCTATCCATACTGCCTTTACGTAGTCTCAAACAATAATAATAATAAAAAAAATCAGTTTTAAAGTGCTAGCATGAAAGAAGGGATTACATAATAAGTGGTTCAAGAGGCAAGAAATGTTCCCATTATTCTACAAGTTATTGGGGTCATTTCTCATTACAAAAGACTCTCAACTTACGTGGGGGTTATGTTGCAGGGACTGCACCTAATGGCAAAGTCATGTTTGGTCAAAACACACTGGGTTCAATGGCAGGAGGGATTGTCACAGTCCTTTTTCCTGGACATCTGCCCCCTATTTAATTTAAAAAAAAAATTTTTTTTTTGCCAAACACATGAAGCTGAATGCGCATGGGTTATAAATGCATAAGTTGTGAGTTACCTTTATTGTAAAGAAGCCACACCTTTTCAAACAATTATTTCACCAAATTTTGATCCATGATAATGAACCAAACACATTTAACACCTAACTTCTCAAGTGCCTTTTCCCATATTCAAGTGAAGCGTTTTTCTTTCCCTGACCAATTTTCTTTCACAAACATCTCTGAAACTTATAGGCATTCTAGTCTTAACATACTACATTTTGTTGGCTAGGCGTTAACACACTGACTTGTTATATAACATGAGATGTCCTACAACTTTTTTTCAAGCAGCCCATTTAAAGAAGTTTTTCTATATATATATATATATATCTATATTTCTATTTCGATCAGAGAGAAGATTCAGTAAGATTCCGGTATAACAAACTCAAATTCAGTACTGCCATCCGATGGATTTTGTTTGAATAGTGATTCACTTCCCTGCGGAACAAAGATATCATCCCAGGTCATTGGCTTTGCTGAAGGGTTAGGGGCTGATTCTTGAGGGGCTTCTTTTGCAGGGTCAACAGGATAAACAAGAGCATTGTCATCTACCATAGGTATATCGCTGGAACTACCTGAAATATATGCATAATTTCTGATCTGCAGAGACCGACAGGGATGCAAGCGATATAGCTTGGACTCGCCAGAAGGATCCTGGCTGTGAACCGATCTTACATGTGTGGCCATGACCTGATAGTTGATGAAACACTGACCACATGCCAAGCACTGGTACCGCCGCTCCCCGGTGTGGTGAATTTCATGCTTGGTGCGGTATTCTGCAAGAGGAAAAACCTTCTCGCAATAGCGACATGGATACTTCTTCTCCCAAGAATGCACGTTGAAGTGTCTCCGCAAACTTGTAAGACAAACATAAGACCTCCTGCACACAATGCAGATGTAGTAGACCTTGCCATCCATTATGAGCTCATAGTGATCATCATGCTTTACTTTGAGGCGCTTCCTGTTTGGAGAATCGTCCCCCGATGTTCTGGGCATGTCATCCAACTGCACTTCTCCATCAGCCTCATCTTTCACAGGAATCACGATATCATAGGTATCTTCACCGATGTTTGCATAAACCTTGCAACCTGTCGACAAGCCTTCTATCTCAGTAGCTTTATCTAAAGTGATGGTCTTCTGGCCTTCCGTCACATGCTTTGGCACAGAGCCTGCTGGAGCGTCCTTGTTGCTCCCAGGAAGAACATCAGAAACTTTCTTTTTGTACTTTCTGGGTTGGGAGACTGGTTCTTGGGGGAAGCTAGGACTGTGCTTCTTCGGTACTCCTGTGGCATCAGGTGCAGCAGCTGGTTTAGGAGTGGTGGGCTGCTGGACCAAAGAACTGCTGCTTGCTGACCCTGGGCTGGACGAACCGAGGATGTCGTCATCATCTTCAACATCCTCATCCTCATCCTCTTCTTCATCAATGGCATTGGTCTCCATGTCAGTTAAGGAGTCGTTAATGGATGGCTGCTGATTCTCTTCAGGGATAGGAGATACCTCTATTTCATGCGATGAGCCAGCATTCGGCAAAGCTCCAATCTGCGGCCTATTTAACACAAGCATATTTGAAGCCCCAGGTTTTGGAAGCGAGGGGACAAACGGCTCAGCAGGTACTTGGTTTTCAGTTGGATTTGACTGGCCAGGGCATGAGTCAAGCCTCGGAGCTGTCGCTGTAGCTGACTGAGGCGGGGAACTGCTAGTACAATTTATTTGGTCAGGGACTCCCACAGGATTTAGGCAAGGCTGGCTCTGTGCTAGTACAGTAGGCTCCAGGGGACAGTCCTTTGGAGGCACAAGCTCAGAGCAGAAAATGACGTCGTCATCGTCAGAATCACTAATGGTAATCTTTGCAGAATCACACGCTTCCCCATGCAACGAGACCGTTACTGCGGGCTTCTCATCAATTAGATTTTGGCCCCCAGCTGGTGTTGGAGGTTTCTGTACTTCGAGGCCATTAGTTTCAGAGTTGGGCCATTCTGAAGCGCCAGGCTTGACACTTCCTGACATACTTTTTACCTGCTGCAAAGGACCACCCAAATCAGCAAGGAATTTAACTCCCAGCAACTGCCCTGATTTAATTATCTCATCGAGCAAGTCCGATCTCACCCGGACTATTTTGGAGCTGTAAATGTAATTGAGAATTTCTGCAAAAATCTCTGCTCTGATGAAGTTCAGTTCAACCACTTGACCTGCAAGTGCGAAAAGCTGGTGGAAGTAAGTGCTGGAGGCTGAAAGGACATTTCTGTGGGCTCGAAATTTCCGGTCCTCCACAATGATGGTAACATCACAGAAAAGTCCATGTCCTCGCTGTTCGTCCAAAGCCTTTAATAACATGCCAGAGTACTGGTTGTCTGTTGCGGTGATTAGCTTCCGGGTCTCCATTCCTACAATGAGAAAGAGAAGTGTGTTCATATGTATCTGCTACAGAAGGAGATGCTTATACTCTGCGCCCCAAATATCATCTTGAATGTTCAGTAGCAGCATCTAGAACCAGAATGAAAGCTTTTAAGTTGGAATGTTAATGAATTTGACTTATGAGATTATCTTGCTTGGAAGCCATGTATTAAGGAACAACTCAGAGTTCCTCAAAACAGAAAGCATTAAGAATATTTACTACTACATTTCCCAATAACCTGGGCTACGATCTTAAACTACAGTGGTACCTCAGGATGCGAACAGGATCCGTTCAGGAGCCCCGTTCACATCCTGAAGTGAACGCAACCTGCGTCTGCGCGTGCCACAATTCGCCACTTCCGCGCATGTGTGTGACATCATTTTGACTGTCTGCGCATGCGTGAGCAGTGAAACCCAGAAGTAACGCGCTCCATTACTTCCGGGGAGCGCAACCCAAAAGTGCTCATCCTGAAGAATATTCAAACTGAGGTATGACTGTACTTATTTTAAAAGTAAATTCTCTTAACAATAATGGCCCTTATTTTTGCATAATGTGTTTAAAGTTGCACTGAGGGGGGAATCATCTAAGAGAGTGTGTGTACAAAGACTGGGTTCAGTTCCAGATACTATCAGATAGAAAAGCTGTGCTTAAAAAACCAAATAATTTATTAATGTCCCAAACTAAATACTGTTTCCCTTCAAAAAAGCCAAATGTTATAAGGCTGAAGCCTCTTGGTTGACGGAAAAGCAGCTTTGAAAAATATCTAAGCAACGCTGTCAGTGACAACGCTTTTCCTAGAACTGTTTTGCAGAAAAACGATAAATATTTACAAACCTCAAATGCCAAACATCTGTGCAAATCCAATACATAAAGAAGACTGATTATATTATATCAGCCTCTTTGGGGATAAATGCATCTCTCATTCTCCTAATTAAGAGGAAAACTAAAAATATTTTTAAAGAATACTGTTAAATGAAGCAAAGAAAATGCAAGGGGGTATTTATATATAGTTACACAACCAAGGGCTACTACCTTACACATGTATTGTTAGTCAGGTTGTCAGAGCAAACAAGTCACTGAGCTCCCAAGCTTTTAAGTACAAGGTGAAAAGAGCATCTTAACAATTACACCTTTCCCATAACTGGTGAGAAAAGTTGCAGCTGTTGTGATTCTCAGTCCTGGGCAACTGTTAAAGACATGGGAGCCCAGTTCCCTATTGCACCCTTAGAGCAAAGAGCTTATCCAACCTTCTTCTTGTGCAGCTGCTTTTACCCTGGGGAAAAACTGCTCTTTAGCGATCAGTCAGAACAAATGACAATTTGGCTTTTCCTTATATAATACCTGCCATTTGTTCCGATCTACAGCTGAAACTGCTTGGACCTGTGCTTTCTAGGATGGGCCCAATGAGACAACATTGTATATTAGAGTAATTAGAGTGCAGACAGCTCCTGTCCTGTACGAAAGAGAGTGAGAGTGAAGTCAGAAATTCAGTGCTTGTAAGATCCTACAGATTGAGAAGCCAGCTTGGTTAAATAGTATAGGCATGCTGAGACATATCCTTGGAGGTGTCTGCTTTTAAATACATATATATTTTTTAAAAACTACTTAAAGGGACTATAGACTGGATATGTGGGAGGAGAACATGTGAGAGTGTGAAGCCTGGAAAAGGCCCACTTTCAGGACTAAATCTAGCTCCACCACAGCCACTACCACCATCAAGGGCAAAGAGAGCTGTAGACCAGCTCCCTCTCACCCTGTGCCGCACATGTAAAAAGGGATAACCAGACTGAAGCTTCCATTGCCTGCAGAGGGAAGGGCAGAACAGAGTTTTGAGGTTCCCCCTTGGCTAACATCACCTGGAAATCAAGCTCAATTTGCCAAGTTGGCTCAGATACTCCTACCCTAATTGAAACAGCACCCACCCCTCCAAGCAGAGGTGTGTAGTACCCAATGCCAGTCACTTTGGCACCTGGAACAGAAAAAATCCGAGAAGCATTTCTCACTCGCCTTTGTGGGAAACCGTCCCCAACCCAAATATAATAATAATCAATTAAATATCCAAATGAATAACCAAAAACCAGCTACCTCTCTCTGCCTAATAATGGTAGGGACAGAACAGTGGTACTTGTTGCCCGCTGGGAGGTGGACTTCCAAGCTCCAAAAACCAAACCTGGCTTAGCCTACAAACTGAGATTAGAAGTGGTAGCCACCCCGCAATAGCACTCTTAGAAAGCAACCAGTGTGCAGAACCCTCAGTCTCAGTCTATTTCACCTGGACTGTGCATTTGTTGGATTGAACATTGGTTGTGGGGAGCCAGGCTGAAAACATGAATGCAGCAGCAAAATGGGTGCAAGAGGTGAGTTGGAGTTCCTTCCAGAAAAGAAATGAAGTGGGCATTAGCAGAGGTTTTAATGTTTTAACTTCCAAGGGCCTTTTAAAGTGTTACAAGTGGTCTGGTTTTCTGTAACCTGCTCTGAGTTATGGGGTGGGGGCAACTGGGACAGCAACGTAATAGAACACATATGAGAAGCTTTCCAGAGAGATTAACGTCTGGTATATTGTCAAAGAAACCAAGAAGAGGAAGAAGAAGAGTTTGGATTTGATATCCTGCTTTATCACTACGTGAAGGAATCTCAAAGCAGCTAACATTCTCCTTTCCCTTCCTCCCCACAACAAACACTCAATGAGGTGAGTGGGGCTAAGAGAGTAGTGTGACTAGCCCAAGGTCACCCAACAGCTGCATGTGGAGGAGCGGAGATGCGAACCCGGTTCACCAGATTACGAGTCTACTGCTCTGATGCTTTTAAAATCAGTCTGATAGACAAGAGTGGTTCAGATGCAAAGGTATCAGCCTAAGAAGCTACAGGTTCTCACACTTCCCTTCTCCCACATGCCCAGTGTTGACATCTAAAATGACCCACAAAAACGCAGCTGCTGAAGCTTTCCCCACAGTTTATTTCAGAGCTGGGGAAAGTTTTAGCTGCAGTCAAAGCTGGAGAAACAGAACCTGGAAACAAAGCATCAACTCTTAGGAGTGAAGCATAGAGGATTATCATGCAGAATATATTTGTCAAACTGGAGCAACAAGTTTCTATAGGAAAAGCCGAAACCTTGGGAAATCTTTGATTGCTACATACACATATTCTATGCTCAACTCCACTCATCTTCACACTGAGTCCAGAGACAATCAGCTAGTGCATGCAGTTCTTTTGCGATTTTGCTTTATACATGCCCCAAACTGAAGGCTGACGGAACCACTGCAAGCAGCAGCAGCAAGGAGAACTTCTGGGTGGCTGCTATGAAACACTTTCAAGTGTAAATGATGGTATTCAAATTGTAAGTGTGTGAAATGGAAGAGGCTTTAAGGTGCCATTTGTGGGGGGGAAGTGAGTGAGGGGTGAGATGCAACTGCAAGGGGAAGATGCTAGGTGGAAAAAGAGCAGAAGCAGAGATGGGGGGGGGGACACTTGGGAGGAAAAGAAACAATGAGCACCAAAGAGGAAAGAAGCAAACAGCAACCTCAGGAAGGGGATGTGCTGCAGCACCTTAGGAACATGGGATGTTGCATTATACCAAATCAGACTTATGGGTCTATCTAGCCCAGTAACGTATACACTGGCTGGCAGGGGCTTTCCAGGGTTTCAGACAGTCCTACCTGGAGTTGCTCAACCCATTGAGTTGCAGCTCTTCTATTGGGGGAAGCAGGGGGTGGGGTGCGGTCATGGCAGACCAACTCAGGCTGCAAGTCCCTCTACACTAAGCATCTACTGTACAGCTCAAGTATACTCTCTAGGCCCTTGTCCCCCCCCCCAAGCATAGCTGGACCAGGGGGCTCGTCCACACTTCTACCTAGAAAGCATGGGTCCAAGTGCTTTTCCACATTCTAGGCATATGTCTGAGTGGTTTCCCCTTTGTCCCTCTCTTTCCTAGGGCAAACCTGCTCTTCAGCGATAGACTGGAACAAATGGCCATCCAGGGAAAACCCGAATTGCCTTTACAAGAGGAATTAGGGATAAGCCCTTTAACCAGCAACTTCCTCCAGGGAAGCTCGTTCTTTGGTGCTGAACTGGAACAAACGGCAATCTGCAGAAAACTCAATTGTTGTTTGCTCCGATTCAGCACAAAACCATGTGTTTCCCTGGCGGGCAGCGGGGGTGGGGGGGGCAGGGAGATGCAACGGAAGTATGAACAAGCCCTGATCAATGGGGGCTGTCCTCTTGTTTGCTTCCAAAAAGAAAATAAATCGGCGGGGGGGGGGGTTTGCTCTATCCCTGAAGGGAAAGGAAGAATCCCAGTAGGGGCAAACCAACACACTTGAGGGTTCAACACAAGTTGGTGGAGTGGGTGGGGGGCGCGCGCAAAAAATAACGGGGGAAGGGGAAGCGGCTCTCCAGGACACCCCATGGGACACCTTCCTCTCATCCCGGCTCCTTCTCCCCCCCCCCCTTTCTAATGCTGGAAGCCGCTGAGCCCCCTCCCCCCGGTAGCATGCTGGGGGCGGTGGGGGAAGCACGCGCAAGGCGGCACCGGGTTGCACAAAGGAGAGCGCGCCGCCTTCTTTTCCTGCCGGCCTCACCCGGCGCTTAATCTTCCCTGGGACCCCGCCCGCACCCCGCGTAAGTGGGGGTTGGGGAGGTAGGAGAGAGAGGGAGAAAGAGAGATATATACGGGCCCGATACCTCCGCCGCGCTCCTTGCACCGTCGCCCAAAGCCGCCAGCCCCGAAGACAGGCGCACGCGAAAACTCGCCGCCCGCAGACGTCCAAGACGCCTCCCCCGTTAGCCGCGCCGCCGCCAGGGGCCGCTGTTGCAGGCTCTCCGTAACGCCAGCGCCGCTTCCTCTCCCCGCCCCGCCTCCCGGTTTCAAGAATCGGGAGGCGAACGCGCGCGCACGCTCGGAAGGTATCGGCGACTTCGCCCGAGCGCGCGCGCGGCAACGTTGGGAAAGGGCGCGTTCGAAGGGAGAGCCTTAAGGAGAGCGCGCTCGGCTGCTGTCGGAAAATTCCGGCGAAAGAGAGGAAATCCAGAAAGGAACCCCGAAAAGCTCTTCGATAACTTTCGGCTTTTGGGACGAGGACTCGCATTCTGCGCGGCTCCAAGTCCTTTTTAAAGAAAATAAAAAATTAATTGATCGATCGGGTGGTTAATTTATTTATTTATTTATTATTATTATTATTATTATTATTATTATTATTAAAAAATGGAGCTGCCAGAATGCGGTCATCTCGAACACGCCAAAAGCCGAAATTTCATTAATTAAAAGTAATTAAAGTCATGAATAAAAAAGAATTAATGGATGGATGGATGGCTAGGGCTCAGCAACCACAAAGCCAGGGTCCTAGAAAGCCGCCGCCCACGTGGCTGAGAGACATCAGAGCATCATCGCAAGCTCTCAAGCCACGTGTGCCCCAGAACCCAGGGAAAGTCACAGTCTTACTAAAGAATAGGGCTTCCGTGTAAACATAAAAAGGAGAATGCTGCGAACTCCTATGCATGCTGTGTATTTGGGAAGGAGTCTCTTTGAAGCTTACTTCCGAGTACAGCAAGCACCAGGTTGTTGTTTTTTTGGGTCGGGGGCTGAAAGGAAGGCATAATTAGACAGACCTCTACCCTCAAAGCCCACAGACTCTAAATAAAAATCAGCATTTAAATACTCGTTCACTTCGGCTATAAAAAAAAATTATGCTACTGCTGCTACACCTGACTACTTACTACAAATACAAATCCCACTTCAGTCAAGAGTGCTGGTGTTAAACTCACCAGTACCGTACTGAGAAAGAAAAGCAAGTTGATGACCTAGGAAACAGCAGCTTATTCCAGGCAGCCACTGAATGACTGGAGGTAGCTGGGCATACTTCACTTTATGATGCATAGTCAAAACACAACTTGCATGTAAAATGCTTCCGACATTCTTTAAAAACATACCTTGCAGCTAATCTCAGCAGGGGCAAAAATAAAGATTTACTTACCAAGTCTGCAAAGTGCTATCTAGGTGTCCCAGGAGCCACTTCAAATGCTAGATACCTATGCTAATGCCCTGACCTGCATTTGTCAATCTTGATAAAGACAGCCTAGAAAGCAGTTTGCCCCTAGCTTGGCTTTGGCTTTTACTCTGGAAACTGTTGATTTATGCACATCCAGTCAATCCACAACTGTATGAGCTGCCTACAAGTTGACAATGCGAGCCACTTACTAATCACTTCAGATTAGGCAACTGGTCCTAACATAAGGTATATAAAAAAAGAACTTGATTCAATAACAGAAAAAACACAAGAAGCAGAAGTATCCTTTAAATCACCTATTGTCATTTAATTGTAATTACCTATTGTCATTTAATTCCCACCTGTATATTGATGGTGTCAACTATCTATTCAATAGAAGTGACTGCAGTTTGTTTGTATTGCTAATGTACTTTCTCCGCTTGCAGTTAGCATAGTTCTGGGATTCATACCCTGCTTTCTCAGCAGAATCTGCAAGTGTTCTCTATTGTTTTCTGGGAGAAGCTCAACTGGTGAGCATCCCTTGGAATGCTTGCCCACTAGGAAATAAGTGTTAATAAGTGTCCCAATAGTTAAGAGAATGTGGATGTATTCCCCCTTCTTTCTGGGTATTTCTAATATTCCTCCCTACCCACATCTCTTTTCACTTTTAAGACAGAGTCAATTCCTCAGAGAGAGAAAAATTGTGGTAGTGCCTGTTATTTCCACAGTCTCTTGTAACTCCAATACTACTTTAACTTTACAAGTCCCCAGGTCATTTCCTGGGCAAGATGGTGTCAAGCAGCAGGGAGTCCTATTAGTGACTTGCTGGATCATCACCTTGTGGTGAGTGGGCTTCCACATTCCTATGAGCCTTGTGAGCGAAGCCATCAGGAGTCTCATACTCCCAGCAGGGTCACCCAAGGCGGTAAGGTCAAAGGGGGGGAGCTAGACCAAGAATGATCCAAGAAGTCCTCAACGGCAGAACAGGCGGAAGATACAACGGCTGTGATGGCAGATGAAGGCTGCATCAGATAAGAATCTACCAGTCGTCGTGATACTCACGCCATCGGAATAGAGCCTTACTGTGAAGACTGTGCGTTGGTCTGCGTGCACTGATCTAGACACATAAAACAAATGCATGCACAGGTGTCTTCCAAAACCGCATCCCAAACCCAAACCCCAAAAGTCCCATGGCGATCGGCAAATGGTAACAGGGGCAGGACTGTGAAATCTGGAAGGCCCTAGTCATGAACCGGTACATGGGCAGTGGATACAGATTCAGTCGCTCTGACTCAAGGAATGAGACAGTTGAGCATCTTGGCAGCTGTATCCATGACTGAGCAGCCCTATTTAGGATCCACTCTGTCGGCTCATCCCAAAAAGAGGCTAAAAAAGGTGCCCTAAACATAATCTGCCTCCCTATTTCCCTGACTGGATTACAGTGCCCAGTGGGGTCACCCAGCGGTCGTAAAAGAGAATTGAACTTTGGAACATGGAATATATGGACTTTGCTGGATGACACAGATGATGAGCATTCTGAACGCTGAACTGCCATCATTGCAAGAGAGCTGCGACGTTTTAACATCAATATTGCAGTGCTTCAAGAAACTCGAAGAGCTGGTGAGGGACAATTGAAGGACAGAAAGGAGGCTACACTTCTTCTGGAAAGGTCTACCTGAACAAGAACATTGAATACATGGAGCAGGCTTTGCTATCAAAAAAGAGCTTGTGAAGCTCTTGTCAGAAGTCCCTATCAGCATTAATGAGCAACTTTCAACCCTTCAAATAAGACTCACCATAAACCATCAGGCTACTATTCTAAGTGCTTATGCACCAACTCTGGATGCCAGTGAAGACATTAAAGATTTTTTTTTTACTCTCAGCTGTATACCATCCTCTCAGAGACACCTAAGGAGGATAAAGTTATTCTCCTGGGTGATTTTAATGCAAAAGTTGGGCGAGATTTCGATCTGTAGCCTTGGACTATTGGGAAAGAAGGAATTGGCAACAGCAACCAGAACAGAATCTTACTTTTGACTATATGTGCAGCACACAACCCTGTTATTACCAACACACTCTTTCAACAACAACAAAGTTTAAAACATCATGGAGGCACCCCAGTCGAACCACTGGCACCTCTTAGACTATGTAATTGTCCGAGTAGAAGATCGCTGTTATGTGCTCCTTACCAGAGCTGTGATGAGTGCTGACAACTGCTGGACAGATCACCGATTAATACACTCCACGATGGCTATCAAGATTATACCACAACGTAGGCTTCAAGGTAGAAATCAAGGTGCAAAACGAACACTCAAGCCCCTCAAGATTGCTTTGGAGTTCCCTGATAACATTGAGGAACACTGGACCAAGCTAAAAACATCATTTGAACAAACTATTGGATACCAAACCAAGAAACACCAGGACTGGTTTGATGAGAATAACAGTAAGATTGGACACATTATTGACAAGAAAAAGAAGGCCTTTCAGATCTGGCAAAGAGAAATAAATAAATAAATAATTTATACCCCACCCATCTAGTGGGGTTTCCCTGGCCACTCTGGGCATCTCCCAACAGAATATTAAAAACATGATAAAACATATAACATTTAAAAAATTCCTAAACAGGGCTGCCTTAAGATGTATTCTAAAAGTCAGATAGCTTTTTATTTCCTTGACAACTATTGGGAGGGCGTTCCACAGGGCGGGCACTACTACTGAAAAGGCCCTCTGCCTGGCTCCCTGTAACTTCACTTCTCGCAGGGAGGGAACTGCCCTCAGAGCTGGACCTCAGTGAATGATGGGGGTGGAGACACTCCTTCAGGTATACTGAGCCAAGGCCATCTAAGGCTTTAAAGGTCAGTACCAACACTTTGAATTGTACTGGGAGCCAATGTAGGTCTTTCGGGACTGGTGTTATATGGTCTCAGCGGCCACTCGCAGTCAGCAGTCTTGGTGCCACATTCTGGATTAGTTGTAGTTTCCAGGTCAGAGTGCATTGCAGTAGTTCAAGCGGGAGATAACTAGACCATGCACCACTCTGGAGAGACAGTCTGCAGGCAGGTAGGGTCTCAGCCTGCATACCAGATGGAACTGGTAGGCAGCTGCCCTGGACACAGAACTGACCTGTGCCTCCATGGACAGCTGTGAGTCCAAAATGACTCCCAGACTGTGCACATGGTCCTTCATGGGCACAGTTACCCCATTCAGGACCAGGGAGTCCTCCACACCTGCCCAACCCCTGTCCCCCAAAAAACATTACTTTTGTCTTGTCAAGATTCAGCCTCAATCTGTTAGCCTTCAGACACTCACACAGGACATTCACCACCTTCACTGGTGAGGTAGAGCTGGGTATCATCCGCATACTGATGAACACCCAGCCCAAACACCCTGATGATTTCTCCCAGCATCTTCATATAGATGTTAAAAAGCATGGAGGAGACGACAGAACCCTGAGGCACCCCACAAGAGAGAACCCAGGGGACTGAACACTCAATCCCCAACACCACTTTCTGGACACGGGCTAGGAAGAAGGAGCAGAACCACTATATAACAGTGCCCCCAGCTCCAAGCTCCTCTAGACGGTCCAGAAGGATGTCAGGGTCAATGGTTTCAAAGGCCAAATCTGGGAGAGCTGTGTACAGCTATTAACCAAATGAAACACAACAAAGCCAGCGGAACTGATGGGATACCTGCTGAAATCTTCAAAGTGGGTGGAATTAAACTTAAACAACTTCACAAGCTCATCAAAAAAATCTGGGAGAGAGAGGAGATCCCAGCAGACTTTAGGGATGCCAAAATGATCAAAAGGTGACGGAATGGATTGTGGAAACTATCGAGGCATCTCTTTATTAGCAAAATTCTGGCAAGGATCTTAGCAAACCATCTCTTAACAATATCCAAGGCTACCCTTCCTGAATCCCAAAATGGTTTTAGACCTTCTAGGGGGGGACAGTGGACATGATTTTCACCACTCAACAGCTTCAAGAAAAGTGCAAAGAACAAAACCAGCCCCTGTAAATGGTGTTTATTGACCTGACTAAGACCTTCGACACTATAAATCTTATTGCCCTTTGGCATTTCCTTCTGAAAATTGGCTGCCAAGATAAATTTGTGAACATCCTTTGGCTCCTCCATGATGATATGACAGCAACAACAGCAATGGTTCTCAAAGTGAACCATTCACATTAGGACCAGGTGATAAACAGGGTTGTGTTATCGTCCCAACTCTATTCATTATTTTCATTGCCATGATCCTACACTTTGTCGAAAGGAAACTCCCCACCAGAGTAGAAATCATATATCAAACAGATAGAAAGCTCTTTAATCTGAGTAGGCTGAAAGCAAATAGTAAGGTTACCTTAACTTCTGTCATAGAGCTTCAGTATGCTTAGAGGATGACCTCCAAACCATCTTAAATATCTTCACGCAAGCTTACAAAAAGCTTGGCCTGTCATTCAATATCAAAAAAACCAAAATGCTGCGCCAACAAGCACAAAGCAACCCCTCTGCAGTACCACAAATCCAACCCAATGGTGTAACGTTGGAAACTGTTGATCACTTCTCCTACCTGGGCAGTTATCTTTCTACAAGGGCCAACATTGATGCCAAAAGCCAACATCACCTGAGCTCTCTGAGTTTGGGTCCCCGAACCCCCTGGGTGTGTTCTGCAACATCACCTGAGCTTTCTCCAGATTGAAGTGCAGAGTGTTTGAGGACCGGGACAGTTGCAGGGAAACAAAAATGCTTGTACACTACTATTGTACTACCAACTGTATGCTTGTGAAACATGCATCTCTTATAAACACCATCTCCAACTCCTCGAAAGATTCCATCAACGATGTCTATGAAAAATTCTACACATCACTTGTGAAGACAGGCAAACTAATGCCAGTGTACTGGAAGAAACAAAGATCACCAGTGTAGAAGCAATGATTGTTCAACATCAACTTCGTTGGACTGGTCATGTTGTTCGGATGCCTGATTATCGTCTTCCAAAGCAACTACTCTATTCCAAACTTAAAAATGGAAAGCGTAATGCTGGTGATCAACAAAAGAGGTTTAAAGACTCTCTCAAGGCAAATCTTTAAAAAGTAGTATAAACACCGACAACTGGGAAACACTGGCCTGCGAGTGCTCCAATTGGAGAACAGCCTTTACCAAAGGTGTCATGGGCTTTGAAGACACTTGAATTCAGGACAAAAGGGAGAAACATGCTAAGAGGAAGGCACGTTTGACAAACCCTCACCATGTTCAACTCCCGCCCAGAAACCTATGTGGAAGGATGTGTGGATCCAGAATTGGCCTCCACAGTCACTTACGGACTCACTGTTAAAACCGTGTTCATGGAAGACAATCTTTCTCAGCTACAAGTGATTGCCAAAGAAGAAGGCTTTAACTGAAATGAATCAAATAACTCTACCTATTATACTTCAGCCCAGTTAATGTTCACATTTTTATTATTACTCCTGTAAGATAGGCTTCAAATAAAATTTCTCTCAGTTGCCTAAGGTGCTAATGATATTTCATCTTTCGCAAAATGGGAAAGCATAAGGAGAAGTGTTATAAGCACTGTAATTTCTTTAGTCCCAAACACATAATTAAGAACGCTTGTTGAACTGCACTAGGAAAGCTCTGTTGGTTAGAGCAGTGGCGCCCAATTAGGGGTCTGGGGATCCCTGGGGGTATGCAGAACACACCCAGGGGGTTCGGGGACCCAAACTATATTTTGGGTCATTTTTGCGTGGTAATATCTCAAATTTTATGGTCTGTTTAGCGCTGTGTGATTTTTCAACAAATTGGCCAAAATCGGTTTGGATATCACATTGCGATAACAATTTTGACCCAGCAATGCGCAGCAATATATTGCTCCTCACGCAAGGGAGAGCAGGGCAGCCAGTTTCAAGGCATCGCTGATACCACATGATGAACTCAGCCCTTAACACTGCTGATCTGAGCTTGCCTTCCTCATGCTGAGGGAGACAAAGGCAGCCGATAACACTGCAGTCTTCCCTCACACTGAGGGAAAACAGGGTATCTAACTGTGAGGTGCTGCCTTTCACTCATGCTGACAAACAGAGCAACTGATCGCCTTCAAGGCACCATGGCACTATCTTCCCCTGGCATTGAGGTGGAGCAGCTTTTCTCAGTCAGCAAGAAAGCAGCAGCAGCCACAGTGGACATACATCTTAGCTGGCTGCCACTGCTGGCTGTCCCATTGAAGGGGGCTTGATGCACCACCCATCCCCATCCCATCCCCCTCAAACAATGTGGTGGAGGTGACTCCGCTTCCTCTTCTCCCCACCCCCAAACCCATTCTGATCTCCATAACTGCTCCTTCCCTCATCCCCACGCCTGATCTGCATGCACCCCACCCACAGGATCTATGTGACTGCTCCTTCCCTCACCCCCAATTTCAGGTATCAGAATATCGCAAGGTTTAGCAATATGTGTCACAATGTTGAAAACCAGATATCGCTCAGCCCTAGTTTGTTTTTCAGTATACCTAAAATCCTCTGCTTATTAGGCACTACCCCACATTTTGTTCAGAAAATTGCTTTTTGAAAGTAGGGGGTCCGTGGCTTGGCTTTTGAAAAATAAGGGGGGTCCCCTCAGTAATTAGCTAATTGGGAACCACTGGGTTAGAGCATGGAGCTGATTACACCAGGGTTGCAGGTTCAATCCCAATACGGGACAGCTGCACATTCCTGTATTGAAGGGGGTTGGACTAGATGATCCGCAGGATCCCTTCCAACTCTACAGTTCTATGAAACTACTTCCTAATTATGTTGTCTACATTTAGGGTACAAGAGAAGTATTTGTGTAGCTTCCCAACAATGTTCTCTAGTAACTTTTAAGATCCAACCTATCCTGAGAATCACATTCCAGAACTTCAAAATGAACAATGAATCTGCCACCTATCCTGTACGTATGATAGGTATCAAAATACTGACTATCAAAACACTGTTTTCCTTTATGTGTTTTGTGGATCTCAGCCCTGGTAAAGCTTAGCTGGGAAAACAGAATTGCCAGTTCAACTAATCTGTAGAGATAAAAAGTTTTATGAACTTATGTATTTATGTGTGTGTGTGTGTGTGTGTTTATATTTGAGAGACTCTTATGTGGTAGCTGTGATAACAGGTACGAGATGGTTCTTAACGCCAAGAGAACTAATTTTTATTCCTACATTTTGCTACCCAGAATCAGAAAACGTAAGAAGAAGCTCTTCAGTTCTTAGTCTTGTTTTTTTAAAAAAATGATCCCCAGTATTTGGAGGGAGGGTCTCTGCACCCCACAGAAAAGAAAAGCGCGCGGCAACCCAGCCAGGACCTTGCTTCGCTTTTTCTTTTATCCAAAGGGGTTGGGTCAAATGGTCCCTAATAAACCTCCCCCGTCCCCGCCTTTTTCAGTTGCTTGCCCGGCTCCTTAGCCGCACCTCCGAAGCGCAATGAACTGCCAGGAAAGGTTGTTCTCACCTGGAGTTTGGCCTCCCGCCTCGGTCATGGCGCCAGCCTCCATCGCTCCTTAGGGTCTGCAGCCCATCCAAGCACAAAGGAACCGTCTCTAGGAACCATTGCGGGTCACCTTGTAGCAGCACGAGCGCTATATGGTGTTGCGCCCGGATGCAGAGGGTGACCGTAGAGATAAAAAGTAATGTAATCTATGTAATATTTGACCCGGGAATATTATAAACGGCATCATTCACACAGAGGTTAAATATATATATAAAGAGAGAGAGTGTGTGTGTATGTATGTGTCTTTATTTTTTAAATGCCACAGAAAACATAAAAACTATCGTTTAGACCCATCAATATAGGATATCAAACGCTTGACGGAGGAGTTTGAAAAGAGCGCCGGAAGTGAGGTGAGGGGGCAATAAACACACACACCCTGACGCCACATCCGGCGGAAGGAAAAGGCCTCTCTGTTGACCGTTGGCGACGCTTCCGCTACTCGAGGCGTCGGAGGACCTCCTGCCGAGGCCATGGCGCCGGTGTCCCGCTCGCGGAGCCCAGAGGAGTCGCCGCCGCCCTCACGGCGGGATCGGAGCGGCAGCTCAACCAGCCCTTCCCCGCCCAGGTCCAGCCGGAGCAAGAGGTCCCGAGCCCGGTCTCCGTCCCGGTCTCGGTCCCGCGAGCGCGGTGGTGGCGGCGGCGGGGGGTTCCGTCAGCGGCCCGGCCCGCTTCACCACTTCGGCCACCGCCATGGCCCAGAGCACTACGGCAAGGAGCAGGAGGAGTCGCTGAGGCAGAGGTACGTGGGGAGGCTTGCCTGATGGCCTCATCCGAGAAACGATCCTGGCGGGGTCTCCCCTCTTGAATATCTCCCCTTTTGAATATTTCCTCCCTTCCTCCCTTACCTGTTTAATGCGCCGCTTGGTTGAGGCTTGCAAAAAGATAACAGCGCCGAGGCACGTGCCCTCCTTTATAAACATCGGAAGGTTAAATAAAGTACCAAAAGAGAGAGAGAGGAAAGTTACATGCAAGCTGTGCAGGAAAAGGTGCAGCTTCGGCTGAGGCTTCCCTTTCCCGCCCCCTCCCCGGGTACCTGTTCCTTTCCCCGCTTTTGCTAGCTGCAGCTACGAAACGGACAACTGTGAAATCAGTGTGGAGGATCTCAAGCCAGGGATAAGGAACTTGAGGCTCTCTGGATGTAGTTGGCCATGCAGACTGGAAGTTGGTGCCCTGCAACATATGGAACGTCCCATGTTCCCCATCCCCGATCAATACGAATCAGTGTCCAAGTTTAACCAGTTTCTCATAAAAAGTTAACACAAAGAGTGGTTGTGCCTTTATGTGGTTGTGGTTGTGCCCCAAGTCATTTCTCTCCCACCCTTTCAGAATGTAGGTATATGGTTAGTTTTGCCATATTTGCAGATCTCTGTTATTCCCTTATTTCTGTATACCAGAGTTGCTGTTAAAAAGCACAGAAGCAGGGCTGTTTTGGGGTTTTTATGACAATCTAATTCTAAACCATAACAAAACCATTTGTGACATAAGATCTAATATGTTGGCTTTATATGGGTTCCAATCCTTATTGGGACCAAGTTGCTGACAGCCTACCGCCTTCAGACGTTTTGATCATCTTTGACTTTAGAGCCTGGAATGGGGAAGGAGCATGAGAATGAGATCTTCTTGGTGGCAGCACTTTGCCTGTGGCAAGTAGTATTGCAACTCATCCCCTACCCTTGTTATAACAGCTAGAAGGTTATTACTATGACTCCTAGGCATGGAGGTTTAAGGTGTGATACATAGTGCAGTTTAAACTGATGAAGTGATGGCTAAATTGACTTCAGTCTCAAGCATAAACCCTGTTCATACATGCATGGAAGTAGGTTTCATTCAATTCAGAAAGGATTTGCTTTTGAGTACATATGCAAAGGTTAGGTCGGGTAGTGATTTTGATTGGGCAACGTATCACTAAATGTTAGCCCATTGATGCAAGCATCTTGTATGTTGATTTTGCTGTTGTGTAACTTTTGTTCTGATTTAAAACAATATCTTTATTTTTATTTATATCTTTTTTGTACCACTTTATATTCTTAAGGGGGGGGGGAATATCAGAGCAGTTTACACCATATTAATACATCAAGTAAAACAATCCAGAATAAAGTATACATCCAAAGCAATATAATTAACAGGAAACTTAAATATTATTTTAAAGATTTAAAAATAAAACTTTACTAAAGGAATTCAGATATAAAATGCACATTTAAACCAGCATAACTAACAAGAGACTAAAATATTATAACCACATAACGTTGCTACTGCCACTGCTGCTAATCCTTCCAGTGGGGTTTCATGGCAGATAGCAGTAGTGGAAGTTCAGGCTTGATGACCTGGGTTTGTACTAAGAGACAGCCAAGATGGTCTTTGGCCTCTTCAGAAGCCTCAGCTTTAGTAGCTAGAGTCAGTCAAGGCCCTTCTCTCCCAGGCCAAGTGGCAAAAGGTGTGCAATGAAGGGAGCAGGTGCCCCAGGACTCACAGTTAAGATGAGCCTTCAATGATCTCACCTCTCTTGTGACCTCTGGACATTAATTTGTCTAACCTCTTTAGCGTGTTCAGCACTGCAATGCATCTAAGGCAGAGCTCTCCAAATTTTGTGTCGTGACTTGTTAGTGTGTTGGCTGCAATGCATAGGTGTGTTGTGCAAATACTCCCTGTGCTCCTCTCTGGATTAGTTTAACCTCCGGTTTGCTAGTAAACTGAATTACTGTGTAGTGAAATGATGCATGTCAAAAAAACTGTATCACCAATGTGAAATGTTTGGAAAGATCTGATCTAGGGAGATTGTTTTCCCTTTCAGAAAAATTCAAATACTGTTACTGATAAATTACCGTATTTTTCGCTCTATAACACACACCTGACCATAACACGCACATAGTTTTTAGAGGAGGAAAATCCGTAGGCATGCCCCCCATAGGCATTCCCTCCATAACACGCACAGACATTTCCCCTTACTTTCTAGGAGGAAAAAAGTGAGTGTTATGGTGCAAAAAATACGGTAAGTTGTTTCTTACATTAGCAGTTCCATTCAGCTGTGAGGAACCTCAGCCCGGGTCCAAACGCAGTCTTCCTGGACTCCCTACATCATGCTCTCCTTCCCAGACACCCAAACTTGCACTGTTCACACCCTCCTTGCTGGCCTAAATGTATCATTGAACTGTGATAAAGCTTCTTAATTACCCAGTCAGAGAGGTGTGTGTTGTATGTATTAAGGATGGGCAATACTGTATCTGGTTTTCAACATCACAATATATCACCAGCTAAATATCACAATATCTTCATATAGCACAATATACCAGTATATCTGTGGTGGCGAAGGACCTTGCTGGGCCTCCCTGCGGGGTCAGAGAGTCCTGCCATACCTCCCTGCAGCAGTGGAGGGTGCGCAGAGCCGTAGCTAGGTGATCTTGCGCCCCTGGCAGAACCGTCCAGATTCCGCCCCCTACCCATGGACAAATTATTCTTTCCGCTCTCCTCCAACCTCTCCCTGTTCAATTCCCCCTCTATTTCAAAAGCTTTTCTTATGAGGCAATAATTGATATTTTTATTTGTAGACATATTTATGGACATATTTGTAGCCGATTTTGCACCTCCCCCTCACCTGCGCCCCTGGCGGGGGCTCACCTCACCATATCCTAGGTACAGCCCTGAGGGTGCACATTGCTTTCCTGCAGCAGCAGAGGGCCTTGCCAGGCCTCCCCGCAGCAGTAGGGGTCCACAGTACCTCCCCACAGTGGTGGAGAGTGTACTGCACATCCCCACAGCAGCAGAGGGTGCCGCTGTAGCTCCTTATGGTGGTGGAGGGTGCGCTATGCTTCCCTGCAGCAGCAGAGGGCCTTGACGAGGCTCCCTGTGGCAGTGGAGGCCCTAAAAAATGTAAAAGTAGTAGATTTAATAAAAATTGTAAATGAACTTCCATATATTATATTTAATACATTTTTAAACTAAATTATGAGTAGTTTAAGTGATTTACTAGTCAAGTTGCATCTGCTTCCCCCCACAGAAGTCTAAGTGGAATCTGTGCATGCATAAGCCCCATTGAGTTCAACTAATACTGAAAAACAGTCTCCTCATAATTCTCACACAGTACCCAACCTCCTATTTCAGCATAAGGCAGCCAGTTAAATCTTCTACCCTCCACTCTCCCCAGAAGCCCCCCCCAAGCCCTCATCCTATCAATCTCTCCCTTTTTATCAAAGGGAGGGAAGGAAGGCAAGCAAGCAAAAAGAGAGTCTCCTTTAAGTTTTAAAAAAACAAAACCCTTTTTAATATGGAGGAAAGCCTTTTAGGGGGAACCAACAACATAAACAGCACTAGAAAAGAAAAAGAAAAACTCTTTCCCCCTCTTTTTTCCACTGGTGAAGGAAGAAAGATGTGCTTTCCAGTTCTTTGTTTACCTTGCCTCTTTGATTGACTAGCTGTGGGGGGGTCCCTCCTGGATTGCTAGCAGACTGAGCTCCTAAGTAGATAAATACCAGTGAATCTGAAAGAGTTTGCTGGTTTGTGTGAAGGTTGTTCTTCATTTCTCATGGATTAGGAGAGGAGGGAGAGAGCAAACAAAGCTGGAGACACTTTTCTACAAATTACAGTGGTGCCCCGCAAGACGAATGCCTCGCAAAACGAAAAACGCGCAAGACGAAAGGGTTTTTCGGTTTTTGCGTCGCTTCGCAAGACAAAAACGTCTTGCGAGTTTGTTCGCTTTTTTCCTAAAGCCACTTGAAGAGGCGCAGTTGCGATGGACCGTGCTTTGCAAGACAAAAAACATCGCAAGACGAATGTCTCGCGGAATGAATTAATTTCGTCTTGCGAGGCACCACTGTATCTGCAAAGTTTCAGTATCTGCTACAAAGTATTTATTCAGCTGAGCTACTTCCTAGGAAACTGTCAAGTCTCTGCCTTATTGAAACACTTATCATGATGTTATTTTGATACAATATGGCAATTTATTGCACAGCCCTAGTATGTGTGTGCAGAAATCTCTTGACTGTTTGCATGACAGGAATATACTGTAGTCTACTGCACAAAACTAACATTGCTCCACCCATTTTTGTCTCTGACCCCATTCCCCACTGGCATGTGGGCCCCAGAAGGTTGTTGGTGAGGAAAAGTGGCTCTCAGGCTGAAAACGGTTCCCCACTCCAGCCTAACCCTTTGGCTCTATAGCAACACTGTCTCTTATCCCTGTGTTGTGCTTAATTTTTATACATGGAATATATGTCCTGGGTTTTAACAGAGATGCATCTTTTACAGGCGATTAAACGAGAGAGAGAGAATAGGTGAACTTGGAGCACCTGAAGTTTGGGGATTCTCACCAAAGATTCCTGACCTAGAGTAGGTTTGTGGTTTTTTAATAAATAAATTAATACTGCTGTTTTCATTGCTGTAACCTGTCTTGAGGACTTTTTCTGAATTCTAATAAGGAGGATGGTGATTTTCTTTTTCCATTTTGTTTTGTTGTCCCCCCCCCCCCCAATGTTGGCTTATTTAGCATCATGCTTTTGTCAAATGTATTTTGTGTTCTACTTTGCTACATTCCTAAAATCAAATTGTAGAATCCCTTGGCATATTTAGCCCCACATATATAATTAATATTTTAAAATCCAAAGAGTGGTAAGCCCTTGCACAGAAATTTATTTTATTGAAATACTTAACACTGAAGTTTTTATATGCATTTGACCGCAGCCTTTCAAATTATGATGATATATTTTGCACTTCTACCTACACTAATATTGTTTTGTGCTCTGCCTTGAAATCTAGCTCTGATGAACACACTCCTGCAGAAGATGAAGATGGTACATCTAAAAAAAGCAGCTCTTCTGATTCCAGCTCAGAAGGTATTTTGCACTGATTTGGTGGTGTTTGGGTAACATCATTAGTATTTATAGGGTCTGAGTTGTCTTGCCTTCCTAGAATGAATGCACTCCAAATGGAATTGCTAAAGTAAATTGCATCAATAATAATTAATGTCGACAGTTCCTGACTCGGTGACACTTCCCATTGCCTTAACAGTTGTCATATTATTTGCAAATGATGTCTCCCATCCATATGCAACAGCAGTCTCCTACCTGTTCTAGAAAGCAAGGCTGCAGCCTGGCCTCATAGGTGTAGCAGATGCAATCTGTTGGTCAGGAAGTAACAACCCATAGAGTGGATTGTTTGGTTTGATTGTAAAAACATTTCATTTTCAAATTATTTTCAGAGGAGGAGAAGAGGAAGAAAAAGAAGAAAAGGAAGAGAAAAGCTGCTTCACGTATGTGTAAACCTGTTGTGCAAGACTTGCGTTCCCACCTTGGAATTGGCCTCTTCCTTCTTTTGAGCTGCACACTTAAAGGGGATTCTCCCAACCCACCTACACTATAGTTCAAATAAGGAATAGCAAATTCCCATAGTCTTTAAAGTCATATTTCTTATTCCATTCATTCCGAAGTATTAACTTCCTCAGTTGTCAAGAATTTTGGCAAATTGAGAATCATATCACAATAGCCCCATACTAACATTGTTCCATTGGACCCTTAAGCTCTCAGGAAGATAAGCTACAATTGAATGATATTGCATGAATGTTCATAAATCATAGTGGGGTTTTTTAAAATGAATATCACATGTGGCATAGTGGTGCTGGGCCCTCCAGCTCCCATTAGCCTCAACCAATGCGGGAGTGATGACAGCTGCAGATTCTCATCATTCCTGCTTTTCCATTCCTATTGTGAATAGTCCAGGGCTGCAATGCATTGTGCACTGGGGCATAATTAAATTCCTTTTTCAGCTGCTATGTAATGTATATTAGGCTGGGAAAGTGAGCAGGTGGTTGGTTCAAAGTTACCCAGTTGGCTTCCTGGCTGATTTGGAATTTCTGTTCTGGTCTTCCCAGTCCTAACCCAACACCATTCACTATACCACACTGGTTTTCCACCCTTCTTTCACTCAAACTTTTTATGCCTTACCCCTGCTTATTTTTGCTTTTCTTTGTTATTAACATTTCAGGTGATGAGGAAAAAAAGAAATCCAAGAAGAGAAAAAAGAAGCATAGGAAGTAAGAGCTGGTTTTTTTAAAAAAAACAACTTGTAAAATTGCGGAGTTTGTGTTTCATGACACTAGTATCAAACTCCTGTTTCCCCAGCTGCTACGTTATCACCAAGAGAACTCTTGACTCTGCTTTCAACTAATGCTTTTTGTTTATTTCATTTTGCATTGTTTATTTCTGTTTTGGATTTTAGTTTGCTTTCCTTTTTTGGTCCCAAAAAGGATGTTTTTTTCTTGGGTTATGGTTTTCCCCCCATAGTATCCTTTATACTTTATACATAGTATCCTTCCTGCCAACCTAGCAGTTTGAAAGCACGTCAAAGTGCAAGTAGATAAATAGGTACTGCTCTGGCGGGAAGATAAACAGTGTTTCCGTGCGCTGCTCTGGTTCGCCAGAAGCGGCTTAGTCATGCTGGCCACATGACCCAGAAGCTGTATGCCGGCTCCCTCGGCCAATAAAGCGAGATGAGCGCCGCAACCCCAGAGTCGGCCACGACTGGAACTAATGGTCAGGGGTCCCTTTACCTTGACCTATCCTTTATACATATGGCTTTTCTTTAACCCTTTCATTGATAATATTCTTAATATTGATAATATTCCTGTAAGCGACACAAAGCCAAAACATTTCTTCTTGTTCTTACCAACCTTTCTTCTTCCTTGCTTTGATTTTACATATTTATCCCATTTCCCTCTCACTTCTCAACAGAAAAAAATCCAAGAAAAGAAAGAGTAAAAAGAGCAGGAAAGACTTCAGCGAGTCAAGCAGCGAAGATTCTGATGACGACGAACAGCAAGAGGATGATCTCTGGATTGAGAGATCAAGTAGGTTTTGAATGCTCAAAGCTTCTTGGAAAAGCCTGCACACAGGAGCAGCCTTCACTGTTAGATTGGTCTTTGCTAAGGAAAGGCATCTCTAAAGAGATGTCAACTGATGTAGGCTTTAAATTTATTCCTTTTGTAAGATGGTTATTTAGTTTATATGTATACCCCACCTTTTCCAACAGAAAAAAAAGGTGTGCTAATAAAATGAATATGCCATAAAAAATAGATCAGACCACTGGAAGGCTACCTTCCTTTCGTGTAGAGTGGCTGGCTGCTGATGGAGCTCAAAGTAGGAGGGACAAGATGGAAGTTAGGCCAGCAGACCCCACAGAAAGGGTGGCAAGGATAAAATTTGTACAGTTGGGTTAAAAAAAGCTGGTTAAATAATGCATTAGAGAAGGTTTTGGCTTCATTCTTCCTTTTATTGCTTTCTTGCAGAAAATGCAGATGCTGTGGATTTCATAGGACCAGAAGCTCCCATTACTCATGCCTCTCAAGATGATCGGCCCTTGAAGTAAGTGCTGCACCTTTAGCTTATTTCAGCATTTGAAATCCAAGGTAGCCAAGGAATCCAAATACAGTTCTTAACTATTATAGGGCATATTTAGATGTTCACAGAGCTCAGATAACAGAGCATATATAATCCTTAATAATCCTCAGCAAGCATCCTATTAGTTAGATCTATACTATTTTACCTGTACAGTGGTACCTTGGTTCTCAAACTTAATCCATTCCGGGAGTCCGTTTGACTCCCGAAACAGTTCGAAAACCGAGGTGCAGCTTCTGATTGGCTGCAGGAGCTTCCTGCAGTCAATTGGAAGCCACGTCAGATGTTCGGCTTCCGATAGAAGTTCGCAGACCGGAACATTTCCAGGTTTGCGGCATTCGGGAGCTGATTTGTTCGACAGCCAAGCCATTTGGGAACCAAGGTACCACTACTACAGATGAGTGAGTCTGAAAAAAATAGTAGCTTGCTTTAAGTCCATCTTTTTCATTTGTAGCTCAGGTGAAATTTGATGTGGGAACTTCCTGCTCTCATTGGCACTTGGATGGATGGATGTTCCAGAAGGGGTCGTTTCATGAGTTGAAAATATGGGCCACAATTGTGTGCCCTGACCTTCTGGTGGACTATAATCTTCCTAACTTCCCAGTGCTAATGCACGCGAGAGAACTGTGCTAGAGCCTCATGAAAACTTCTCTATATTTTGGCTTTCGATTCTGTGACATATGCTTAAACTAGATGTTCTTACACTTCCTTTTCTAACATGTCTCACCTTGACAGTGAAGGGAAGCAGGTAGCAATGTGGAAAAGAACAAACTCTGGCTGCACTGCTTGTCCCAGCATTTTCTTATTGTTGCCCAGACAAAATGGAGAGCTTAACAGGAGGAAATCCAGGTGGAATAATGAGGCCAAGAGAATTAAGATAGTAGAGAAAAGACCCACCTACCTCCTTTTGCCCTATCTTAGAGGCGCTTTGTAAGGAAGCTAGGATTGCAATGGTGAACTGAAAAGGGATCCAAGGTTTCGGCTTCCCTTACCTATCTAGGATTTCTTGCACAAAATGGGCCTGTATATGAAATAATATTTGTAAGTCAAATCAAATCAAATCAAAACTTTATTAGCAAAGCCAACAGGCCACAGCTATACAAGAGTTAAAAGTGAAAATAGGGATAAAAGGAAGAAAAGAACAAGCAAAAGGAGGTCCGTCAGATGAACAAGTCTGTCACTCAGATGGTGGCCCTCAATTTCGCAGCTCTCTCGATGTACCTCGCGACCTTCTCTGTTATCTGACTATCCGTATCAGATAATAGAAAATACAGTGTAATGTCTGGTGAACGGCCGGGGTTGGAGAGAATGAGTGGAGTAATAATCTCGTTCCTTAGGTCTTTGTAAAGGGGGCAAGATAGAAGGACGTGGGACACTGTTTCCGTGTTACCATCTCCACATGGGCAAAGTCGTTTTTCAAATGGAGTCTTTTGGTAACGACCTTCGAGTACAGCAGAGGGAAGAACATCCCATCTAGCCAATGTAAAGGCACGTCTGTATTTTGGGATGGTTAGTTTAAACAAATATGAAGCTGGAGAGTCAAAATGAGAAGGGGAAAAGTAGGTATACCATGGGCACAGTTTCTTTAAGATAATCAGGTTGTTTTGTCGTTCAATGTCTTTCAGGCGCTGGCCTATTAGACTCTTTGCTTTAATGAGGCCCATTGATAGTAGGGACTGTGAATGCAGACCGCATGTAAGGAGTTTTTGATGCACAGTTTTGAACCACTTGCTTTTGTGAGGGTCTTGCATTACTAGAGGCAGTAGACCAGGTGGATTTAGATTAAGACGAAGCCAATAGTTGAATGTTCTCTGCCAGGTCTGAGTTTCTACAGATGGAAGGCAGGCCTCGAGTCGTAATGCTGCGTTTGGAACACAGGAGGGGACGCCGAATATCTGCCTTAGAAATTTAGACTGAACAGTTTCAAGACTGGAGCAGTGGTTCCCCGTCCAGATTTGTGCCCCGTACAGTAACTGCGCCAGAGGTTTTGCTTGAAAAACTTCAAGGGCTGCTGGGATGTATCTGCCCCCCTTCGTGTAAAAGAAGCGGGACAGCATCTTGATACTTCGAGCTGCTTTTTCTTTGGCACATTTTTGATGGACATCCCAGGACCCGGTCGACTGGAAAACGATACCCAGATATTTGAAGGCTTTAACCTGTTCAATTGTCTGGTTATCCATCCTCCAGCTGTACTGTCTGTGTTTCCTTGCAAAAACCATAATTTTGGTTTTCTGGTAGTTTATTGCAAGTTGCTCTCTCCTACAGTATGCTGAAAATTCACCTATGAGCCTATTTAAGCCTATTCTTGTTCGAGATAGGAGTATCGCATCATCAGCATATAAAAGCACTGATATTGATTTGTCAGCCAGTTTGGGGGCGTGGAAGTCCGGAGATGACAAACAGTTAACCATATCATTGATGTAGATGTTGAATAGAACTGGGGCCAGGATGCAACCTTGCTTGACCCCCTTACTGACAGGAACTGGTCCTATAAGATGGCCATTTAACGAAGTTCTTACATGCAGCACCGTGTCTTTATATAAACAGCTGATCAGAAATAATAGTCTTTTGTCAATACTTGATGTGCTCAATTTATCCCAGAGTCTTACACGTGGAATTGAATCGAAAGCAGCCTTTAGATCGATAAAGGCTGCATATAACACCCCACGGGATTTTTTGGCATATTTGTCAATTAAATAGGCTAGGGTGAAGCAATGGTCTATGGTGGATCTGCCTTGCCTGAAACCCGCTTGCTCTTCCGCTAGAATAGCTTCAGTTTCCAGCCAGCTAGTTAGCTTGATATAAAGATGTTTGGCATATAGTTTGCTGGGTATAGGCAGAAGGCTGATTGGTCTATAACTCGCCGGGTCTGTCATGGGTCCTTTTTTATAGATTGGGATAATTATTGCCTCAGTCCAACCATCTGGGAGTAAACCCGTTGAGTCGATCCAAGAAAATAAAGACGCCAGCAGGGGGGCCCACCAGCCAATGTTGGACTTCAGAAGTTCGGCAGGGATGTAATCATTCCCTGGGGCCTTGTTGTTCTTTAATTGTGCGATTAAATTCTCAACTTCCTTTGCAGTTACTGGTGGCCAATGAGGTAGGTCCTCCAATTGAATGCATAGTTTGTAATGTTGGGCTTCCTGGTCATAGAACAAAGATTGAAAATGGCGCAACCACTCCATTGGTTCCACTGTACAGATGGAATTAGTACGCTCCTGGTCCAGTAGACCAGATATGGTTCGCCAAAAGCAAGTAGTATCTTTCTCGTGCGATGCCTTAACCAAACTGTGCCATGCGGCTCTTTCAGCTTCCAGTTTCTTTCTCCTTAGTAATTGTTTGTAAGACCGTCTCAGATAAATATAAGCATTAAGTAGGAGGGCAGTCCCTGATTTCCTGTATCTCTGGTAGGCTGTTCTCGTTTGTCTCCTTGTTTGCCTGCACTCCAGGTCAAACCAGCTAGCTCCGTCCTTTGCCCTCTTTGTAGCGGAGCTATGTATCACTGTTGTTAAATGGGGTTTCAATCTTTCCAAAAGTAATTTAAAGCGTTCCATAATCGCATCTACTGAATTGCCTGATACAATAGCGGAGCGAATAAGCTTTAACTCCACTGACTGAAGAAGGAGGGTTAGATTTTCATTCAGTATTGGGGACCATTTGAGTCTTTTGGGGGCAGGTATATCCAAATTTACAGAAGGTATATATTGTGGCTCGGCAATAGAATAGTCAAAAGGCCGACCTGCAAGCTCTAAAATTAGAGGTAGGTGATCACTCAGAGTATTGTGGCCCACTTGGAACTTCCTTACAAAGCTGTGAGCAAATCTTGAGATTAAGATATAATCTATAACGCTTCCCCCAGCCTTGGAGAAATGAGTATATTCCCCGGGGCGGTCCCCCTCTATATTGCCGTTTAATATCAGCAGTTCCCTCCGTCTGGCAGCCTGCACTAAGCAGAGACCTGGGAAATTACTTCTACTATCTTTGGACAGTCGTGTCGCACCAATATCCGTCTGTTCTTCAGGGTCCATAAATAGGTTGAAATGAGTGTATAGACTGTTGTCATCTGTTCCTATACGAGCGTTGAAGTCTCCACACACAATAGTCAGGGCAGACGGGTAAGTAGATTCGAGAGGCTCTAAAAACGCCTCTAGCTCAGCCCATGTAGCCTTGACAACGGGGTTTTTTTGGCCTGGGGGAATATAGACATTGACCAGCAAGAGAGTAGTTCTCTTGAAGCTAAGTAGAGCGGCTGTTGCTAAAGAATTGCAGCTGGGTAGGGCTGTTAGAGAATGCGCCAGCTCCGTAGAGATGAAGCAAGCTAGGCCACCACTAGATCTGCCGCCCCTTAGAGATGGGGAGGCAGGCAGGTAGTGGCAGTTATACCCATTAAGAAATATAGGGTCATTCTGCCATGTCTCCTGAAAGAAGATGATGTCAAATTGCTTAAGGTAGCACAAAAATTGTTGATTATTTTTCTTGGCGTGCCAACCCGCGATATTCCAAGACAGCACTTTTAGGCCCCGGGCCCTTCGGGGAGCTGGATCTATGTCACCACCACGTCCAGCGATTCTTTGGTGTCTAAAAAAACACACCCGTTGGCTCTTTTCGAGGATGACTGCTTGGAGAGAGTGTAGTGATCCTCTTTTCTTGGTGATTTGGGGCTAGATTTTGGAGTTGGGGGGGAAGCTAATTCGTTCGGAGACAATTTAAGATAGCTGTGCCAGGAGCTTTGAGGTTTCACACCTTGATTTGGTCTTACTTTATTGTACATCACAGGGGGCTCAGATTGTAATTCCACGTCTACACATTTAAAAGTGCCTCCCACTGTCCTCTTATCCACCAGACATTTGGGAGATATGGGCTGCACATAAGGGTCCTTCATTGTCTCACCTTGATCATCCTTTTTTTCTAGTCTGCTTCGAAGTAAATCAAGTCTTTTCAGGATCTCAGTTTGAGCTGGAGAATGCAGTGACCAGAATCGCTTTATCAGCGAGAGTTCTTCCTCCAAAGCGGAGTCCTCACTATCACACGTGAGAGGCCAGACGCCAGTTGGATGTGGGGCTTCCTTTTTTTCATTTGGTACTGTTTGATGGAGATGATCCTGCTGGAACTTATGCTTTCTATTTCGATGGTTTTGGTGGTTGGTTTTTTCCCTTTTGTGAACTTCCATTCCTATGCCCTTGGGCCCCATCAGAGAGGTTGCAGGTGCTCTATTTTCAAATATTCTTAATAGGACTATTCTTTCTTTTTTGAATAGGTTTTTAGCTCTAAAAATGAAACTGGCCAGACCATGATCTAAAAAAGTAATCAATGCTCGTACCGAGCAATCATCTTGATGTAGATACTCAATAGCGGCTATGTCAGTTGCTTTTACTACCCCCGGTAAAATGCCACTTATAATGGACAAAAAGTGGTCTATACGGTCCAACCCTGCATAAAATCTAGGCGGTTTAGGGTAATTAGCAAAGACAAGCTTTTGTGGGATTAGGACTAAACTCCATTCTCTTTTGGGACACAACATCTGTCGAGCTTGGAAGGAGTGGTTCCCCTCAATAGTTTGGGTCGCCTGCTCACCTCTGTCTACAGATTCTGCGCTGGCCATAAGAGGACTCTGAGGCGGTATGACTGTAGATGGATTAGTTCCTTTGTCCCAGCTCGGTGTTGATTCTTCAAAACTTGATTTAGATTCTTTTATGGGTGTATCTACTTTACGTGTCTCTTTGATGGCACTCGAGTTGGATTTGTTTGTTCCACTTGTAGAAGGGGATGGAAGAAGGTTAAAGAGCTTCTGCCAATATTTTTTACAGGTACGGTGAGTTGTCTTAAGCCGCCTTAGGTTTTTCATATTTTTGCTTTTCTTCATCTTAGGCTCAGCTTTTTTCCTCCGGGGTTTGCTGGGGGGTGGTGGATCCGGGCTGGCTAGGGGATTTGTATTCTGGTCTGAAGCGCTCACATGTTGTTTGAAATTATCCACTAGGGTCAGGAGCAGCCCGTTTGTTATCGCTAAAAAATTTTTAACGTTAAGGAGATCCTTAGAAATCTGGTATATCTGCTCCTGAAGATAATCACCCCACATTTCTGTTCCGCTGTCATTGGCTTTCAACCAATGGGTTGAAAGATTACCTCCAAGTTCCAGCGGTGACAAATGAGGATTGGCATCAGGTGTGTTGGCTGTATTAGCCTTTGTAGCATTCTCTGCTATGGCAAGTTCTTGGGCCAAATTTGTTGGATGGTTTGTCCTCTTGTTGTTTGCTTGCAAGTCCTTTAGCTGTGTTGACCAATCCAACACTGTGAGTGGCAAAGGCATAGCTACATCTAGGATACTCTCATTCTGAGTTCTCTTGCTCGAGTCTTTTTGAGGAAAGTAGCTGGTAATTTTACTTTGTCTCCTTCGGCGCTCCATCGGGCTCTGTGGTGAATTAGGCAAAATTCCTTGGTCCTTGTATTTTTTCCTGGTGAGGACCATAGTGGGTATATGGGTATATATGGATATATGGTAGGGGGTGCTTGCTTAACGGCGGCTTATCTTTTGTTCTAAGCTGGAGTAAACAATAGCAGAAATGCCGATTTGTGGAAGTTGCCTCCTAAACCTCTCCAACCTCTCCAACTTGTTAGTTTCTCCAGCAATTTACATCGGGGCTTGTGAGGTATCAGTCATTTAAAATGTTAGAAAATATTACTGGTCTTGAGCTTTCATACTATGCCTTGTTTCGTTTAAAATTCAACTAGGTCTTTCTCCCTCATTCAACAGCCTCACGACGTAACCAGTAAAGTAGCTAGGCAGTATAACAAAGCAGAAAAAAAAAAAGTCCCTTGGAATAATTATCGGGTTGAACTTGCCTTGTGTTTCTTGGGGTTATAGCTGCTTCAATTCCTTCCTTTTTTTATAGATAAAAAGCTCGGCATCCTTCCAAAGGAGTAGCTGGCCTCCCCGTCTGCTAATTACCAGCTTCGTGAAGATAGGGCGGCTTGCTGAGCCTCTTTTGGATAAAAATAGGCCTTTGGCAGTTAATAAAAAAAGAGTGATAGTTTAAAACTGCTAAGCTCGGTTAAAAAAAAGAAAAAGGAAAAAAAAAAGCTTTAAAAGTGCTGATAAAATACTGATAAATCTATATTATCAACGCGGAGCACAAAATAGAGCTACCACTAACGACGCCATCTTGTGTCTCCGACCAATATTTGTAAGTTGTTTTGCTTTGTCCTCTTCAGCTTCTCTGTATCCATAGCTAGAGAGAGAAGTCAGTGGGGCTTTGGGATGCCAATATTTATTTATTTTTTTGTAATGTAATGATCCTGTCTCTTTCTTAAAGCTATGGACATGCTTTACTCCCCGGTGAAGGCGCTGCCATGGCGGAATATGTAAAAGCTGGAAAACGCATCCCTAGGAGAGGTGAAATTGGTCTAACCAGTGAAGAGATTGCATCATTTGAGAAGTCTGGCTATGTGATGAGCGGCAGCAGGTGAGCGTTCTGGTGGGGATTGCTGTGAAATTTTGCTGCTGTTATACAGTGTAGGGGGAGACATTTGGGCAATGGCTAATAGGAATTGAGCTGCTAATGAAGGAAATCTTCTCTTCCTGTTGAACATTACTGGCTTTTTGATATGCATCATGTTTCTCTTCAGGCACCGGAGAATGGAAGCTGTGCGTCTGCGTAAGGAGAACCAGATCTACAGTGCAGATGAAAAGAGGGCCCTGGCATCTTTCAACCAGGAGGAGAGGCGGAAGAGAGAGAACAAGATTCTGGCAAGCTTCCGAGAGATGGTCTACAGGAAAACCAAGGGCAAAGACGACAAATGAACAGGATGCTCTTCTTGTGCATATTGACAACCGTCCCCTGTTACAGCGATTCACAAACAGGTGTCCAGCATCACAGCCCTACTTGCAGGGTGTACTGCTGATTGAACTTCAGGAAATGGTTTATATGTATCAATAGGAACCTTGACAGGTGTATGTGGATAGCCTATTCACAAATTTGCTGTATGGCATTAACAGCAGCAGAAGGACAATTACCTAAATGAAATGAGACAAGGCTCTATTGCAAATTATCCCAAAATATTGCTAGGAATCCAAGGTACTGTGAGAGTTGGTGGATTTAAAAGACACTTTGTAAAATTCTGAGCAGCAAATCAAGACTTGTGGAACTGAAACTTGATATTTTTTAAGGTTGCTTTGTTTTCAATCCTTTGCTAAGAGAATGTTGAGCGTACAGTACGAGTCACAGAGTGGATCAGAGTGATCTTCCAATGGCATTAGATAACCAAATAAATGTTGGTGCGCATATATATATGGGAATTCTTGGATGCCAACATCTCAAGTTTTGGGCAAGTACTCTTTGGTGAGAGAACCCCAGCAGGGAGTTGGAAGTCACAATATATTCAGCAAAGTAAAGCATGGAAATATAGGCTGTATTACCTTTAAAATATGCGCTTTCAAGTGAGTTCCAAATTTTCTCTCTTCCCCCAGAATGGGATATGACCACACATTTGGCAAGTTACAAGATTGTTTACTAACAAACTCTCCAAAGGTCCGATTCATGTGCTCTTCCACATATCAGTCAGAAAAGTTGCACAGGCAGTAAAACTTAACTTAGTTACAAAGTGATGAAAGTTCCTAGACATAGGAAGTGAACTGGCATAGGAAGTGAAGGGTAGTTTGTGAGAAGCCATGCTGCTAAGCTGGAGTAACCAGTTCAAACCTCTTCACATGCTAAGGTGCTCAGGTAGACTGGGAGGAAATGATAGATTTGATTCCAAGGTAAGGGAACTGACATAGCTAAGCCTGGCAGGACAGCTAACTCTATTGTATTAACCATTTCATGCATTAATTAGACTTAAGCATGTTGGTTATATGGGGCTGGTTATCCCACAATAACAGATGGTGCAAATTAATTGTACCATTGATTGCACAAAGACAAAAGGTCATTAACACAGCCTTTTTAAGCTTTAGAACAGGTTTGTTTGTTGTATATTAGTGAGACTTGATTCTCTTTTACTAGATTTTAAGTGACTTAAATTATAGTCTTTTTCAGTGGCTCTGATTCCTTGTAAATAGAGTTGGAGCAGCTCACTTTGTGCAGATTTGTACATTTTAAGTATTAATATATTTTATAATTTTAATAAGAAGCTGTATAATGCTGCAGCAGAGTGTCTTCCAGTGACTAGCCTGTTACTGAGCCAGCAGTGTAATGGGCATTTGCGCCCTCCTGTTTCTCTTAGTACAGATTTGCTTTCATCATCCTGTACATTAACTAGTATGGGGAGTCTGACTGACAGCTCATCAAGAGAGAGAACTATTTGAAGATTGGAAGCATCTTCCTACCTAACTTCATTGTGCAAATAGAGTTTCAGTGGAACAAAACAGGTTAGATATCCATTTGGCTTTGATGGGCTGAAAACTTGACCCCTATTGTAGGCAAAGTCTTTATGCCGGTATTGAAATGTGACTGGCATGTGCCATCCACTGTGACTTCTGAACACCTCTGCTCTTTCAGAAGCCAAAAAACCCAGTCTAAAAAATCTCCCTCCAAGTTCAGGGGACCCTCAGGGGCACAAGGAACTGTGAGGCAAAAGTTGGGAGGGAGTGGTGAAGTCATAAAATGTGTACAGGGAGTGGGCTTGATGTGCATCCTGTGCACCATTCCTTTCACAATTCCAAAACCACGTATTATTTCTGGGAAGTTACATTTAAAATTGTTCCCCTGGGTGCACCTTTGTTGTTTTTTATCTATGGCTTGTCAGTTTCAAGCCATGACTCGTTCTTTGAAACAGCTATAAAAATAAACACTTCATTTCGACAGTGTTTGAAAGCACTTGCCATTTGGAAAATTGGAACTTGTGGCTGTGGCTCACAAGCAGGTCTTGAATAAAGATCACATGTCAACAGCTTAGTGTGCATGTTGCAGTCTATGGTACTAACTTGGTATTACTCAAATAGGTGAACAACTGGGACTGATGAGAGCAAGAATTCCCAATAATAAAATTGTGTGATGTAATCCATTGGTGCAGTTAAATGCAACATTCCTTGTTTCCCTAGAGCGGGCATAGGCAGGGGAACATCCAGTCAGTGTAACTTCCTAAACCACCGGTCGGGAGCTCCTTCCGCTGCTTGTGACCTGGGAGTTGGGCATGGCTCTGGCTAACTCCTTAAAAGAGCCGAGTCATGCAGCCATTTTCTCACTTCTTGTTTTTATCTTGTCTTCCTTGCTGATCTTTTGCTGCCACGCTGCTCTCCTGCAACCATTTTCTATTCTTAATGTAATTTTGTTGTCTGCTGGCTTTTAGCCAGCAGCACAAGTTCAGTCTCCATATGAGATGAACGCACAGTTTCTTTGTGTAACTACCAAGTAAAGTCTGCCTTTCAGGAATCATGTTGTGAACTGAAATGTGAGTAAACTTTTTGTTACTTTACTCAGAAAGACTCTTGTGTCTTTATTCTTTTAAGAGGGATTAAAGGCAACCCAAGAAAATAATCTTAACTACGAGATTCAAATGAATCTGCATCGCTTCTCGGCCTTTTGGCTAAGATCAAGTGAGATTCAAATGAATCTGCAAATTAGCTTCCAGCTATATTGAGGGGAATTTGCTCTGCTACATCATAATACTTAATCAATACAGTGGTACCTCAGGTTAAGAACTTAATTTGTTCTGGAGGTCCGTACTTAACCTGAAACTGTTCTTAACCTGAGGTACCACTTTAGCTAATGGGGCCTCCTGCTGCTGCCGTGCCGCCACCGCACGATTTCTGTTCTCATCCTGAAGCAAAGTTCTTAACCCGAGGTACTATTTCTGGGTTAGCGGAGTCTGTAACCTGAAACGTATGTAACCTGAAGTGTCTGTAACCCGAGGTACCACTGTACATCCTTCCCTACCATCCTTAGCATTCCCACAAAAACCATTAAGCATATTTCAATGAGTTTAAAGAAAAAGAATACATAAAACATTTTAAAAGGTAGAGGAAAACAAAAATAACAATACAACACTAAAATATAAGTAAATATTCCCAATAGTAAGGGATAATGGGAGTTGTTGTCCAAAACATCTGGCGGTCTAGCTTTTGATACAGAGTGACATGCAAATATAACCCCTTGCAAATTCCTTTAAAAAGAGTTTTGCAGACATTGGCAGTGTGGCCATATCTGTGTAAGCAAAGCTTTGTTTCCTAACATGGTACCCTCTAGATGTTGTGGAGTACAATTTGCATCTGCCCCAGCCAGCCTGGTGAATGGTCATGAAATATGTAGGGAGGGGAGCACCACGTTTGCTACCCTTGGCCTACATAGACTTGGAAGGTTGCAGTAAGTGGAGATCTCTGCCATGTCTACTGCAAGATTAAGGGCACTGATGCTTTGCGGGTTTGATCAAGTAACATTTACTCTCCAGGAATTAAGCCTTCTAACACGACACAGAAAGACCAAAAATGAGAAGCTGACTACAGATATGCACAACTTTTATTTATAAAAACTAGCAGAAAACCTAAAAGAGAGTTTTTAGTTTGTAACATTTCTAGAGGAACTAAAAAGTGATGCTCTCCATCATGATTATTTTGCTTTCAATCACATCTTTGAGCCATTTTTCTTTGAATCGAGACTCTCCTGGCCTATAGAGAGAGACAGCAGAAGAAATATAACACAAGAGTTGGGTTATTTAACACATCTGAGTTGGGAACTATGGTTTGTTTGTTTGTTTGTTTGTTTGTTTTTGTTTGTTTTTTTGAAAAGTTAATTCCCTTACAATATTCATCATAATCATCTACTATCTGCAGGTCTTGAGTTCGGGTTACATCAGTTTAAAATAAAAAACAGATTACAGTCATAGGAATAGGAATAGGGTGGATCCTGATTTTTTAAAATGGCTTGTTTTGACATTGCTCAAATGCACTATGTGCTAACACTTCTGTCCTGATGTCCATGCCACCTTTAGCTTGCTCCTGCACACATCTGTACTTTTAATGCACTGATTTGTGCCTTTTAACCCATTTATGGTGACTTTAAAAAAAAAAACCCACAGGAAAAAACCTTAAATTTCTGCAACCAAAATCTGAGTGCTCTTGCACACAGAAAAACTAAAACAAAGTTTGTGTCAACGGATGGTATCCAGTGAACTTGTTCCATTAGCTAGGGCTGCCATAAGTCCAGAATTTCAAAGCCAGAATTGATGTCTGGGGGCAATTTCTGAAAGGCAGTACTTTATCCTGGATCTTAGGCAAGTCAATCGAAAAATCGTGATTTGGGGGGGCATTCTTTGTCAAAGCTCAACAACTTTCTGGGTGTCCCGGATTTTTACTTTTTGAAATATGGCAACCCTACATTAGCAGAAGGATTTACACTTGCACAATTGAATTTTGCCCCCTCTCTGCACACTCATAATCAACTCCTGAGAGTTGTGGGAAACCCAGGACAGATCTTCAAGTCACACAGGGGTATACGAAGGCGCGCACTTTACACAGGTGTAAATTCCTGCACTACCAGAATGGGTTACTTAACACTACATTGGATGCAACCCTCTTAGGTCCCTAATGTAAAACAAATCTTAGTCAGTCATAGGCATGGTGTCCAGTAATGAGCATGTGATCAAATTGTGGGGAAGCCTCTTAAACTTGAATAAACAATCCTTTAGCACTAAGCAGCAGAATCCTAGACATTCCTGGTAGGTAGGTATAGGATTGCAGGCTAAGAGATGAATCTTCAGTGAATGTAGTTGAAAAAAACCAAAAAACAGCCATGTGTCCTGCAAACTGTAGCAGATTATGGTACATTTTTTTGCAGCTGATTTCTGCACAAGAGCAGGCCTGGCCTCTTCTAAGTCAGCTGTCCTAGTTGCAAATCAAAGAGACACAGAGAAAGGCAGGTACAATTCACTCCTAGATGGGTTTGCAAGATGAGCAGATCTTTCCCCATAACAAAACATTTAGCAGAATTTATCATACCACCATTATTTCATGGGTTATTTTTAAAATAGAAAATACCTGTGAATTAGCTTATTCGTCTCCACCACAAAGAATACTTCAACAGGTAATGTCTGCATTAAATGAGGGAGAGAGAAAAAGAATACTTCGTTTAAACTCTGAGAATGTTGGGTTTCCATTTTGCTTTTTAAAATCACCCTTCCCTGCAAGGGCTTTCTGGTCCTCATGGACACTAGTAAACTCAAAATGCAATAGCAATAGGAAATTTGCAAGCAAGAGAAACCTGACTGTAATGTTGGGGTCTGATGGGCCTCTAGGGTCTTGGTACTATGTGTGATAGGAATTTTATGCTCTTAAATATATGATAATGTTCATAAGTGTACCCACCAAGCACATACATACCGGTAGATCAGCACAGGAAGGCCAGCCTGGAACCATTTTGATTCCTAAACTGACCAAATCTTTTCTCTACAAGGTCAAAATGGAAAAGCCTCCCTATTGTCTTTTCCTTCACAAATCCTGTCTTAAGGGTATGTCTGTGTTTGAATAGGGTGTGAGCCTGTGACATGGCCCAGGAACTAAGTATTTATCATTACAAAAGACTGGCCAGGCTACCCAGGAAATCCAATCAAGTAACCTGCCAGACAGGAGATAAACAAGGACAAGAGAAAAACAACATTAAAATTTCTGTTTTAGACCACCTTTTCTGTGATGTAGGTGTGATGTATCTGAGGGGTGGTCTTAGGTTACACCCCTTCTGTGATGTATGTATGATGTTTCTGGGGGTGGTCTTGATCTACAGGGTGGCAATTTAAAAAGTCTTTATAAGGCCTTGAACACCATTTTTCTGGGTCCCTCCTCTCTCCTGCAAGTGAGGGGAGCACCCTGTTGCAACAGTTCAATAAAAGCCAAGCCTACCGGCTGCTGTTTTGCTCCAAGTAATCCTGGTTAGTGTCTTTGTTTTTGTCCAAGGGAGCCCTCGGATTTTTCCGTTAACATATGTATACAATAAGCCTCTGCAGCTCAACCTTTCCAACTGGGAAAGGTTACAAAATTGCATTTCAGTTATTTTTAAACATTTCAATACCGCGGTTCATCAAAATAAATTCCAGGATGGTGTGCTGCATATGCAGATTAAAATGTAATAATGATAATAATAAAAGAACAGTATCCTAAAAAGGCAGCAGTAGTTAGTCTTTTAACTTGGAAAAAAGGAGAGGAAGACTTGGTCAAAGTGTGTAAAATTATGTGTTGGGTGGATCAGCAACAGTTTTCCTGTTCTTACAAAATAAGAAGCCAGGACATCTGATGAAGCTGATAGAGGGATGCAGGACAGGCAAAAGGAAGTGCTTCTAGGTTTAAGGAACCTTTGCCTCTCCAGATGTTGCTGACCTCATCATCCTTGACCATTATGGGCTGTGCTTGCTGGGGTTCATGGGGGGTTGTAATTCAGCAACAAATGGAGGGCCAAAAGTTCCCCTTACCTGGTCTATTGGTTTTTAGCTGAGGTTCTCTTGCCTTGTTCTGCTGTTTTTATACCTGGCATTTTGCTGCTGTCTGGTTTACTGTACTGTATTGTTTTCACTGCTTCTAAAGACCCCCTTGAAGCAGTGTAAGTTCTATACATAAACCAATTCACATTACAGACATGTGGGGTCACATTCCCCGCCTCTGCCATTTTTGGGGTGGATGACAAGGTAAATCATACCTAAAGACAGAAGTATATGGGAAGATCCTTTCCTGTTTGTACCATTACAGAGGAAACGGTCCAAAACTTGTTATTGGTTATTTGCAATGTAAGTATTAAAGGTAAAGGTAAAGGGACTCCTGACCATTAGGTACAGTTGTGACCGACTCTGGGGTTGCGGCTCTCATCTCGCTTTATTGGCCGAGGGAGCCGGCGTTCAGCTTCTGGGTCATGTGGCCAGCATGACTAAGCCGCTTCTGGCGAACCAGAGCAGCGCACGGAAACGCCGTTTACCTTCCCGCCGGAGTGGTGCCTATTTATCTACTTGAACTTTGACGTGCTTTCTAACTGCTAGGTTGGCAGAAGCAGGGACCGAGCAATGGGAGCTCACCCCATCGCGGGGATTTGAACCTCCGACCTTCTGATCGGCAAGCCCTAGGCTCTGTGGTTTAACCCACAGCGCCACCCGCGTCCCTTAACGGAAGTATTACTGTAACTATTACTGTATTGTTAAAGTTAGAAACTGCTTACATGCCAAAATGGCTTCTACAAGTATAAAATCAGTTACAAAATCAAAACATAATTTAAATACATGACAAAACAATTCCATCAAAGCCTTAAAAGCTTTCATAATTAGACTATACTATAAATGTACAACAGTTTAAACAGTTTATAAACAATTAAATGAGGAGGGTGGATTTCAATGTCATGGTTCATAATCATTCCATCAGCACAAGTATTTCTGATACTCCTCCAATTTGTGGGGGGTGTGGGGGGATGATGGGGCTGAAGAGTGGGGGGGAAAGTCTCATAACGCTGACAGGAGTCTTTAATCTGTCTGCCACTAGCACAATTATTTAGTTCAAGTTCTTAGGAAGTTCAGGTTCAGGGGACTGTTCTGCCTAAATATGTGTGCCTTCAAATAAAGGGCATGAAGGGAGCATGATCAAGCACTTGGCAAATGATCAAGTTTATAGATTTCAGAAGTTCAAACCTGATCCTAATGAGGGTGTTCTCTCCCCCTTCCTGCTTTTTTATTTTTATATAAGAATATTATCCTCTGGGCTTATAGGTCTTCAGAGGCGATGTCAAAATACTTACTGATGGTCTGATTTTGGAAATCTCTATGACGAAATAGACACATGCTGTTGCTCGTGGGATGGGCTTTCTACAGGTCGGGATACTCCAGCGGACCCGGTAAAAGTACCTCGTGGAATACTCCAGTTCCTCTTCGCTGATATAGTTTGTCCAATGTAGCCAGCTCTCATGAAGCTCCCATGTCTGTGGAATAAAAATAAGCCATGATGTGGCCCTATGCACAAGCATTTGCCCACATTTGCCAGCAGTCGAACATAGTGGGTACAACCCGCTGTGTCAAGCACATGTCAAGCCTTTGGCGTTATCAGAATTGTAATGTCATGAGTCACACAATAAGGACTCCTGGTTTCAAATCGCCTGCCAGGCTGCAAAAACTCTCTGACTGACTGGGCCATTCGCTTTCTCCCAACTTTCCGAGATTGTAGTGAGGAGGATTAGAGGCAGGGGAAGGTTTGAGGCCGTGATCTGAGGGCACATGATGGAGGTGTTATCCAGGCCCCATTCTTGGCTGCCTGTCACTTTAAGATGGCCCAGTACTGATCACCCACAGCCTCTGGGAATCTCTGGGCTATGTCATGGTGGGCAATCAATCCCTTTGTGATTGGCTGAGCAGGCCACCCGTCAGTTAAGACCCACTTGGTAAGAAACTCTTCAAAATGGACTGTTGCCGTACAGTCCCTTGTCTGCCCAATTGACCATCTATGCTGCAACAAATGTGGAGACCAGAAGCCCATTTGTAAGTCGCTGCAATAGAACTGACATTCTAGTGAAGGGCAGGTAACAACAACAGCCACTTTTTTAAAGTCTGACAAACACAAACCATTCTTTGCTCCTTGCTTAAACAAGATGTCTGTGGAGGCTTCCCCATAGGAGCTGATAATTGTTATCTAATATACAAAAATGATTCATTTGTGAACCTGCATCGTCTCACAAAAAAATGTGTACCACTATTTATAAGGATGTGACAAAAAGTGTTACCTGCCCAAAGATAGGGTTGGGATAGATGGATCCTAAGGGGAATGTGGTGTTGGCTTACCTGAGAACTCCTGGCACAAATGGATTGCCTGCACTAGCAGTCATGAAAGGATGGGAGAAAAAAAGGCCTCTCCCCCACCTTCTTGAAAGACCTACATTGGCTCCCAGTACATTTCTGAGCACAATTCAAAGTGCTGGTGTTGACCTTTAAAGCCCTAAACGGCCTTGGCCCAGTATATCTGAAGGAGTGTCTCCACCCCCATCGTTCTGCCCGGACACTGAGGTCCAGCTCCGAAGGCCTTCTGGCGGTTCCCTCACTGCGAGAGGCCAAGTTACAGGGAACCAGACAGAGGGCCTTCTTGGTAGTGGCGCCTGCCCTGTGGAACGCCCTCCCATCAGATGTCAAAGCGATAAATAACTACCTGACATTCAGAAGACATCTTAAGGCAGTCCTGTTCAGGGAAGTTTTAAATCTGTGATATTTTATTGTATTTTTGGTTTCTATGGAAGCCGCCCAGAGTGGCTGGGGAAACCCAGCCAGATGGGCGGGGTACAAATAATAAATTATTATTATATTATTATTCTGTCACAGCAGCCAGATAGTGAAGAGAAACAGGGTTGGGTGTGGTTTGTGCATGTACTCTGCCATGAATTCCAAGGTGGAAGAACGATAGCTATAAATGAGCATAAATGTTTAACTGTATGGTTGAGGATGTACATTGACTGCGGGTTCCTTTGGTCTTTTTCACATGAGGTGCAGAAGAACTTGCAATTAATGATAACAGCCAGATTCACTGCCCAATCAGAAGGTCGGCGGTTTGAATCCCTGCGACGGGGTGAGCTCCCGTTGCATGGTCCCTGCTCCTGCCAACCTAGCAGTTCGAAAGCACGTCAGAGTGCAAGTAGATAAATAGGTATCACTCTGGCGGGAAGGTAAACTGCATTTCCATGCACTGCTCTGGCTTGCCAGAAGCGGCTTAATCATGCTGGCCACATGACCCGGAAGCTGTAGCAGGTTTCCTCAGCCAATAAAGAGAGATGAGCGCCACAACCCCAGAGTTGTCCGCAACTGGACCTAACGGTCAGGGATTCCTTTACCTTTACCTATGCTATTAGTCATTCATTGCTGTATATTTTATGTACTTGCAGCACCTACCCACCAAAATTTAGGGAAAAAAGATAAAGAAATATTGTTGCTCTTATTAACATAGTATCAATTATTTAGTACAATAAAGCTGCCATCCTAAATCCACTTACCAAGGACTCAGGCTCACTGAACACAGTGGAACTTATTTCCAAGTACACATCTACAGCGGTGGTTCCCAATTAGCTACCTAAGTACTGTGTTTTTTTCAAAAGTCAAGCCATGGACTTTTGAAAAATTTGAAATCTCTGTGGTAGCTTTTGTTATGTGAATGGTGCCACAGACACCCTGGGTGGGTTATGCGGACCCCTTGAGGGAACCATTGATCTAAAGGATTGCACTGTGTGTTGCCTTCAATGCTACCAAACATACAGGCCCTTTCCAGCTGATTCTCACAGCATATTCATGCATCCAGACAGTCATGTCACTTGGCTAAAGGCATTAAGTATCCAATTTTAAACTTACTTTTAAATAATCCTCAATCTGTGCCAGTCCATTAAATACTGTGAAATCCTTGCACTTCATCCATGTAATATTTGGTACTGGATATTTGATTCCTGGAACTGAAGGGAAGGGAATAAGTTAATCTCTGGTAAGGGTGGCTTTTATACTATCCAGGAGGCATCAAAAGCATAGCAAGTTAATATTGTAATACCTGCCTCTGTCTTTTGCAGGTGTCTAATAGTGTATATTGCATCTCTGATAACATTTTTCACAATAGACTCTGCTGCCTTCCTGATGGCTTCTAGAGCTGGATCTTCAGCTTCCATGGATGCATCTACAGGTTTCAGAGGTGCATCTTTGCCTTCCACGTTAGTGGTCAACTCCATTGCCCACAACTCTAGAAAGAGAGGATAAGGACAGCACACAGGGGCATAAGGATCGTTGTTCAGAATTTGACCTACACAGCAAGCAAAACTGCATATTTGGCATAACCTACTCTGCCACTGCTAATCATAGAAAAGATCAAAACCCCATCGTCATTCTTAAGAAAACCATTTTGGGCAGACCTGGTTTACCACCGAGTGTATGCTCAGTTGGGAGCTGCAACTAGTCCTGGTTCCCTGTAAAAACACAGAAAGGGCCTTATACTGAGTCAGCCTATTGGCCTACCTGGCTTGCCAGCACGGACTGGCAACAGTTCTCCAGGGTTTCAGACAGGATTCTTTCCCAACCCCAATTAGAGATGGGGGGGGGGAGGGTTTGAACCCTGGGCCCTTTTGCTTCAGAGCATGTGGTTCCACCACCGAGCTATGGCTCAAACACATCTTTGTTACATTCTTCCATTACATTTTGCAGTGTACGCCTTGAAAAGTATTTGGTGTATTCCTGCAAATCATAATCTGCAAAGAGGGAATGAGAAATCATGAACAAGCCTGTTCCTTTGCATTTCTTTAGTCCTCTCATTTCCACTGCGTTCACCCACAAATGCAAATAATTAAAAATGAGAATGTTCTGAGAAATAATCACCAAGGGATGTTGTATGAAAGTCAGCACTTCCTCTGATCCCGCAAAGGATAGTAGATCACTCCATTACCAGCTTGAAAGTGCTTTCCAGATGCTTTTCTCTTGTGATCGGAGCTGTTTTATTTCCTCCGAGATACAGGTTCCCAGGGCTCATTAAGCAGCCGGCTCTCAGGCTTCTGTGACAAGTGTTTGGTCACAATCATCGCCTGGGCAACAGCAGTTCATCCAATAGAGCTGCAGGTTTGATGTACAGGCATTCCGTCCTACTGAAAGGAAAAAAGAACACTGGTGGAGATCAGCTCTTAGCACACAGTGTGCAGCCAATGATATTGCTAGGCGTTCAAGAGGCTGGGAAGTGATTAATGCGAGTTGGGTGGTGTTTTCACGTTATGGAGCAGGGCATATCAGCCTACATCATACGTGCGCTTTTTGCATGTTACTTTTTTGAGGGGTGGGAGGGAATTGGGGGTGAAGCCCTTTAGAATGGCCATGGTTTGACTGGAGGGAGGAAACTTGGTGCTTTCTAGGCCACAAAATTTGAGCATGCAGCAACCCAGTTTGTGAACTTGCTAACCATTAAATAGTCAAACATAGGCTGCATACACATCATTGCTTCTCCCAAAAACTGTAGTTCACACCCCTCCCCGGGGTAAAATTCCCAGCACCCTTAACAAACCACAGGTCCCAGGATTCTCTGGGTACAGTCAAATGCTTTAAATGAGCATTAAATATATTTCATGTGAACAACCACAGAAGAGGATGCCGACTGCATCTCTGCAAGATTCGTTGCTCTGGCTTTCCCACTATCGAATCAGCCTCTGTCTCCTAGCTGTATACTTGTCAGGAATGGGAAATTAACGGTGTGCTGTTCCCTAAACATAATTTAGACTCACCCTTCCCTCTTTTCCCATGGCCTGAAACAAAGCCTGTCGCAAGCCTAAATTAAAATCCTGACAGGGAGTGATGTTTGTATAATCCTATTAGATTACCAACACCAGGGTGGAGCCTGAATTGGCATCTGAAAAGCACACAAGTGACATTTCTGCATAGAATGTTATCATGGCTGTATCCCTACTCATTCAGAGAAGCTGTAGAATAGCTTGCCTTTACAGAAGGCTACATACTGCAACTCTTCACAAGCATATCAGGAGATATGCCAAGAACAATGACTCATGCAGAATGACTCCTTACTGTTTGTAATCAGAGGCCCTGTACCTTTTTGTCAGGAATAGGGAACTCGTGGCCCAGGTGTAATCAGCCCCAACCAGCCTGGCCAAACACCAGGGATGCTGGAAGCTGTAGTGCAGGGATGGGGGAATCTGCAACGCTCCAGATGTTGCTCCTTCAGCCCTGCCCATTGGCCATGCAGGTTGGTGAGCTGGAATCTGACCACATCTGGAGGGCCCCAAGTTTCCCACCCCTGCTGTGGTGCTTCAACACCTGGAGGCCTATAGCCATGTGTTATGTACTGAGTTGAATAGGATCCAGAATGTAGCAGTCTGATTGGTCCTAGAACAATAGGATCCAGAATGCAGCAGTCTGATTGGTCCGCAGGAGCCACCCAATCCAGCTCCAGGTGGAAGTGAATCCGCAACCTGATTGGCCTACAGGAGAATCCCGGAATCAGCCAATCACGTGGGGCCCATTGTGTAAATAATGTATATAAAGTAGACAGTTTGGGGGAACTTCCATTCCTCACTACTATGAGCTGAATAAAGAGCATAAAATCCACACTCGACTCCGAATATATTTCACCATGCCACTCCTGTTTTTAAGGCACTTCTGGCTGGGATGCAAGGTAGGGCCTGTTCGGTTATAGCTCCCAGGATATGGAACTCCCTTCCCCTAGGAGACCTGATTGGCCCCTTTGATAATGGCCTTTTTGTTAGCTGTAACAAAAGAGAACACCCAGCTTTTCCAGGACTTTAGTCTGCATTGGATTTTAGTACCTCTGCTGTGAAGTCTTCTGGAAATTACCATTTTAATTTTGGATTGGATTGGAAGAGCTTTTACGGTCTGTTTCACCCTCATCTCCCCCTAAAGAAAAACCCAGGGTAAAAGCATTTGGATTAAAAAAATAAAATAAACCACAGTGGATCATCTTGTGTGCAGGTGCTTAGTTCCTGCACATTCTAAAAGAAATCAATGCATGTTGGTGCCCCCAGTTTTAGAAGTGGCAATAATGTCATCTCAGAAGTTTTGGAAACAATGATTGAGAACTTTCATGTTTTTGCATGTGAGATATTTAGCCTCCAGATCAGCCGTCTCCTCTAACTGCTTGTGACAGGAAATCTGGGTTCCAGTTTTAATCAATTTTCAAACGCTTGTTCTGGATTTCTCTGAAAAACAAACCAGGCTTTTTATTTATTTCAGTGACCTCAACTGCTGCAAAAGACACGTGCAGATAGGAAGTACAATGAATTTGCCATTATTAGAGGGCCAAGCCCTACAAACAGTTTTCTACAACAACAACAAAAACAAATTATTATTTTTTTTGCAAGCAATGTCGTCTTTTTTCTTCTTCCACGGATTTTGAACTACAATCCCAATCACTATTTAAAAACAATAAACTAAACTTTAGAAACTGAAACACAGATGAAATATTGTCACTCATTTGGGAAGGAACATCCACAAATTCTCAGAGCAGAAATGGTTTTAGTCTCTCACTTGCTGGAAATGTTTATTAGTATTAGTATTAAGTACTAGACATAGTTCACCAGAAACTAGAGCTTTTAGCAAGCTTTTAAAGTGTCATATAAGTGGGGGATAACCAGTCTCATATAACCAACATTATTAAGACTAATTAATGCATGAAGGGGTTAAGACCATAGATTAAGCTGTCCTGCCAGTCTTAGCCTAGGTCACTTCCCCTTATCTTGGAAGAAAATAAGTAATCAAGTCTATTGTTCACCATCAATCTACTTGAGAAGCTCAATGTGTAGCGAGGTTTCAGGTGGTTGCTGCAGCTAAGATTGGATGGCTCTCACAAGTCACTCTTAAATTCCTATGCTAATAATTTAGGAACTTTCACCACTGTTAACTAATCCCATGTTTTACCGCCTGTGCAACTTTCTAAAGCACATGAATCTTGACTTTTAGAAAGTTTGTAAGTAAAGCATTTTTAGCTTACCAAATGCCCCATCTTTTCCTATGCTGGGGGACGAGGAAACTTTTGGAACTCACAAGGGCATATTTTAAGGGTCTAACAGGGGACACAGGTGGCGCTGTGGGTTAAAGCCTCAGCGCCTAGGACTTGCTGATCGAAAGGTCGGCGGTTCGAATCCCTGCTGCGGGGTGCGCTCCCGCTGCTCGGTCCCAGCGCCTGCCAACCTAGCAGTTCGAAAGCACCTCCGGGTGCAAGTAGATAAATAGGGACCGCTTACCAGCGGGAAGGTAAACGGCGTTTCCGTGTGCGGCTCTGGCTCGCCAGATGCAGCTTTGTCACGCTGGCCACGTGACCCGGACGTGTCTCCGGACAGCGCTGGCCCCTGGCCTCTTGAGTGAGATGGGCGCACAACCCCAGAGTCTGTCAAGACTGGCCCGTACGGGCAGGGGTACCTTTACCTTTACCTTTAACAGCCTATATTTCCATGCTTGACTTTGCTGCATGTTTTGTGATTTTAAATCTCCACTGGGGCTCTCTCAGCAAAGAGTACATGCCACCCCAAATCTGGATCTTGGCATCCTGGGAATAGTCCGTTCTGTACCTATTACTGGCCAATGACTCATCTAACCCAGCAGTCTTCTCACAGCAACCAGTCAAATGCTTCTGGGAAGCTCACAAGCAGCACCTGAATGTAACAGGTTTCAGCAACTGGTATTCAGAAGCATTACTACCTCTTGACTGTACAGGTAAGATGTAGACATCAGGGTTAGTAGCCAATGAGAACCTTCTCCGATCCTGTTTTAAAGCCATCCAGGTTGGTCACCATCACTGCTTGTGGGAGTGGATTCCATAGTTTACCTATGTTCTGTTTGAAGAAGTACTTTCTTTTGTGTCTCCTGTCTCTTCCAATGTTCAGCTTCATTGGATAGCCTCAAGTTCTAGGACTCAGCTATGTTTGTCAAAACACAGCATGATAAATGCGTTGTAACACTGCAACACTAGATGGTGCTGTAGAGCTGAAATCACATCTCAGTATTTTCGATTGTGAGCTTTGCAACTTTTTTCGCAGAGCATTTTCAGTGTTTTTTTAATAGCTGCATAGATCCAGCCCTAGTGTTTTGAGAGTAGGAGAAAGGGCATTTCTTTGTTCTCTTCCTGCATGTCATGCATAATGTTATACACTTCCATTATGTCGTCTGATTTTTCACTCCTCCCCATTTTTCGCTTTAATGCATTTCTTATCACTGCTTTGATGTGATCTGATTATTTGTGCTGTACTTTATGATGTTTGCCTTTATTGGGTATGAAAAGAGAAGAGCAGGTTGGACATAATAACAAATACGGTGATGTTTTTGACAAAGATGATGATCACCCAAAAAAGAATTTCTGTTTCTCCCTAGTTGGAAATACCTCAATAAGACTGAGAACAAACACTCGTTTGTTGGTGTTGGACTACAGAGCCAGCACAGGTGGTTTGATGCTTGCAAGGAGAGCCAACGACACAGACTTTGCAGAGATAGTTAATAATATAAGCTATTTAATCTTCTCTGTGTAAATGTCCCGCAGTTCCAAAAATGTGGAGCCACTCACCATTGCTGCTTTATCCTCACCCACTACTAATACATTCTATTCAGATCAGCATTTGCAAATTTGTCCTACTATTAATATTGCTTTGGCTTAAAAACACTTTGGGGGTGGGTGAGTTTGAAAGGGAAGAAAGGAAGAAGACTTTCAAGGACTGGAGCTGATCTAACACAATAGCTGCAACTGTATGCCAGACATCAGAGGAATGTAAAAAGGTGCTGATGAATGCTTGATGGCTGAAAAAGTATGTTGCATAGGCTAATCAATAAGTGTAGATGCAAATGATAAATTATGGGTACTATCCCTTGGTAGCATGGGCATAGCTGGGGGGGGTGGGACAGGGAGGTGCAGCTGCCCTCCCCCAAATCAATAAAAACCAATAGCTAACTGAGGTTCTGCCCCCGCTAGCAAAAGTCCTGCGCCCCACTAACAAAAATCCTGGCTACGCCCATTGGTAGTTATACTTAAATTGGAATTAATAGAGGTGGTTCATTCAGGTCCATTAATGTGTCTACCCTGAGAAGAACTCAGTTGGGTCCAAACCCAATTACTGTTATTTAGGAAGAAATGCAGTGCATCTCACTGTAATGGGAAAGTTTTTTGACCAAGTGACCCATGTGCTTAAGCCAGGGGTCGGCAAACTAAGGCCCATGGGCCACAAGCGGCCCCCGCGGGTCATTTAACTGGCCCACAAGCCGGCCCCAAACTGAGACATCCACTTGGCAAGTCCCCGCATGCTGCGCCAAACCAGCGTGGTGCGGGAACTTGATTCTGTGGCCAGAAATTGTGTCTGCGCAAATGCTGGAAATCCTGTCTGCGCGGATGCTGGCAATTGTGTCTGCGCAGACGCAGACATCAGAAATAGTTGGTGCGCACACTCACATGTGCACGATCCATCCACGGAGGGATCTCCACTGGAGTGAACCGACCCAGGGGAGGTAAACCTTGCTGACCCCTGGTTTAAGCTGTTGTTCTAGTGCTAACTGCTGACAGGTAACCTCCACCAGCACCACATCTGTACCATACATATAAAGCAGCGCTATCACTTCAAACAATCTTGAATTCACCTAAAAAACCTAGGAACTGTGATTTGAGGGTGCTAATAATTTTTCAAAGAACTGTATCTGCCTCACAAAGCTGCAACTTCCAGAGTCCTTTAGCAATCAGTCCCTCTTCCCAGGGAACTCTACACAGCCAAGCTCCTTGCCGAATCCATCAAAACCAGGATATACCGTATTTTTCGCTCTATAGGACGCACTTTTCCCCTCCAAAATTAAGGGGAAATGTGTGTGTGTCCTATGGAGCGAATGCAGGCTCCTTGGCTTCAGCGATAGCAACGCGAAGCCTCCGAAGCGCAGTGGGAGCGCTCACAGTCCCACCAGGAGATGCTGGGGACTGAACCTGATGCCTTCTGCATGCTAAGCACTTGTTCTACCACTGAGCTATGGCCCTAGCTCACAATATTGCTGTCAGGATAAAATGGAGAAGGTGGAGGCTGAAGTGTGTATGCTCTGTGGAGGAAAGGTGGGATAGAAGCATAAGAAGGAATAAAGTATGTAAACTAGCCTATAAGTGAATAAACTACAGTATATTTTTAACTTACTCTCCTAATAATTTGTATATAAATTATAAAAGTGGTATATAAATTTTGTTAAATAAAAAAAGAGGAAATGTTCAGACTTTCAAACAGTATGTTATGCCTGAGCCTTCATTGCTGAAACTCCCAACAGCATTTTCATGCTCACAAACACCTGATGAAGGAACCATTGTGACATAACCCATTCAAGCAGAGTGAAGGGGCAACAGGCTGTCAACAGTGGCAGTAGTTGGGGGCTCCCATCTATTAAAAAGCCACAGAAAGTCTTTTCATACTGCCTGAGGAATTAATCCCTTATTTAACATTCATAATTGCTGGATCGATTTAACAGAACTGGAGCTAACATTTGCTTGGATTTGGCACCATTGATAGGGAACTGCCTGCTGTGTCCTCTGCTCTGAAGTCACCCTGGTCTTTGGGCCTCCAGCACCTTCTTCAGCATGTCCAACCCATCTAAGAGGCGTATGATACTGGTGTTCCACTGGGTTAGGAAGAAGCTCCTGACAGAGAAGCCGTGCTCTACCATCTCGGCCAGACCTTCTACCTCTGCACCGGCTTGCAACACTCCTCACATTTCACCCTACTTCACGAGGAGCAAGGCACAACCCGCTCCGCTCAGGAGGTCCTGCAGGCGCAAGGTGCTGCGATTGCCGAATCTCACCGACCCCAAGTTTTTAAGATCCATCATTGGCAGCGTTGGCCGGAAGAGAGCCCGCAGGAGTGGCAAGCAAAAGAAGACTCCAGCGGGAATAGGAAAAGGGGTGAGGGCTAGGCTAGAGGCAAGAAGGCTCCAAAGCTATTTGTGGGGTGGGATTGCTTTGGAAGATGCCTTCTCACAATCTCTACCCTTGAACCACGTAAGGACATCAGAAGTGCCTTCTCAGGGATAGCTGCCTGAAGCCTTTGGAGTGCAGTGCGAGTTTCCACTGCATTCTGGAGGCTTCAGGTTCCTTTCACTGAAGCCAGGAGAGTCTTGATCTCCTGGCTTCAGCAACAGGAACTAGAAGCCTGCGGAGCGCAGCGGGAACTCGCGCTGCGCTCCAAAGGCTTCATGGATCTTTGAGGCTGGCGATGGGGGAAAGCAGCGCTTCCCCCCACTGCCAGCCCCACAAGCTTGGGGGGCAGCGGGAAGGCGGCACGCAGCGTTTGCGCTGCTCCCCGACCTGGTGTTTGAGGCTGGCGGTCTTTGAACAGCACTCCCCCCCCCGCCAGCCCCAAAGAGCAGGTCAAAAGGAACCTGAAGCCTCCGGAGCCCAGCGGGAACTCCCGCCGTGCTCCTGAGGCTTCGGGTTGCCTTCATTGAAGCCTGGAGAGCGAGAGGGATCAGAACACAGCGATCCCTCTCACTCTCCAGGCTTCCAAGGTAGCCACCTGAAGCCTCCAGAGCGCAGCAGGAACTCCCGCTGCGCTCCGGAGGCTTCGGGTGAACGCACCTTGAACGCAAAGAACGCACCTTGTTTTAGAGGGGGAGAACAAGGGGGAAAAAATTCTCCCCCTCTCTGCGCAGCACCCCTTCAGTGAAGCGGGAGGAAAAATGGAAGGGGCTCTGTTTCTCCTGCCGCTTCGCCGAAGGGGCGCTGAGCAGAGAGGGGAAAAATGTTTTTCTCTTGTTCTCCCCCTCTAAAACAAAGTGCGTCCTATGGTCGGGTGCGTCCTATAGAGCGAAAAATACGGTAATCATTAAAATAGGAATTGTGGGTCAAAACTACTTTAAATCTGTGGGTTTTGTTATAGTCTTGTTTTAAAAGGCACAATTTCTATGCAACTTGTATGTATATTTTTCTCTGCTGTGGTGGTCTTGATAACCCTGTGCTCTATCTGATGAACAAATGAACTGAAAGTTTGCACACTTTTCTGTTTTATGACATGTCAGTGTAGTGTGTACACACACTAGGAAGCAGCAAACAATTGCAGTTTCCCAACAGATGCAGTTCACACAATACTTTTGTGTGTGTGTGTTTTAATATAGAAGTGAACAGTGGAGAAAACTAATGCCCCTTTGAAACAGGCAAAAGCACTGTAAAGTCCTCACCGTGCAAGTTCCATAATCAATTTCCTTAGCTTGTGTCCACATGGAAACCTTAAGAAACAATATGCAATTCTCAATTTGGAAGTCATGTGAGCAAGAGAAGGGGGTCATAATTGCATCTGAAATGAGTAGAAAGTGAATCTGTTATGGGTCAGTGACTCAGCAAAGCTCATGCTTTCATCATTTTGAAGATTCTTCAAGCCTCTGAGAATTCATTCTTGCTTCCAAGGAGCAGGAGAGACTGAGAGAGAGAACTAGCAGCTACTTCTCTTGCAGACATGGCTTATTGGAACCCCTTCCTTCTCTTCAGCTTGATGGCCTCTTGGACCATGCTCTGTCCATCTCATTCCTTTCCAACTGGTGCTCCTGCCTCAGCCTGTGAGAATATGTTACCTATTCACACAGGGACCCAGCCTCAACAGACTCCAGCACCCTATGAATTCCTAGTTAGTACACCCTATTTCCTAAACGGGCAGCCTGTTAATGGTAAGTTTCTAAACTGGATTTTAAAAACTTTGGTTGATGATAGATAGATGTCTGTAATTATACCTTTGTTTTATTCAATAATTTATTAAAAATGAGGGGACAAGAAATCAATATATTCTCATTAATTAATTCACAAAATTATTTTTTTAAAAACGCGATAGAAAAATGTTATATAATGTAATTGCTAACCCGAGCTAACATATTTATCAAGTTTTTCCTCCTAAGATATAGGTAGGCACAAATGCAAAACCCTTTGCAACCTTCTCTGTACTTCATCATAATGGTGGTATGCAACTAAGTTTTACTCAGAGTAAACCCACTGAAATTAAAGTGACTAAGTTTTGTCCATTAAGTTCCATAGGTGTAATTGGAGTAAAACTTAATTGAATACCAGATAGAGTTACAATTTGCACTTAGTCTCTTGCCAGAAAAGGCTTTTGATAATGTTGCTGCATATGTCTCTAGTTTGTTGTGGGTATAAGGGTACCCTCATCCACCCACCTCACCCTGTTTGTGGGTGCCCTGACTTCCTCTAGATTCCTTGCTGCTGGGGTTTAATCAGTGCTTTGAGAATTAAGATGGGCTGATAGACAGTTTCATTTAACAGTTGGACAATGCAGCCTAACTTTGTTTTTCTGGAGCAGGGCATCAGTTGGGATATAAGCCATTAAGAACAACAAAGGCTGGTGATGGCCAGGCATCAACCCATCAATTGGGTGACGTGCGTGTGAAAGACAGGGAATGGGGGCTCTCTTCCAAATGTGTGTGTGTGTGTGTGTCAGTGGGCAAAGGTTAGGGTTTCAGCCAGGATGGTGTAGGCCAGTGGTTTTCAACCAGCCTGCCGTGGCACTTGAATGGTAATCAGAGGTGCCACTTACTAGCTCCCCAGGCTATAGTGCCTCTAGGGCTGACCAGGGGCTGCTTCCCAGGCCTCTCTGGGGCAGTGTGAGGAGGCACCTATCTTTGGGGCATGGGGGCAGCTTAGAGTCCATTGACAGCAGATGTAGCTCCCCAAGATTCCCAAGGAGAGGAGAGGAGGCTGAGGGAACCCTCCACAAGGGACGGTGTTTCAAAAGGGGTGAGGAGCTGCCAACTCTGCAGGCAACGGGTGACATAACTGGGCTTCTGAGCCCCACAGGGGGGGCCGAAGAAAGAATATAGTTGGTCAAGAACAGCCAGAAAATCATACAGTGAGGGGGGGAAAGTATTTCATCCTCCTTTCCTCAGCCAGGGCATTTAAAATGGGTCAAGGATGGGTATTCCAGCATGACAACGACCCAAAACACATGGCCAGCAAGGCAACACAAGGCAACAAAGGAGTGGCTCAAGAAGGAGCACATTAAGATCCTGGAGTGGCCTAGCCAGTCTCCAGACCTTAATCCCATCGAAAATCTGTGGAGGGAGCTGAAGTTTCGAGTAGCTACACATCAGCCTCGAAATCTTACTGACTTGGAGAGGATCTGCAAAGAGGAGTGGACAAAATACCTCCTGAGGTGTGTGCAAACCTGGTGGCCACCTACCAGAAACGTCTGACCACTGTAATTGCCAACAAGGGTTTTGCCACCAAGTACTGTCATCTTTTGCAAAGGGATCAAATACTTATTTCACTCATTATACTGCACATCAATCTCTAACTTTTGTCTTCTGGGTGTTTTCCTGTTGTTAATTCTGTCTCTCACAGCTACAATAAACCTACCATTAAAATTATGGACTGGTCATTTCTTCGTCGGGAGGCAAACAGGCAAATTTAGCAGGGGATCAAATACTCCCCCCCCCTCACTGTATATAAGGAATGGGGAATCTTTGGTCCTCCAGATGCTGCTGAACTAAAATTGCAAGCATAGCCAATGGCCAGGGCGATTTGAGCTGTAGTTCAGCCACATCTGGAACGTCAAAGGCTCCCCAAACATAATATATAGCCTGTTTCTGGACAGGTTCTAAACACCATTATAGGTCCAGCTGCGGAAAACAAGTGATTTAACCAAACCAGGCTTATTTGTTACTTGATCCCTGTCATCTTTCTCCAGTTCAGATCCTTGGTTCTGCATACAGAGGGTTATTGTTGGAAGCTCGCGCATTTGGTTCCACAGCTGCACTAGGTTTTTGGCAAACTCCTCCCAATAATACTAAATTATTACAGGTAAGAGACAAACGGCCATTCTTTAGTGTCTGCTGTAGCAAAATCATTGCCAGAAACAGTCCCCGTTCCCACCCCAAACCAGAGAAGGGTCACAGATTGAACGATACAAGTCATAGTTGATCCAGCGAGTTATTCATTTTTTCTGCACTTACAGTCTGATGAGGCGCAATGCCAGTGGTTAAGGAGTGTGTGGCCCTCCAGATGTTGCTGGACTCCAATCAGCTCCAGACAGCATGGCCAGTAGTCAGAGATGATGATAGGATTTGTAGCCCAAAATCTGGACAACTTAAATATCCCCATCTCTGGGATGTGGGGATGAGGTTAGTTTAGACTTCCTCACTCTGGTGTCTTCCAGATGTTTTGGGCTACACTTCCCATCAGCTACATTAGAGAATTTGGCCACATCCTAAACCAGGGGTGGCTAATCTGCGGTCCTCTGAATGCTGTTGAAGCTCTAGCTCCCATCATCCTTGATTCTTAGACATGCTGGCTTGGGCTAGTGGGAGCTGGGGTCTGACAATGTCTGGATGGCCACAGATTAATCATCCCTGCCCTAAACAGCCTGTCTGTGAAGAAATGGCAACACGTTCAGGAGAGCAATGCATCATAAGTCAGAAAGGAAGGCCCACATGTCTTTTATTAAAATAAGTGGGAAGTTCAACACTTCTGATATCTGGACAGCAGAAGTGACCAAAAATCCTAAAATGGCTGGTTCCAAATGTCCAAAACAGGTTTGGGGGAAGTTTAGCCCTCCAGATAATGGAATAATGGGAGTTGGAGTTCAGCCACAGCTAGAGCGGGGATGGCTCCCCACTCTTGGTCTATAAAATGTGTCAGGAAACATAACCTTCAAGATAATGCCATCAATTTAACTCAGATTGTAAAATTCAACATTTGAATTTGAATGTGCCTGGTTAGCTTTTAAAGGCAAACAAACCTCTGTAAAGGATGAATACTAGGTGCTGCTTAAAAAAAAATATTGCAATATTAAAAATCAGAGCAGGGACCTGGGCAATGTGGGGAAATGAATTTCATTTACTAATGGACAGTGAACTAAATAAATTTATCTACCAATATTTCTGGACCGGCTCTATAAAAAGTATTATGGGGTTTTGCTTCTGCTTTAAAATAGATAAATTTGAGGAAGCTTATTTAAAGTGACGTTGTGTCTCCTTTTGCAGTGTTCTGGAAATCCACAAGGCGCAGTGACTCATTCTAATACCAATTTAAAAACAGGACAAGACAGTTACACATGGCTTCCACCCAACTCTGGCTGCCCTTCAGTAGTTATATTTGTGTAAGTTTCACATGTTCTCTAAAATACTGCCTTCCCTAAATCATAAGACAGTTGTGAGGAATCTTCAGATATTGCTGAAATACAACCCTCATTCCTGGCTATCCCTGGCTTGCTTGCTAGAGCTGATGGGAATTGTAGTTCAAAGCAAAGGTTCCCCATTCCTGATCTAGATTTAAGCTCCTTCCCATGGCTTCAGAAGCCTCTTTTGATGCTGCAAACATTACCAGGCAATTAATGGGAGATAATTTTCTCTGTCTGCATGCTATGATTTCATTCTGCCAGGCAGAAGGCAAGTTTATTTTAAATGTATGAGAGCCGTTCATTAAAGATTTCCCCTGACCCACTTCCGGTTACTGTAGGAGGATGAAATTGCACATGTACATCTCTCCATAGGTAATGTGGTAATTTGTAGCTTTGAACTCCTAACAGTTTCTCTGTTACGGGTGCTAACATGGAGTAACGTCTGAAAATGGAACCACTTGAATGCAGGGCAGTCATCAGGTTCCTGTACTTGAAAGCGCACACACCATGGCAGACGTTCAATGAGATGAAAGGGACTTATGGGGAAGATGCCCCATCGTATGACGTAGTCAAGCACTGGCATTGTCAGTTCAAGTGTGGTCAGACTTTGGTGGAACAGCTCCCATTCCTGAGCGACCACAGTCCGTCATTGATGAAGTGGAGATCGTCATTGTGGAGGAACATTGTATAACCATTCACCAGCTAGCTGCAGATGTCAAGATCAGTGTGGGCTCTGTAGAAAAATATCATCCATGACCATTTGTTCATGGGAAAGGTGTCCACTCGGTGGGTTCCCCGGCTGCTGCCTTTCCAGAAGCAGGAACAAGTCACATGCTCATGGGCTCATTTGGTCATGTGTCACAAAAACCATGATGGCTTCTTCACCAGACTAATTATTAATTACTCAGGACGAAACATGGGTCCATCATTATGACCCAGAGACTAGATCCCAGTCTGAAATATACTCAGAGTCGCAAAGTGATTTCATGCTCTTTATTCAGCTCATAGTGGTGAGGAGGAATGAATGAATGTCCCCTCAAAGTATCTGCTTTATATACATTATTTACACAATGGGCTGCACATGATTGGCTAATTCTGGAATTCTACTGTAAGCCAATCAGGTTGTGGATTCACTTCTATCTGGAGCATGATTGGGTGGTTCCTGCCAACCAATCATATTGCTGCATTGTTCTAGGACCAATCAGACTGCTGCATTCTGAATCCTATTGTTCTAGGACCAATCAGACTGCTGCCTTTTGGATCCTATTGTTCTAGGACCAATCAGACTGTTGCAGTTTGGATCCTATTCACTCAGTACATAACACCCATCCCCTCTAAGTTCCAGTCCTGCCCGGGAGGTCGCATTCATAGTCCTGAAGGTACGCCGGCGGCCTACGTGTGCGTTGCGGCCTGGGGTGTTCCCTGGTCCGGGGTTCAGGTTCTGGCTCGTGTTCCAAGGATGCTGGCTGTGATGGGGCTGTTTGGTCTGGTGCAACCTGCTCGCTCAATCGTAGTTCTGGTTCTGGTGTCCCTTCGGCCTCACGGGTCCTCTCTGTATTTACTAATTCTGCCTCTCCTGCTTGTCCCTGCTGCTCTATGGGCCTCACTGCCCCACTGTTCCCTTGGGACTCCCTTGACCTGTCCTCCTCCTCCTGGTTTTCTCCCGGGAATCGTCGCCGTATCTGGTCGCAGTGGCGGCGCCAGCATTGCCCCCCATCTGTTAGCACCTCATACGACACGGGGCCAGTGACCCTGGTGACTGTGGCGGGTACCCATGCAGGGCCTGCCCCAAAATTCTTTGCGTACACTGGGTCCTGGGCCTCGAAGGTCCGGGGGTTCCTGCCTTCCCCCACCCCTCCCTCATCCTGAGCTCTATCGGGGTGAAGGCGGTCCAATCTGATTGCAAGGCGCCGACCCATTAGTAGTTCAGCGGGGCTCCGGCCAGTCGTTGAGCTGGGGGTGCTGTGCTGTGCTAGAAGGAATGTGGCGAGGCGGTACTCCCAATCCCCTTGCGTCATGCGGCGAAGGGTGTCCTTGGTGGTCCGCACCATGCGTTCTGCTTGGCCATTGGTGGCTGGGTGGAATGGCGCCGAACGGATGTGGCGGATGGCGTTCTGCGCTGTGAAGGTTTGGAATTCTCCTGACATAAATGCAGTCCCGTTGTCTGAGACGAGAGTGTCAGGGAGCCCGTGGGTTGCAAACAGCCTGCGTAGTACCCGGATGGCTGCGGACGTAGAAGTGGACGGTACCAGTGCGACTTCCAGCCATTTGGTGTAGGAGTCCACCACTATGAAGAATTGTTTTCCCCTGAAAGGGGCCAGCGAAGTCCACATGCAGGCGTGACCATGGTGCTCGGGCGGACTCCCAGGACTGGACTGGGGCCCTTGGGGGATCTGGGCGGGATTCTTGGCAGGCCTGGCAGTGTTTGACCCAGGCCTCTATCTCTCCGTCGATCCCCGGCCACCACACATAACTCCTGGCAAGGGCTTTCATTCTTACTACCCCTGGGTGTGTCTCGTGTAGGGCTGTGAGGACCCTTTTGCGGAGGGGCTGGGGAACAACGACCCTGCTTCCCCATAACAGGCACCCCTTGTGGGCTGACAGTTCATGTTTGCGGGTTGTGTAGCCGGCGAATTCTGGCCCGGGGCTGCTGCTGGGCCATCCCCTCCACACCCAGTCCAGGACCCGGGAGATGACCCTATCTTTCTTGGAATGGTGTGCAACTTCTTGTGCCTGAATGGGGCGGTCGGGAAGCAGCTCCAGGCTCATAACCTCTTGTGCAGGTGCTGGGTTGGGGCCTGTTTCCGGTAGTGGTAGCCTGCTGAGGGCGTCCGCATGGCCCATCGCCTTCCCAGGGCGGGGAATCAGTGCATACTGGTAGCTGGCAAGGAAAATTGACCACCTGAGGACACGAGGAGACAGCACTTGGGGGGTCTGCTTTTCGGGGGCAAACAAGCCCAGCAACGGCTTGTGGTCAGTCACCACAGTGAAGGGCCGCCCGTACAAGAAATCATGGAATTTTTTTACTCCCTTCACGATTGCCAGACCCTCCTTGTCGATTTGCGAGTAGTTCCGCTCGGTTTCGTTGAGTGTCTGGGAAAAGTATGCCACCGGTACCTCTCTTCCATCCGGGAGTTGGTGTCTCAGGACAGCGCCAATGCCATAGGGTGAGGCGTCGCATGCTAGCACAACTGGCAGCCTCTCGTCGAAGTGTGCCAAGACCGAGTTTGAGACAAGCAAGTCCTTGACTGCCTGGAATGCGGCCTCCTGGCGCTGGCCCCACACCCAAGGAGCCCGCTTGTCCAGGAGTCTGTGTAGGGGCTCCGCTACCGCCGCCTTGTGGGGAAGGAAGGAATGGTAAAAGTTCAATAGTCCCAAGAAGGCCTGAAGTTCAGTCTTGTTCTTGGGCGCTGGGGCATCACAAATGGCCCGTACCTTGTCCCCAGTTGGGTGGACCCCTTCTGCATCCACCATAAATCCCAGAAAGTCCACCTGAGGCACTCCTAGTAGACATTTTTCCCGCTTCACCTTGAGACCCGCCGTCTGGAAACGGTGCAGAACGGTGCGGAGGCGGTCCTCAAACTCCTCGGGTGTGGGCCCGGCAATCAACACATCATCGAAGAAGGGGGTGACACCAGGAATCCCTTTAAGGAGAGAGTCCATTAGATTCTGGAATATGCCTGGTGCCACGCTGACCCCGAATTGCAGCCGCTTTACCCTGAACGCTCCTCTGTGCGTCACAATCGTCTGTGCCTCTGCTGTAGCCTCATCTACTGGCAGCTGTTGATATGCTTGGGCCAAGTCCAGCTTGCCAAAAAATTTCGACCCAGCCAGGGTGGCAAGGACATGGCTGACCACTGACACTGGGTATGCATGGGCCGTGAGGGCCTTGTTTATGGTACATTTGTAATCTGCGCAGATGCGGACCGAACCATTAGGCTTGACGGGTGTGACGATTGGGGTTTCCCAGAGGGCATTAGGCACCAGCTCCAGCACTCCTTGCTCCACGAGTCAGTCCAATTCCTCATCTATACGGGGTTTCAGGGCGAACGGGACCCGGCGGGCCTTGAGCCTGACCGGTCGTACTGCAGGGTCAAGCTGTAGAGCAATGGGGGGGCCCGTATACTGTCCCAACTTCCCATCGAAAACCCCCGGAAATTCCTTGCATATGGCGTCCACGTCCACTTGTAAGCTCATGTGGTTCACCCCGGTGATGGCTAGCCCCAGTGGTCCAAACCATGCCAATCCCAGTAAGCTAATGTAGGGGCCCTTGACCACAAGCAAGTCCAGTTGCCGCGTCCGCCCTCTGTATTGCACCCTGAAGGTCCCCACCCCCATTGTGGGGACCTTACGTTTCTGGAAGTCCCGGAGGGTGAATGGGGCCGGCCTGAGTTTGGGACCCCCAGTAGGGCACAGTTTCCTTAAGGTCCTTGCCGAGATTATGGATAGAGTTGAACCCGTGTCAAGCTCCATGCGGCATGGGGCCCCCTCTATCCGTACCTCTACATAAATTTTCTCTACGTTGGGGTGGGGCAACTGGTATACCTGGAGGTCCGTGAGCTCCGTTGAGTTGCCTTGGTGCGTTGGGCCCCGGGACCTGGGGCTCTTGGGTTGGTCATCTGATGCCTGGTGTCGGGTGGGCCGAGCCCGACACACCCGGGCGATGTGTCCCAATTTTCTGCACTGCCTGCACTCTGCGTTGCGGAAACGGCAGGTCCTCCTCTCGTGACTTTCTCCACAGCTTGCGCAGTTCGCTCCTTCTCGTCGAGGCAGCTGTGGTATGTGGGCTGCTTGAGTGCGCTGCTGTACTCGGTGCACCTCCTCCCTGTCGGATCCTGAGTCGTTGGTGAGGTCTTCGTGGTGGACCCTCAGTTGGGACGGCTGGCTCGGCCGTGCCTCTTGTGTCGACCTCTCGGCAGCTTCCGTTGCCAGGGCCTCCTCCAGAGCGACCTGGAACGTTAGGTCCTTCTTAGCGTAGAGGCGTCATTGCAGCTTCTCATCCTTCAGGCCACCGACGAGGCGGTCACGAAGCATGTTCTCCAGCTCTGAGAAGTTGCAGAACCGGGCAGCTTGGCGGAGAGAGGTCACAAACCCAGTTATGGTTTCCCCAGGGGCTTGCCGCTTTGCGTAGAAGGCATTTCGACGAGCCACCACTGAGGGCTGTGGCGAAAAGTGCCCCTTCAGCTGTTCCATTATTGTTTTGTATGGAACAGTAGCGACGTCTTCAGGTGCAAGGAGAGCCCGGGCGATTTCAAACGTCTCCTCTCCACAGACGCTGAAGAATATTGCCCTCTTCTTGGCGTCTTCTTCATCGGTGATCCCTTTGGCTTCTAGGAGGAAGGTGAAACGGGAGGCGTATGCTTCCCAGTCTCCAGATGCTGGGTTGAACGGCGAGAAGCTGCTGTCGGTTGCCATTCTGAGTTCCTTGGGTCCCGGAGCTGAAGCCTGGATACACGGTGCGAGGCAGCGGTGCGGCAGGTGGCGGTGCTGCGGTGCTGTGTGTGGCAGTCAGCTCAGCGGGATCCCACCTTCGTCGCCAGTGAAATATACTCAGAGTCGCAAAGTGATTTCATGCTCTTTATTCAGCTCATAGTGGTGAGGAGGAATGAATGAATGTCCCCTCAAAGTATCTGCTTTATATACATTATTTACACAATGGGCTGCACATGATTGGCTAATTCTGGAATTCTACTGTAAGCCAATCAGGTTGTAGATTCACTTCTATCTGGAGCATGATTGGGTGGTTCCTGCCAACCAATCATATTGCTGCATTGTTCTAGGACCAATCAGACTGCTGCATTCTGAATCCTATTGTTCTAGGACCAATCAGACTGCTGCCTTTTGGATCCTATTGTTCTAGGACCAATCAGACTGTTGCAGTTTGGATCCTATTCACTCAGTACATAACACAGTCCAAACAATGGAAACATTCTGCCTCACCACCTCCAACCATCAGCAGGCAAGGTCATGCTCATGGTCTTTTGGGACCAGTGTGGAATAGTGGTGATGGATTTCCTGGCAAAGGCTACCACAATTACCGGGACATATCATGCTTCACTGCTGCAGAAATTGTGGAAGGCCATCAAAACCGAGAGGCGTGGTATGCTGACCAGAAGCGTCTGCCTCCTGCAGGATAACGCCCCAGTTCACAACTCACATGTTGCTCCGACGGAAGCATAGTCCTGTAGCTATGAAATCCTTCCTCACCCCCCTTATTCTACCGACCTTGCACCATCAGACTTCCATCTCTTTCCAACCATGAAGTTATTTTTGAAAGGCAAGCTTTTTCCAGACGATTAAACACTGATTTCTGAGGTCAAGTCGTGGCTTCTGACGCAACCTGCCGACGAAGTCTCCACAACTGCATAAAGCGATGGGGGAAGTGTTTGACTCTTGCTGTTACCTATGTGGAGAAGGACTAATAACTGTGCTGAGTTTCATTTCATGGGAAGTATGTCAGGGGAAATCTTTAACCCTCGGATAATGAACTTTAGGAACTGCATCAAAGTAATTACAAACTGAAGAGGGATTTTTAAATAATAATAATAATAATAAGATGATGATGATTGTAGGAGTAGGCAGAGCCGAATCTCAATATGCATTGTAATTGTGATGTCCCTTTTCCTATTGTATCAGGGCTACAGTCGCCCAGTCTCATGACATCTACTGGACCAACGTCAAATCCAAAGTGATCTGGAGAAGTGAGTAACTTAACACTCTGTTGTAGGAAATAAGCTCCCATTCTTAAGGTAACTACGCATCTCCCCTGAAATTGAATAGGCCACAAGTACAGATGGCATTGGGATAAATAGATCCCAATAACACAGCCTTCACCAACCAGGTGCCCTCCAGATGCTAGTAACTAGAAGCCCCATCAACCCCAGCCAGCATTGCTTGTGGGATGGCTTTAGACTTGTAGTCAAACATTTGAAGGGAACAAGACTGGGGAAGGGCAATAACGTATCAGCTGGTATAATGCTTTGCTTGGATACTTGATACCCTGCTATGGGATCAGGAGAAATGTTCCTTGTTTTATTATGAGACAGAAGGGGTTACTGGTTTACATGAGACTGCCTTGTTTGATAGTCTCTGGCCCTAGTAAAATCATTAGCTATGATGGAAGTTGATGAGTGTACCTTTCATTTAAAAATGACACCTTATTGTTGGGGCAGAAACTGAATGCATAAAATTGAAAAGATGTCAGGATGTAGGTTTGCAAATTTCCTGCTTTGTGCCCCATTGGAGCCAAAAGCAACTAACACTGACTGGAAAAGATGTACCGTACAATGTATTGATGTAATTTTTGGAGCATCACTGAAAAAATGCCCAGTGGTCTGAATGATGTGCCTTGCCTGCTTCTTAATGCACACTATCCCAATGAGGAGCATGTGTGCTCAATGGCCGTGGCACGCTGACCGACTGTTGATGGATGGGTAGGAAACAGAAAACCAGGTGAAAATGGGGGAAAATGAAATATACTGGAAAGGGCCTGGTTAGGGGTCTGACAACCCAAACAGGCCCATTTCACACCACAACATTTTGTTGCAAACTCCACTTGTATCTCAACTTTAACCTGTATATTCATGACTCTGATTTTCTTTCCACCACTGCAGATTCCAAAGCTACCTGTGGAGTGGAATCATTTACAAGGTCACTATCTACTGATGCAGCAATCTTCTCTCTGCTCCCGATTTTACTGGTATACATTTAGAAACCAGCCTACAGCAATTTACTCGCATTCTTTGGTAATCAAAACACATTGTTTTGTGTGGGATATGCATTATATAATAAAAAGCTTTGCTCACTGCAGTGAAGACTTTCCTGAACTTGTGCTTGCTGTTTCAATTGGCATTTTGTGTACAGCTTTTCTGCTCCTTCTAATATAATCTTTAAGACACTAGGGATGGGATAGATTAAAAAAATTAAAGTGTTTACACGCCCAAGTGCATGTTTAATGAAAACTGGGCAACATCCAGTGATGTTCATCCACTTGTACATAGGAAATTCCCTTTTGCAACAGGACTTCTGGTTCCTCTTTCCCCTCTACAGCTCCTCATATCCCTACAATATCTGTTCCAAAGCATCCCTCAGCTCTCCAGAGCAGATTTCGGGGCTACAGATGGAGTTGCAGAGAGAACAAAGCAGTCCTGTTGTACAAGCAGACTTCATTCCCATGACACTGGATGTTTCCAAAAGAGCCTTAACTCACCTAAAGGGTGAAACCTTTAAAGCCCTAAACGGCCTCGGTCCTGTATACCTGAAGGAGCGTCTCCACCCCCACCATTCAGCCCGGACACTGAGATCCAGCGCCGAGGGCCTTCTGGCAGTTCCCTCATTGCAAGAAGTGAGGTTATAGGGAACCAGACAGAGGGCCTTCTCAGTAGTGGCGCCTGCTCTGTAGAACGCCCTCCCTTCAGATGTGAAGGAAATAAGCAGCTATCTTCTCTTTAAGAGACATCTGAATGCAGCCCTGTTTAGGGAAGTTTTTAATATTTAATGCTGTATTGTTTTTAACACTTGATTGGAAGCCGCCCAGAGCGGCTGGGGAAACTCAGCCAGATGGGGGTATAAATAAATATATTATTATTATTATTATTATTATTATTATTATTATTATTATTAACAGGCTTGTTGGATCTTCCAGGGAAAGTATCCCAGAGTTATGATGATTCTACAATAAAAAAGGCTCTGCACCTAGTATCTGCTAACAGAGGCATGTTTGAGAGCAGAGCCCCTGAAACCAACTGGAGACTCAGACAAATTCATGTGGCAAGTTCTGGTAACTTTTTCCCAGGCTATTAACAGCCTTAAGGATCAATGTCTAATTCTTTAAACTAGGCTTAAAAGCAAACAGGCAACCTAGCCAATTGATATAAAATTGGCACAATATGCACAATACGCTTAAAAAGCAAAAAAGCAGAGACATCATCTTGCTGACAAAGGTCCATATAGTTAAAGCCATGGTTTTCCCAGTAGTGATGTATGGAAGTGAGAGCTGGAGGATAAAGAAGGCTGATCGCCAAAGAATTGATGCTTTTGAATTATGGTGCTGGAGGAGACTCTTGAGAGTCCCCTGGACTGCAAGAAGATCAAATGTATCCATTCTTAAGGAAATCAGCTCTGAGTGCTCACTGGAAGGACAGATCCTGAAGCTGAGGCTCCAATACTTTGGCCACCTCATGAGAAGAGAAGACTCCCTGGGAAAGATGGAGGGCACAAGGAGAAGGGGACGACAGAGGATGAGATTGTTGGACAGTGTTCTCGAAGCTACAAACATGAGTCTGGCCAAACTGCGGGAGACAGTGGAAGATAGGAGTGTCTGGCGTGCTCTGGTCCATGGGGTCACGAAGAGTCGGACACGACTAAACGACTAAACAACAACATGCTCCAAGTTTGAAACCCACAAACATTCTATTCTGACCACTCAATTCCAATGTCATAGATAGATTTTATCTAGATCAGGGGTGGAGGGACCACATTCTTTTATGAGCAACCTTTGGAGTGGGGGCACATGTCAGTGGTGGGTGGGCCATGGGTATGACTTTCACCTTTGAACAGGAGGCTACATTTCAGCCATGCAGAAGTCAAAGTTTTCTATACTCCCATACCATACCACACATTTTTCTATCCAGGCGAGAGGCATTATTATTACAGTTAACATTCCCGCCAAGCAAAACTACTCAGGGAGGGTGAGTAACTGGCCCAGGGAATGTCACTATGGCTGGCTAGAAACCTAAAGGGTCAAAATTGGCACAAAAGCCTGTTCTAGAAACATCCACAGCTTGTGAAATGGTAGATACTACCTGAAGATCCAAAGATAAAGCTGTGTCCAGGAGCACCATGCCTGCATATTTGTTCCTTCAGGAAGAGTAAAGGCATAAGCCCTAAACATAGCACTTTCATCTTATCAGGATTAAGTTTCAGCTAGTTCCACCCATGCTCATACCAAAACGGAACTTCAAAACACTGATTCAGGATAACCACCACCTCCTTAGGTTTAGACCAGGGGTAAGAAACCTTTGGCCTTCCTATTGTTGCTAAACTGTGACTCCCATTGGTCCTAGCAAGCATGGCTAATGATGCAGTTTAGCATCATCTGGAGGGCCAAAGGTTCCCCACAGCTGGCTTAGATGGTGAAAATGAGAACAAACTCATCAGTATACCCAACTCTGCAGCTGATGTTTCCCATTGGTTTCATGTAGTAATCAAAGAGCAAAGAAGAACAATCTGGTACCCATTAAAATAGGGGTAAGTCAAGATGGTGCCCTCCACATGTTTTGGACTAGAAGTGCCATCACTCAAGCCAACAACAGCAACCATGTGTTAAGAATAATGTATCAAATGTACCTTTCATAAAGGTCAGCATGAAAAACAAACCCAATACAGTATTCTGTCTGTCTTGTCAACATTCTCACATCTGCATTATTTCAATCTGTATTTTATTTCTTTATTGCAATTTTATTGGTACAGTGTTAGAAGCTTATTGTCCTCTCTCCTCATGGTATTGTGATCAATATGCTCCACACTTTGTCAAATACATGTTTATTAAGTTGCTTTCATTGCACCATGGTTTTACTTAATGTTCTCCAAACCCTGGAAAATAAAAAGTGAAGCGAATTAGTTAAACGTGCACAACGCTGCTGCTATCAAATTACACTATATAATCAGGTTTAACAAACCTCTTTTCAAGGTGGTGTCCTCCTTAATCCCACAAACAGAAAAATACTAATTGCGCAAACACATAGCAAGTTGCTCAACTTTTAATACTAGCAAGCGCAGGCAGGTTTGCAGTTTCCTTTGCTACATTAGGCTACCACTGACAGAAGTGCTCTGCCATCACCGGACCAGGAAAGAAGACTCCTTAGGGCAGGAGTGGGGAACCTTTGGCCCTTGAGATGTTGCTGAACTGCAACTCCCATCAGTCCTAGCAAATATGACAAATTGCCAGGCATAATGGGAGTTGTAGTTTGGAAAGTTATTCAGTCTTTAAAGGTGTCCCATAACTACCCATGGGGAATCTACACAAGTAATGACAGCTGTTCTCCAACTTGTGGAAGATGATCAGGAATGCACAAGAGGGGACAGGGCATGCACGGTCATCCCTGTTTCTTTCTTCACATCATTAACATCATGTGGATAAACACATGTCTGAAAAGGGCTCTGCTATGAGCAGAACATGTCCTGCGCATTATAGTACTGAACGCAGATTAAGGATAAAAATAACATTGTGCAGAGGAACAGAAATCATTTAGGGGCCAAAACAAATGTAAACTGTTGTGGCATTTAGCTCCCCACCCTCACAAAAAAATAGTGTTGTGACTTTGCAACTAGACAACAGCATGCAAGGAAGTTTGTTCAAACCAACCTTGGAGTCATAGTACTGATTTACTCCAGACACACGCTTGTCTCTCTCCAGCAGGTACCACTGATAGGTGTTCCGAGCAATTCTCTTCTCCTGGGCACATAAGAAATAAGGTGGACAATTTGTAAACAAGAGGCAGTGGGAGACAGATAAAGTGAGAAGGCTTAAAGCAAAGTTGACAAAAATGTGAAATATTGAAAAATTCAACAGATGCGGGAAGACCTATTCCTCCTCTGATGCCCTCTCACATCTCTGCCTCCCAAAGGCTTGTGTGGCTGTTTGTTGCAGCAGCCCTGGCTACAAGCACCACAGGTGAATGGTGCCTCTGGGGCTGGCCAGAGGAGAGGAGGCTGAGGGAACACTCTACAAGGGAGGGTGTTTGAGAAAGGGTGAGAGGCTGCCAGCTCTGCAGGCAAGGGGTGACATAACTGGGCTTCTGAGTCCCACAGGAGAACCGCAGAAAGAATGTACTTGGTCAAGGGAGCTGTGGACTCAAAAAGGTTGAAAACCTCTGGTGTAGGATATAAATTACATATATAAATAAAACGTGTCCAGGCTTCATGTACTGTGCCTTTGTCACATTCAGACTAGGCTGCTGAAATGCACTCTACATAGGGCTGCCATTAAAGAAAGTTTGGATACTTCAGCATCCTGTTCTCACAGTGGCCAACCATATGCCTATGGGAACCTGAGTAAAACACCACTCTCCCAACATGTGAACCGCAGCAACTGATATTCAGAGACATACTGCCTCTGACACATGAGGTAGTACATACCAGTGGCTAATAGCCCTTGAAAGCATTAGCCTCAGTGAATTTGACCAACCACTTCTTAAAGCTATCCAAGCTGGTGGCCATCAATGCATCTCCTGGGAGTGAATTCCATAGTAGAAGAGTGTTTTCTTTTGTTTGCTTTGAATCTTCCAGCATTCAGCTTCATTGGATGGCCCTGGGTTTTAATATTATGAAAAGGGGGCAGGGGATGACAACACGACTCTCCCTATCCTTATGGGCTTTAAAGCCTTAAAAAGGTTTTTGTCACAGTTAATCGAAGGGCTGTCAGTTCCCACACCCAGTTGCCCATTCTCTGAAACCAACCACCAGGTGAGGTTGAACTGCCAGGCACAAGGCAGTCTAAGAAATAAGTCAAATCTGCTGGAGCAGGCCAATGGGCCATCAAATCCAGCGTCCTTTTGCTCACAGTGGCTGCCCAGATGCATATGGGAAACCTATAAACACAAACACAACAGCACTCTCCCTGTCATTTCCAGAAACTTATATTTGGAAGCATGGCTGCCTCTGACTGTGGAGGCACCAGAACATAGCTATGATGGCGAGTAGCTTTGTCTTCCATAAATTTGTCCAATCCTCTCTTAAAAGCCATCTCCATGGTAGCCCCACAGCTTTGGAGTTCATTATCAACAGAATCAACACTGCAGCCCTTTCAGAAAGGTCTGAAAACAATTTTTCTTTTTCTTCTTGCTAGATTTCTCCTGAAATGTATTGCTTTCATTGTTATGATTTTGCTGTTGGCTTTGATTACATTTTAGAAATTCTGGGTCACTTGCTTTTTTTCTTCGGTCTCTTAGGCCTCCTGGCGTTTATACGCAAGTACTGCACGTTGGATTTGGGGATGGATATTAGACGACTTCTTCAGGGAGTCTCAAAGAAGGTGTGCAATTCACTTACATTTTTATTTACACCCAAAAGGTTCTCAGGGCAGCTTAACACACCCCCAACCCCACCAGTTTTAAGAGACTCTCTGAAAAGTCATGGCACACAAGGGAAAAGAACGGGTGGAGGAGAAGGGAAGAGAAAACTCAAGCTCACATACATGTAAACGCAAAACAAGTTCTTAAAGATACAGCAATTCCTAAATCAGCAGTATGGGATTTCAGAAAAGGAGAGGGGAGATGGGGATTCGTGAGGAGCCGCTTCCATGGCACGCACCTTGCCCCCGTTGGTGTATCTGTGGATGTGGGCGGTGGCCACGCCAGGGATGACCAAGCACACGTACATGAGGCCCAAGCTGGGCAAGATCTCGTACCACATCCCGGCGGCTGCGCGGCTCTTTCCCTCCGCGACCCTGGCGACCTCTCAGTCAGCAGCGCTGCCACACGACTTCGCCCTCAAAGCAGAGCTGGCGCTACTGCGCATGCTCCGCCAACAGCCCTACTATCGCGAGCTTCAGGCAGCGTGGCCCAGAAGGCAACCTTCCCTCCCTCCCCCGCTCCAAAGGCGTCAGTTGCGCATGTGCCCCCCCGCCCCCATCATGGCCACGACAGGGTTAAGGGGTGATGTTGCTATGGCGACAAGCCACGCGGAACGCTCCGAGGCGATTTGTTTGGTTTCTGTTTAAAGGCTCAGTGGATATCGCTCTCCGCTCTTACACTATATATCTTACACTATATCTTACAGTATATTTATACCTATATATAAAAGCCACGATGTATACTGGAACTATTAGGTGCCTGACAGGTCGCAGTGCATGCCGGGAATTGAACCATTTAAAGATGCGGGAAACTTTTTTGGTGGTTGGCGGAGCATGCTGGGAGATGTAGTCTCGAAGCATCCAGCGAATTGAAACGCCCCACTAAAATTAGGCAACCTCTCCGCTGGGAGGTGCATGCTGGGAGATGCAGTCCCGAAGCATCCGACGAATTGAAACGCCCCACTAAGAGGAGGGCACCTGTCGCGGTGTATGCTGGGAGATGTAGTCCCGCGAATTGAAGGGCCTCACTGGGATGAGCCAACGTCTCCTCGGGGCGGTGCATGCTGGGAGATGTAGCCCCGAAGCATCCAGCCAATTGAAGCGCCCTACTAAAATTAGGTAATCTCTCCGCGGGGCGGTGCATGCTGGGAGATGTAGTCCCGAAGCATCCGACGAATTGAAACGCCCCGCTAGGAGGATGAAACCTGTCGCGGTGCATGCTGGGAGATGTAGTCCCGAAGCCTCAAGCGAATTGAAGAGCCCCACTAAGATGGGCAACCTCGGAGCATGCTGGGAGATGTAGTTGCGGGAAAGCGCCTCTCCACTGGGTCTGAGCGCCGGGTTCTCCTGTCGCCGGCTGAGGGGGCGCTGTGGCGCCGTTGTTTACTATGCTGCTGCTGCCGGCGGCGGCGTCCCGCTCTCCCCCCTCCCATTCTTGCGAGAGCAGCGGCGGCCAATGGGCGCCCGGATCTGGCGAGGCGCGGGCGGAGGGAGGCACCGGCGGCGCGGGCGGGGGCGTTGACGGGCGAAGGCCTGGTGCGGCTCTCCGCGTTCGCAATGAAGGAAGACAAGGAGAACGCGCGGCCGAAGGAGAAGCGGGGGGCTCCCGTCACCCCGACCGGCGGCGTGGGAGCAGCGGCGGTGGCAGCGGACGCCAAGGCGGGAGGCGAACCGGACAGGCTGGAGCGTCCGAAGGACAAGAAAGAGATCCTGAGCAAGGTGCGCGCAGCAGAGAAGCTCCCCGCGCGGGGCCCGTGGGGGTCGGGGTCCCCCGGCAGGTGCGGCGCCTTTCCCTTGGGCTGGGCTGGACTCGGCGGGGCCAAAAGCGCCTTGCTGCGCATCGTAGCCCCGTGGCGTCAGCCTTCCTCTTGCTCGTGGGGTGACAGTCCAAGCGCAAAAAATATTCCCGTACGGTTTCCCCCAGCAGTGCGTGGAGAACTAGTCTCCTCGCCTCTCTTGACGCGATGGTTTTTTCTCCTTAATCCGCAGGTTGGGGGTGGGGGAGAGAGAGAAAGTGCGGGGACACTTTTAAGTCGCAAGGTTTCAAAAGACGGGTGCGCGTGCGTGCGTTATTCCCCATTGCCCTACCATCGCATAAACTCTGCTGACGGCCACCACTGTCACCTGCAGCCTGAAATGTCTGTGTGGGTATCTGTACCCCGAGAGACGATGGAGCGCCTTGGGTGAAGTCAAAGTGCTGCATTTAGCACCTGCCTGGGTCACTGCAAGCCTGGGCATTGTTGAGCAATAGAGGTCCGGGGCTTCACCGCTGACTCGCCGGTCCAAAGGAAAGCAGAGCAAGACGTTTGGCTGCAGAAGTTGTCGGAAGGAGGCGTACAACCCCACTCCAGATTTGTGCAGGGTCTTAGCCTTTTCTTCTTCCGAAGATCTCCCACAAGGCAGAGGAGGTTTGGGATCTGGGTTTTCCTGCTCCTTCTTAGCCCCACCTGCCCCTTGCTTCCTTCTACAGAATGTGCAGAGACTGCCTTCTTGACCATTGGATCCACTATTGGTCTCACCTGCCAAATCTGCTGGCGCTTGTCTTCGTAAACAGGGGAAGTCCCAAACTCACCTAGGGTTTGCTCTCACCTGGTTTAGCTGGCCTATACCAGAAGTGGTCGAGAACAGGGGTTTTCTTTTCAGTTCTGCTCATTGTATAAACTGGTCTCAAATTGCACCATTTTTTAATCTCTGTTTTGATAAAACTCTCTTATTAGGGAATACTCACATTCTGGTCACCAAAGAGCATTATTACTTGCCATGCATTACTATTCAGTAAATAATTGGTGTGCAAAAATGTCTTTCAGTTGTAACAAACATGATGCAACAGACTGGTTGATTACGTAGGAAGCTGTCTTGTACTGATTAACGTTATTGACCTATCTGTCTTCTCTGTGCTGACTGGCAAGTTGGCTCCACCAGTATGTCGGATAAGATTACCTTTTCCATACCTACCTGGGGATGCTGGGGATTAAACATGGAACCTTTTGTGTACAAAGCATATAGTCTAGTGGATCTTTGTGTGTGTGTGTGTGTGTGTGTGTGTGTGTTGGGGTATATACAAGTGTGGATCAAAAAAACTATAGCAATGGAAAAACATCAGACTGTTGTAGGACAGGTCAGCATTTTTTCTTTACTTTACATGATGGAATTCATTACACAGAGATTTACATGCCAGAAGAGCACGGGCTGCAGAGAAGCTGGTTTATTATGAAACTGTGGTAGAAATGTGACTCTATCTAAGGTGTTTTCCTTTGTTTTGAAATACCTTGATTGTCAAACTTAATCCGGTCCGGGAAAACGTTCAACTCCCAGAATGGTTCGAAAACCAAGGCATGGCTTCCAATTGGCCACAGGAACTTCCTGCACTCAATCAGAAGCCGTGTTGGACATTTGGCTTCCAAAGAACGTTCACAAACAGGAACACTCACTTCTAGGTTTGCAGCGTTCAGGAGCCGATTTGTTCGACAGCTAAGTGGTTTGACAACCTAGGTACCACTCTATGATGGAACCTTGCTTTTTTAAAAGAAAAAAATATTGTATAATACACCTAGTTTTTGTAAACAACTGCAACTTTTTCTTTAAGGTAGTGATTCGACGCCTGCCTCCCAGCTTGACCAAGGAACAGCTTGAAGAACATCTCCAACCTTTGCCTGAACATGACTATTTTGAATTCTTTGCTAATGACTCCAGGTAAAAGGAACTATAAACATTTGGCTGTGCTTCATGTAACAATGTCATGTCATAAATGTCTTTCTGTTTTACATCCGTCTGTGTTGTGTATATTTACAATCATCACTCAGCGACGTTTCCTTATACATTGCCATTTTCTGTCCTTCTGCAGTTTGTACCCTCACATGTTTTCCAGAGCATACATCAACTTTAAAAACCAAGAAGACATTGTTCTGTTCAGGGATCGCTTTGATGGTTATGTTTTTGTTGATCACAAAGGCAAGTAAGCCTAAAACTTGGTTCTGTATATCATATCTGCTTTAAAACATGTTGGCATACATTTATACCGTAACTAAACTGTAATTCTGGAAAACCCATGCATTTATTATTTGAGTCAAGATTTCAAAGGACAGCTTATAGCCCAATTCAGTGCATTATAATGTGGTAGTAGGTACCTTTGATTTTAGTGCAGTTCATCTCAAAATAATCTTTCTTGGACTGTTGTTTTAACAGCCTATTCCTAAGCACACTTTCTTGAAAGTAAATTGCATGAGCAGCAATTGGACATGCTTCTGAATTAGTACACTTAGGATTCTAGTGTGCATCAATAATGGGGAACCTGTGGCGTTCCAGATGTTGTTAGACAACAATTCCCAGACCCCTGATAATTGGTCATCTCTGCTTCAGTTTATGGGTGTTAGAGTCCAACAACATCTGGGGAGGCTCACAGTACCCTGTCCGTTGTCTAAATCCTATCTTCCACTGCACTGAGGATCTACCTTAATCTGCTAATTAGGGATAGCTGCTGCTTTGCATAAGCAGATGGCTTTGGGTGTGGTGAAGAAGCACAGTTTGTGCCACATTTGTGTAGTGGATCCAGAGAGACCCAAACCCTTTTTATGGATTTGTAATGCACACATAATTTCTGGTAATAATAACTTTAATTGTACAGTACTGACATGCAAAACAGAGTTCATTAGCTCTGCGTGGTATGGGATGCTGCTTTAGCATTCTCTACTAGAGCAACAGTAGCTGAAATGGCACTCTAGAATAATAGAATGATATTATTTTGATTGCTTACCCTTCTTCATACTGCCAATTTCCCCCCTCTACTGTTTCTGATAGAATATTCTTATGTAAGTGTTTGCTTTTGAATGACCAAACAAGTAGCTTTCATATGATTAAAAAAATACGATCCAATTTGCCAGTTCATAAAATGTATCTGAACTATTTTATAGCTTCAGGGCCAGTTCACTTGTTTTCCCTGGTGAGCAGGATGTAAACCATAGTATTGGTTTGGGTAGCAATGGAGGTATTTTCTCCAATTGGCTGCTGTTGCAGGAGGCCTGGACAGACAGCTCATGTCTGGCAAGAAATGAGTTTTGTGAATCTCGTGTCTCAAAACATTATCTTGATTGTGGGGTTTCTTGGTTTTGAGATATAGTGCCCCCCCCACAAAATAAAGGTTTTTCCATTCTTAACATTTTTGTCGTTGTCTTTAATATTTTTACATATGAACAGGTCTAGAATATCCTGCCGTAGTGGAATTTGCACCGTTTCAAAAAGCTGCCAAAAAGAAGAGTAAGAAAAAGGATGCCAAAGCTGGAACCATTGAAGATGGTGAGTAGTAGCAGTCGCTGCTGTCATTAGATGAAAATACTTCCAATGTAGGGTTTCATTCACTTCCATGGTTGTTGTATTTTACAGGTTGTTGTATTTTACAGGTAGATAGAAACAGTGCTGTAGAAACAACATACTTTATTCAAAAGTAGAGCATATATCTAACATGGCAGCTGGAGGTCTTGTTTCTATTAGCTTTACATGTTATGTATCATTTTTAAGTGCATATATTTATGGTTCTTACCCTTTGGTTCCTCATCAGATCCAGAATATAAGAAGTTTTTGGAAAACTATAGTGCTGATGATGAAAAATTAACATCCACCCCTGAGACATTGCTGGAGGAAATAGAAGCAAGAAACAAAGAATTAATAGGTATAAAAAGTATTGTTACGCAGCATATAGTTGCAGAACATAGCGCGGCAGCGCCTAATCTTTGGAACTCCCTGCCTATTGAGACCAATCAGGCACTTTCACTGCTCCCTTTTCAGCACCTGCTAAAAATACTGTTGTTTAGACAAGCCTACCTAGAGGATTAGAAAGCTGAGGTAGTTTTAATATGTTTTAGTATTTTAACTTTTGTATGCTTTGAAGTATGGTTGTGATTTTTTCATTCTTTACTGTTTTACCTTTAAAAAAATCAATTACTATTTTTGAAATAGTACAGTGGTACCTTGGGTTACATACGCTTCAGGTTACAGACTCTGCTAACCCTGAAACATTACCTCGGGTTAAGAACTTTGCTTCAGGATGAGAACAGAAATCGTGTGGCGGCGGCGCAGTGGTAGCATGAGGCCCCATTAGCTAAAGTGGTGCTTCAGGTTAAGAACAGTTTCAGGTTAAGAACAGACCTCCAGAACGAATACAGTAGTACCTCGGGTTAAGAACTTAATTCGTTCCGGAGGTCCGTTCTTAACCTGAAACTGTTCTTAACCTGAGGTACCACTTTAGCTAATGGGGCCTCCGCTGCCGCCACGGTGCGATTTCTGTTCTCATCCTGAAGCAAAGTTCTTTACCCAAGGTACTATTTCTGGGTTAGCGGAGTCTAACCTGAAGCGTCTCTAACCTGAGGTACCACTGTAGTGAGGGAAGATCTTAATTTAGTTAGATACATGAAGATGGACAGCATTTTTATCTCCCCATACGGAAACACCAGAAAAGAATTGTTGTCTCAGCATAACTATATGTATTTGTACTACATTTTGATGAGTTTTGGTTATACATAATTTCAGTTTTGTTTGGTAACTTAAAATTTTCATATGAATATTCTTCTTGCATTATTTCCACAAATAAAATGTGTTGAAATAAATACAAAAGTGCTTTCTTTTCCATTCTTTAGCAAAAAAAACAACTCCTCTGTTGAACTTCTTGAAGAATAAACAGGTAACAATTATTTCAGAACAGCCTGCTTAATTATGTTGGCATTTTTGAATATTTGAATGCTGTCCAATAGCCTGTTATTTGATCTTGTTATGTGTACTTCGGCATTTCCAGCTTTCTTTGGAAGAGGCTACCAGGGTGAAATGAATGTATTAAAATCATTATTCCCACAGGTGTCCTAATGCAGCATCTCTGAATTTTGCATAATTTCAGAATATATGTTTTGGGTTAAAGGTAATTGCTCAAATTAATTTTGTTAAATAGCAGTCAGCAGACCATTAAAACATAGCAATTGACAATTAGACTTGATTACATTCATGAAAATATTAATACAGCTGGAAAACACAGAACTGAAATTCTAGAATGAATATATGTGTATAGTGGGAAGCGCATGGCATGGGAATTTGTAGAAACCCAAAAATGCTGCGTTCTTTAAAAAAAAAAGGATAGTGAGATTTGTAAATTTGGACCCATCATGCCAAAAATTGGGGCAAGGTAACACCAACGTCATGATTTGGTCTGCCATCTTGAATCAAAATGGCAGCCGGCATCCAAGCATTGATGATGACTGCCAGCTCCAGAACCCTCGAGCCATGTTTGGTGAAACTTATGAAGAACAGGAAGCGGCAGACAAACCACTTTCCAAAATATATAGTAGATATAATATATGTACATTAGGTAATCATAAGGCGTCTAATAAAAATATTCAAAAACTTTACCAATTGTTCTTTAACAATTGGTTACACTGGAACAATTGTAACTGTGAAGCAAAGTGATCTTTAGAGACGCAGAGGGGCAAGTGGGGGTGGGGGTGGGGCGACTTTGTAATAGGATCTACTGGGTCTTTCCTAGCCCCTTGATGAAAACTGCAATAGAAAAAGATATGCAATACAGACTCCACCTCAGCATTGTTACAGGGGCAGCATTTGTTGTTCTTCAGCATTTTAATATAGAATTGTAGAGTTGGAAGGGACACCAAGGGTTAATCAGGCCAACCCGCTGCAATGCAAGAATCTCAACACGTGGTCCCCCATCTAATTTGAAACCATACTAGACCCTGCTTAGCAAATGAGCTAGCAGTTTTATTGCCATCTAATAAATTCAAGGGAAGAACATTAAACCTTGCCAGAGAGAAATACTTCCTAGGTTTAAGGATTATTAACCAACCCAAGTATGGCGTTGCATCTTTACAAAGGTTCATAGTAACCCCAGTGACTATGGGGAACAGAGTACCCTTGCAGCTCGTTGAAGCTCCTGGAGATCTTTATCTAAAACCCTCTGTTAAAAAAATTATTTGACATCCTTAGATCCATGATTAATAGGTAGGAAAGCGATAGGTTATGTTGACGGGTAAAGGTCATCATAGCCTGACAAATGTAATGATTGTTATTACAGTGCTCAAATAAATCTTAATTCTATTTGTGAGCTTATAACTTCTTAATCCATATACAGAACTGTTCCTACTGCTATATTCCATTAGCCAATTAGATAGCTTAGTTGGTTAGAGCGTGGTGCTGATAACGCCAAGGTTGCAGGTTCAATCCTTGTATGGGACAGCTGCATATTCCTGCATTGCAGGGGGTTGGACTAGATGATCCCCAGGGTGCCTTCCAGCTCTACGATTCTATGATTTACCACCCATTCACTCAGTTTGGAGCTTTTGGAGCAGTTTATGGTGCAAAATCTCTCCTGTCCCACCATAAAGTCTTGGCTATAGTCTCACTGCATCTTTTTCCCCCTTTTACAGCGGCTTAGAGAAGAAAAACGAGAGGAGAGGAGGAGGAGAGAACTGGAGAGGAAAAGACAACGAGAAGAAGAAAGAAGAAAATGGAAAGAGGAAGAAAGAAGGAAAAGGAAAGAAGCCGAAAAAACAAAGAAAGTGGAGCGATGCCCAGAAAAAGAAAGGGACAAATCAAAGGATGAACCAAAGATTAAGGTATGCTTTCATTCCTGTAGGATGCATTGGCCATATGTTGCTTTCATATGTACACTCATGAAATACGAGAGTAATTTCTGCATTTGGCTTTGTATAAAGCGTGCTCTTTTTTTGCATGCACACAGTTATTGGAGGTTGCAATCCTATGCATGCTTGGGACTAAGTTATACAGACTTAGATTAAAGTATTATAGAATAGTACTCAGTTCTGCACAGCATGTGTTTTGAAGGCACTCTATAAACAAACAGTGGTGACAAGTTCTTATTTATTGCACTAGAAGCTAGCTGTAGAAATCTCTTGAGAATAAAATGCAGAACGTAGAATAAGGCCATAATCCTATACCATTAAGCTTGAGAGTAAACACCACTGGACTCAGTGGGATGTGTGCTCAGAAGTATTGGATTGCATTGGGATTTTTTTTTTTTAAGCAAAGTTCTGGTAACTGATAAGAAACAGTGAATCATGGAAATAGCTAGTTACGTAATGCTAATATCTTTACTCTTGTATTATGTACCACGTACCCCCTTGCCTTTCAGGGCAGACCAGCATCCTAGCGCAGTTAGCAGCAGAATTAACTTAGTAAGGAAAACTAAATTTGTTCTCTTCCTAGCTACTTAAGAAGCCAGAAAAAGATGAAAGAGACTTTGAAAAGAAAGAAAAGGCCAAGAAACCGGAGAAAGAGAGTCTGAGGGAGGAAAAGGCAGCAAGTGCAACCAGCGGGATGCCAGCCAGGCGCTCCGATGGGGAGGCTAAGGAGGAGAAGTCCAAAAAGTTAGTGCTTTCATTTCAGTACATATCCTTATTTCTCAGAATATGATTATTAATTAGGCTGCCTTGTACCAGATCTGCTTTTAAATTATATAGTTGACTAGTGTTCCAGATTAGAACTGTGGATGGACCACTTTTTGGTCTTTCCAGTCTTTCTCGCAGTTCCAAATGGCTGAAGAGCAGGTGGTCAGTTATGCAGCTCAGTTAGGGTCCCTTCGCATATTAGAATTTAATTATTTTTAAGTACGCTTCTCTAGCGAAGTGTTACAAATGCTAGAGAACTAGGATTGACTGCTGTTGAATTTAAGTTCAGCTGCAAAGCTGGGTTTGTTGCCGCACGAAGCGTGAGAAACAGCCTTGAGAATTTCTGATTTAGTAAATAGCCTTGTGTTATCTTTGGCTGTGGTTTTCAAGGAATGTACAGTAGCTGATCTTGTATAAAGTTCCCAGGATGCTCTCTTTTCAGGGCATCGTTTTAGTGTCTGCATGGCAATATAGTGGTGATAGGCTTTCATTTTACTGTCTTCTCTCCGGATTGAATCTCCCAAGTCTCTTTTCATACAGATTGGAAGATGACTGTGGAAAAGACTATAGAGAAAGAGAGAGAGAATATGACCGAGACAGAGAGTATGAGAGAATGCAAAGGGAAAGAGACAAACTCCGACGCCAAGAAGAAGAGAGAAGGAGGCAGAAAGAGCGCTTCGAGAAAGAGAAGGTCTTTAGAAGGAAGGAGGAAGATGTGAAAAGGGAAAGAGACTCATTGCGAGAGAAAGGGAAGAGAGCTGAATTGGCAGAGTACATGGGCAATGCAGAGAAATCTGAGAAAGCAACCAAAGAGGACAAAAAAGAAGATATGGCTAAGAGAGATCGCATTAGAAACAAGGTGCTGATTGGTTCTGTAATAAAATCATTGTTCTTTGTTAGGCTGTGGGTGTGTGCAGCTCTTTATTATAGACACAGAATGTTAAAAAAATATGACCCCATCTAAGGACATTACAAAATAAGGTTTATTTGTAGTACAACTTATTTCCCACTGGGAATGCATAGGATTGCAATTACAGGATTGTAGAAATGATTGGCTTGCTTATCTAGTAAGTGACATTTATCTTCTGCTCTTTTTTTGCAAGAAGTTCAGGAGTAGCGTCTGTGGAGCTATCCCATATATTCCCCTTAACCAAAAGCCCTGGAACTTCAAGGCAGAGGAGTGGGGTGGCAGCACGGGGATTGGACCTATATCTCTGTTCCAGGTCTTGTACTCTTTCACTATTATGCATCACAGCTTTATGTATTCTTAATTTAAGGATCGCCCAGCCATGCAGCTTTACCAGCCAGGAGCTCGGAACCGGAGTCGTTTGTCAGGCTATGATGAAAGCTCTGCAAAATCACCCGATCAAGGAGTGGATAAGAAGCAGGAGTGCGAGACCAGTAACACAAAAGAAGAGTGACAAGTGTTGTGCTTCCTCACTGACCTAGCAGCCAAAGAGCATTAACTTTGTAGTCCAAAAGTGCCTTGTAGAAAAGAGGAGGGAATAAAGGGGGAACAGTACTTTTGGATGTATCTGGTTTCAGGTCCTCGTTGCAGATTTGGGACTCGGGCTTGGGCGTCCTCAATACATTTTCAGTTGTGGGAGGTAGTGGCAGCAAAACCACAAGGGGGAGAAAACTTCCATCTCTCAAGAGTGGAAAGGCCTTGTCACCCTAAAATAGGACGAGTGGTTGCCCAGAATGAGTGCTGTCTTTCAGATAAAAGCCACGAACCAGTATTTGCACTTAACATACAGCCATGTTGGAGCCTCATGTTTGTTCAAGTGTTAAATTGTCTTCTACCACTGTGCTGTGTGGAGTGTGGTCTTCTGACCTGTTTCATTAACTGGAGGTAGGGTGGGAAGGTCCAACGTAATCTTGGTACTGAAGACATCTTTTTGTCTGGTGTGCTGCTTGTAACCGACTGCAAAATGAATTTTCAGAACAAGGCGTGGATGCTAATATTTTTCTTTGTTCTTTCACTTAACATTTGTATAGCTTGAAAGGAAATGAACTTCGCCATAGGAAACGTGTTGTTGTTTTTTACACATGTCTTCTAATGTCCAGATATAGATGTATATTGAAGGTAGCTGCATAGTCCTCAACAGTCCCTGCATTCGACCTTCTTTTGTTTCCTGGTATCTCATAGGAAAAATGATCCGTCTTAATAGTGCACTGTTTTTACCGAAGCTGTAGAGCATCTGGCAACCCAGGAAAGTTTTGCTAAGAGTTGTACCTCCTCTTTGTGGCAGTACCCTATTTGATACTTAATAAAACTCTATGAAGTAGCATTTAAAATTGCTTGTTACTATTTTTTATGTAATTATTTAGCATCTTTGTGTCTTTGAAATTTTATCATGTCCAAGATCATATGAGGGTGGGCTTCAATAATCTTTCAATATTTATTTTTTTAAAATATAAAAATGAAAAGAGATCTTCCACCTGGTTGCTGCAGCAGTGTGTAGAGGGTTAAATTCCCCCTTGATCCTACCATTTATGATCCTATTAATCATCTGCCCATCCACCCAGCTGACTGCAACTATAAATTTTAAAAGGCTGCATGTCAGTTGTTTTTCATTTATGAAGAATGGCTTCCTATGAGGCATCTCAAAGTGATTTACAATACATATGAAGATACTACCTACAACTTGAACTTGGCTGGTTACTTGCCAATTTTAATTCAAACTCAAACCTTTATTGGCATATAGACAAAATTCTGAAAGGTTTAGTACAATCACATCACTCAGCAAAATCTGCACCTAACATTAAAAACACTGTTGTATAATATTCACGAATCCTCATTGCATGTTGCAGGAACCTGCCTATCTCCATCTTATCCCCACCCTGGGTAAACATTAGGAAGGCTACCTTACACTCATCTGACTGCCACTCCTGCTAACAGCCAACTGATTAAAGAACTTGGATCGAATTGTCTAAACACAAGAGGCAATGCAAAAGAACATGCACAACTGATTCGGGCACAATGTTTCTGTGAATGGTATGGGTTGGTTTGGGTTGGTTGGGTGGTGGAGATAAGTTGCCATTGGCTCATCTCCAGACTTGCACAGATGCTATTCCTGATTTGGCTACCAAATAAGCAGTACATTAGGAGTCTAATGGGATTCCTATCTGTTTAATTTTGTTCTCAATCCTCCTTAACCATCCTGACGATTGTTATTCAGCTAACATGGCCACAAGAAGACTATTAGGTTCAGATCTGTAATGCAGCTACAAACAAAACTTAAATGCTAGCATCATCATCATCATTTATTATTTGTACCCCGCCCATCTGGCTGGGTTTCCCCAGCCACTCTGGGTGGCTTCCACAAAGACCAAAAGTACACTAAGATCACACATTAAAAACCTCCCTGAAGAGGGCTGCCTTAAGATGTCTTCTGAATGTCAGGTAGTTGTTTATATCTTTGACATCTGATGGAAGGGCGTTCCACAGGGCGGGCGCCACTACCAAGAAGGCCCTCTGCCTGGTTCCCTGTAGCTTTGCTTCTCACAATGAGGGAACCGCTAGAAGGCCCTTGGCGCTGGACCTCAGCGTCCAGGCAGAATGATAGGGGTGGAGATGCTCCTTCAGGTCTACTGGGCCGAGGCCGTTTAGGGCTTTAAAGGTCAACACCAACACTTTGAATTGTGCTCGGAAAAGTACTAGGAGCCAATGTAGGTCTTTCAAGACCAGTGTTATGTGGTCTTGGCGGCCACCCCCAGTCACCAGTCTAGCTGCCACATTCTGGATTAGTTGTAGTTTCCGAGTCACGTTCAAAGGTAGTCCCACATAGAGCGCATTGCAGTAGTCCAAGCAGGAGATAACTAGAGCATGCACCACTCTAGCGAGACAGTCCGTGGGCAGGTAGGGTCTTAGCCTGCCTGCCAGGTGGAGCTGGTAGACAGCTGCCCTGGACACAGAATTAACTTGCGCCTCCATGGACAGCTGTGAGTCCAAAATGACTCCCAGGCTGCGCACCTGGTCCTTCAGGGACACAGTTACCCCATTCAGGACTAGGGAGTCCTCCACACCAGCCCGCCCCCTGACCCCCCAAAACAGTACTTCTGTCTTGTCAGGATTCAACCTCAATCCATTAGCCGCCATCTATCCTCCAACCGCCTCCAGGCACTCACAGGACCTTCAGTGCCTTCACTGGTTCTGATTTGAAAGAGAGGTAGACCTGGGTATCATAGCAGCCATGCTTTAATTTCTAAAAGTCTTTGGTTTATTTCTAGACAAAGAATAGCGGGGGGGGGGGATTTCAGAGGAAAACTGATTGAAGACTTTCAGTAGCCTGGTTGTTGAAGGCGTTTATTCAAACTGGGATCCATGCAGTTGTTGTGTTGAACAGTAGTTGAGGGCGTTGAATACCCTCAGGGCTGCTGGAACATACTGGTTCCCTTTGGAATAATGGAAATGAGTGATCACTGACACACTACTTTTTGCAGCATTAATAGCAAATTCTCTGCAGGTTACCCAGCCAGCCTTATAATGGATATAAATGCCCAGGTATTTAAATCACTTAACTTGCTCAATGGTATTTCCTCTTATCAGTTGTTTATACGCCATGACTTTGTGAAGACCCATGTTTTTTGACTTCTCGAAACTTAGAGTTTATTACACTTGCAATGCTGCAAAAAGTAGAGCAATTAGCATTTTAGACCTATTTGTAAGTGTGAAAGTACCAATGCATCAAACATGGACGACCCTGTTAGAGGCAGCTCCACAGTTTATCTTGGTTTTTGTTAGTTAGTATTTTAACACTTAGTATTTTTTTTGTTAGTTAGTATTTTAGCACTTAGTATTTTTTTTGTTAGTTAGTATTTTAGAAGACATCAAGAAGAGGTGGCAAGAATACACAGAGGAATTATACCAGAAAGATATGGATGGCTCATACACCCCAGGTAGTGTGGTTGCTGACCTTGAGCCAGACATCCTGGAAAGTGAAGTCAAATGGGCCTTAGAAAGCACTGCAAATAACAAGGCCAGTGGAAGTGATGGTGTTCCAACTGAACTACTTAAAATTTTAAAAGATGATGCTGTTAAGGTGCTATACTCAATATGCCAGCAAGTTTGGAAAACTCAGCAGTGGCCAGAGGATTGGAGAAAATCAGTCTACATCCCAATCCCAAAGAAGGGCAGTGCCAAAGAATGCTCCAACTACCGCACAATTGCACTCATTTCACACGCTAGCAAGGTTATGCTTAAAATTCTACAAGGAAGGCTCAAGCAGTATGTGGACCGAGAACTCCCAGAAGTGCAAGCTGGATTTAGAAGAGGCGGAGGAACCAGAGAGCAAATTGCAAACATGCGCTGGATTATGGAGAAAGCTAGAGAGTTCCAGAAAGACATCTACTTCTGCTTCATTGACTATGCAAAAGCCTTTGACTGGGTCGACCACAGCAAACTATTATGGCAAACTATTATAGAAATGGGAGTGCCTGATCACCTCATCTGTCTCCTGATAAATCTCTATGTGGGACAAGAAGCTACAGTTAGAATGGATATGGAACAACTGATTGGTTCAAAATTGGGAAAGGAGTACGACAAGGCTGTATATTGTCTCCCTGCTTATTTAACTTATATGCAGAATTCATCATGCGAAAGGCTGGGCTGGATGAATCCCTAGCCGGAATTAAGATTGCCGGAAGAAATATCAACAACCTCAGATATGCAGATGACACAACCTTGATGGCAGAAAGTGAAGAGGAATTAAAGAACCTTTTATTGAGGGTGAAAGAGGAGAGCGCAAAATATGGTTTGAAGCTCAACATATAAAAAAAAAATGATCATGGCCACTGGTCCCATCACCTCCTGGTAAATAGAAGGTGAAGAAATGGAGGCAGTGAGAGATTTTACTTTCTTGGGCTCCATGATCACTGCAGATGGTGACAGCAGCCACGAAATTAAAAGATGCCTGCTTCTTGGGAGAAAAGCAATGACAAACCTAGACAGCATCTTAAAAAGTAGAGACATCACCTTGCCAACAAAGGTCCATATAGTAAAAGCTATGGTTTTCCCAGTAGTGATGTATGGAAGTGAGAGCTGGACCATAAAGAAGGCTGATCACCAAAAAATTGATGCTTTTGAATTATGGTGCTGGAAGAGACTCTTGAGAGTCCCATGGACTGCAAGAAGATCAAACCTATCCATTCTTAAGGAAATCAGCCCTGAGTGCTCACTGGAAGGACAGATCATGAAGCTGCGGCTCCAATACTTTGGCCACCTCATGAGAAGAGAAGACTCCCTGGAAAAGACCCTGATGCTGAGGGCACAAGGAGAAGGGGACGACAGAGGACGAGATGGTTGGATAGTGTTCTCGAAGCTACCAGCATGAGTTTGACCAAACTGCGGGAGGTAGTGGAAGACAGAAGTGCCTGGTGTGCTCTGGTCCATGGGGTCACGAAGAGTTGGACACGACTAAACAACAACAACAACATTTTAGCACTTTAAAAGCTTTGTTTTCAAATGCCTGAGTTTGCTGGGCTGCTCACCTCTCCAGTGGGCTGCTCACCTCTCCAGTGGCTGCTCACCTCTCCTTTTGAGGATTCAATTAACAGGCCGGCTTTTATCTGCTTTAGCTGCTGCAAGCCCAGAGGAGTCATCCTCTGCTTTTAAACAATTATATACAGTGGTACCTCTGGTTGCGAATAGAATCCATTCCAGAGGCCCGTTAGCAACATGAGCAGAAAGGAACCCGCGTCTGCGTGGGTCACAATTTGCCTCTTCTGCGCATGCGCGTGACGTCATTTTGCGCGTCTGCACATGCGCGAGCGGCAAAACCCGGAAGTAACCCTTTCTAGTACTTCCAGGTCGACGTGGGACGCAACCTGAAAACGTACAACCTGAAGCAAACGTAGCTGCCTTGCCTTGTGAGAGGTGCCTCCTCACACTGCCCCACAGGGGGCTGGGAGGAAAATGCCCCCAGCCTTAGTGGCCCAGCAGAGACTGGCCAAAGATAAGCGTGAGGTCAGCACCTTATGTTGGGTGGCAGCAGCAAGTGCTGCCAGGCTCACATAGTGGAAAGGCTCCCGTTCAGCACCAGGCACTCAGCTCCCAGGCAGTCTTTGCACACAGCAAGCACAAGAAAGGCCAGCACAGTGCCTGCCTGGTCTCCCACTTGTCTGTCCATTTCCAACAGCAAAGGTTGGTGGACTAGCTGGCTGGGCTCTCTTACCCACTTGCTTGCTTACTCATGTTATAAACAAAAATTTGCCCTTTTCCCTTATGGGGTATCCAAGAGCCCATTTAGAGTCCTTACGTAGGTTCCATATTGGTAGGAGAAAATAACAGAGGCCAACCAGAGAATATTGAGAAGCAGTTAGTAAGCCTGATCTTTATTGATCTGTTGCAACGGGGTCCTCACTCACCCCACACAAGAGGGAGGAGGAACCCCAAGCAATGGCTTGCAAGGCCTTATATAGACTTTTGAAATTGCCACCCTGTAGATCAAGACCACCCCCAGAAACATCATACATCACAGAAGGGGTGTAACCTAAGACCACCCCCCAGATACATCATACCTACATCACAGAAAAGGCGGTCTAAAATAGAAATTTGAATGTTGTTTTTCCTGTTTGCCAGGTTATCCGATTGCCTTTCCTGATAGTCTGTCACCCATTAAAATGCTGATTACTCAATTCCTGAGACAATGGGAAAGCTCCCTGACTCTCCACCCTCCTTGCAGGGAAAACATTTGGTTAGTTTGGGAATCAAAATGGTTTCAGGTCGGTCTTCACTGCCATCTGTCACTTCTGCCACTGCCATCCACAACCTGATTGTGGATGGAGAACTTGACCTGGCATGTGTGACTGAGACCTGGTTGGATAAAGCAGATGGGCCTGTCCTTGCTGCTGCTTGCCCACCAGGTTTCTCTTACACACAGCAACCCAGGCCTTGTGGGCAGGGAGGGGGGGTTGCAGTGATTTTTAGGAAGTCACTAGCTTGCATCAGGTGTCCTACTGGGAAGACCCAGTTCTCTGACTGCATGTTCTGGAAGTTGGGCAATAGGGGCAGTACAGGATTCCTATTGGTGTACTGACCTCCCCACTGCACCAAGGATTCCCTGCCTGAGCTGCTTCAGGTCGTGGCGGATATGCTCCTGGAGACACCTAGTTTGGTTGTCCTGGGGAATATTTTTTTTAAATGATATTTATTGAAATTTTACAGACAAAACGAAGTTACAGAATAAGAAAAGAAAAAATAAGAATAAAAAAGGTACAAAAATACAAAGAAAAAATACAAAGTACATAAAAAATAAAAAATAAAAACAAATCAATCTTTTCATGTCTTATATTTCATTTACTTGTTTCTTGCCCTCCTCACACCTCCCTTTTTTGTATTCCAGTTCACATGGTTAATTCAGCAAATCCTTTCCCTCTTTGTTTTTATCTTGATTCTATATCTTAACATATTAAAACATCGTATCTTCATCTGATTATCAATCCATTTTTACATATTCTTTTTAGCCTTGTTGCTAAAGCCATTTCATTTCAATCCAACATCATTTTAACATTCATTAATTTTACAATGTTTCTGCAAATAGTCTTTGAATTTCTTCCAATCTTCTTCCACCAACTCTTCTCCCTGGTCTCGGATTCTGCCAGTCATTTCCGCCAATTCCGTATAGTCCGTCACTTTCATCTGCCATTCTTCCAAGGTGGGTAGTCCTGGGGGATTTTAACATCCATGCCGACATGACCTTACAAGGGGCCGCTTGGGACTTTGTGGATAGCATGGCCTCCGTGGGGCTGTCCCTTAATAAGTTTGGCCCAACTCATAGCCGTGGACATGCCTTAGACTTGGTGTTTACCTCTACGGATGTTGGTGATCTGACACTAACTAAAAGCGAAACAAAAGAAGTGCCATGGTCAGATCACTTCCTGGTGCAACTGGATTTCTCCGCAACCCTTGCCCTCTGCAGGGAGGTGGGACCGATTTGGATGGTCCGCCCCCACTACTTAATGGATCCAATTGGCTTCCAGAGAGTGGTAGGGGATGTTTTATCCCATGTTGATGGCCTTTCAGCTGATTCCCTGGTAGCCCGCTGGAATGCGGAGTTAACCTGGGCTATTGACTGTCTGGCTCCGAAGCGCCCTCTCCGATTGCATGGAGCTCGGACAGCCCCGTGGTTTTCCCCAGAGCTGAGGGCAATGAAACAATCGTTGAGATGGCTAGAGCGCTGGTGGCGGAAAACTCATTCTGAATCAGACTGGACACAGGCTAGAGCTCAACGTAGAGCCTACCAAGTGGCAATGGCGATGGTGTTACCGGAAAAATCCGAGGGCTCCCTTGGATAAAAAGTAAAGACACCAACCAGAGTAAATTGGAGCAAATCAGCAGCCTGTAGGCTTGGCCTTTATTGAACTGTTGCAACAGGGTGTTCCCCTCACTTGCAGGAGGAAAAGACACAGAAAAATGGTGTGCAAGGCCTTATAAAAACTTTTGAAATTCCCATCCTGTAGGTCAAGCCCACCCCCAGAAACATCATGCATACATTACAGAAAGGAGGGGTTGAGGGAGGAGTTGTGGTGGTAACCTGAGTGTCCTGTCACCTGGCTGGTTCCCTTCTCCCCCTCCCCATGAGTCATTTTCAGAAGACAAAAGGTGGTAGCAGTTTCCTGCCCCGAGGGGGAATCCAATCACTGTTCTTTTGTTATAGTCTGTGTTGAATCCACTCAGGTATGCAGTCAGTTGTGTCCTTGATAGTCTTCTGTCTGAGCCCATCAAGCCGGCTATCAGAGTTGCCATGCCGACTGGGAAATGCTTTCACGTTTATGGGATTATGGCTGACCAGAACCAAGCCACCCCCCTTTGCTAGTCCTTGTCATATGGAGTAAAATTAAAATGGAACAGTGCAAATCCGATGTATGGTTGATTTTTCTATGAATTTATAACAGAAGCGTGGCATATGTAGTGTGTGAGTGTGTGTGAAGTTTGTACAAACTGAATGATTGGGGTGGGGGGGTTCCTGCTACAATGGCAAAGAGGGCCTTCTTCACCGCCTCCATTGCATCTGCAGAAAACAGCGGCAGGAGACTTTTTCAGGTGGTTTGCAATCAATCGGAACCACCTGCACCACTGGGGCCTGGTAGGGACCCCAAGACCTCCTGCAATGCTTTTGCAAAGTTTTTTGCGAATAAAATCGCTCAGATTCAGAAGGAGCTAGACTCCACCGTGGGAGCAGGGCCAGGGCGGGAGAGTGCTAGAGTTCTGTCTAGTCTTGTTACATGGGATCAATTTCAATCTGTTACCTCCGAGGATGTAGACAGGCTGCTTGGACAAGTAAAACCAACCACCTGTCTCCTTGATCCTTGCCCATCCTGGCTGATAAAAGCTAGCCAGGAAGGGCTGGGCGATGGGCTCTGCGGGGTGGTGAATGCTTCCCTCTGTGAAGGGAGCCTTCCCAGGCCCACTGAAAGAGGCAGTCATTAAACCGCTTCTTAAAAAAAAATCCTTAGACCCGGCCAATATGGCCAACTATCGCCCAGTCTCAAATCTACCATTCTTGGGCAAGGTGATTGAGCGGGTGGTTGCTGAACAACTCCAAGCACGCCTGGAGGATGCGGACCATTTGGTTTTTTTTATATATAGAATATTTATTGAGTTTTTACAAAGACATAGATTTACAAAATACAAAAAAATGAAAAGAAAAAGATAAAAAAGAAAACATACAAAAATTCATAAAAAATAAAAAATAAAAATACAAAATACAAAAAACGAATAGATAAGAAAGAATTAAAAACAAATCCATTTTTTATAACTTTAAACTCATTAGCTTGTTTCCTTGACCTCCTCACACCCGCCCTTTTTGTATTACCATTTACATAATCAAATCAGCAAATCCTTACCCTCTTTCATTTATCTTAACTCTATATCTTAACATATTATAACTCTATATTTTCATCCATTATCAATTCATTTTTGCATATTCTTATTAACTTTGTTGCTAATGCCACTTATTTTCAATCCAACATCATTTTAACATTCATTAATTTTACAGTGTTTCTGCAGATAGTCTTTGAATTTCTTCCAATCTTCTTCCACCAACTCTTCTCCCAGGTCTCGGATTCTGCCAGTCATTTCCGCCAATTCCATATAGTCCATCACCTTCATCTGCCACTCTTCCAGGGTGGGTAGATCTTGTGTCTTCCAATACTTTGCAATAAGTATTCTTGCTGCTGTTGTTGCATACATGAAGAAAGTTCTATCTTTCTTTGGCACCAATTGGCCGACTATGCCCAGGAGAAAGGCCTCTGGTTTCTTCAGAAAGGAATATTTCATTATAGATCATCTCCCAGAAAGCCTTAATCTTTGGGCACATTCACCAAAGGTGAAAGAATGTACCTTCATTTTCTCTACATTTCCAACATTTGTTATCGGGCAAATGATATATTTTTGCAAGCTTGACTGGTGTCATGTACCACCTGTATATCATTTTCATAATATTCTCTCTTAAGGTATTACATGCCGTAAATTTCATACCGGTGGTCCACAACTGTTCCCAGTCAGCAAACATAATGTTATGACCAATGTCTTGTGCCCATTTAATCATAGCAGATTTAACCGTTTCATCCTGCGTATTCCATTTTAACAGCAAGTTATACATTCTTGAAAGTATCTTAGTTTTGGGATCTAACAGTTCTGTTTCCAATTTTGATTTTTCCACCTGGAAGCCAATTTTTTTGTCCAAATTATAGGCCTCTCTTATTTGATAAGAATGAAGCCACTCTCACACTTTATCTTTTAATTTCTCAAAACTCTGCAATTTTAATTTGTCTCCTTCTTGTTCCAATATTTCCAATATTTCGGCCATTTGGCCTCCATATTGAGCTTTTTCTGAGCCTTCGCTTCCATTGGTGACAACCACCTTGGGGTTTTATTTTCCAGTAAGTCTTTGTATCTTATCCAGACATTGAACAATGCTTTCCTGACAATATGGTTTTTAAATGCTGGATGCGGACCATTTGGATCCCTTCCAATCGGGATTCAGGCCTCACCATGGGACTGAAACTGCCTTGGTCGATGATCTCTGGCGGGTTAGGGACAAAGGTGAGAGCTGTTTTCTAGTTCTGCTGGATCTCTCAGTGGCTTTTGATACCATCGACCGTAACATCCTTCTGGACTGTCTAGAGGGGCCAGGAGCTGGGGGCACTGTTATACAGTGGTTCCGCTCCTTCCTCCTATGCTGTGTTGGTGGGGGAGGGTTGGGGGGAGGAGTTGGGAGGGGCTGGGAGCTGGGGGCACTGTTATACGGTGGTTCCGCTCCTGGCTCCTGAGTTGTGTCCAAAAAGTGGTGTTGGGGAATGAGTGTTCAGACCCCTGGGCTCTCACTTGTGGGATGCCTCAAGGTTCCGTCCTCTCCCCCATGCTTTTTAATATCTATATGAAGCTGCTGGGAGAGATCATCAGTGGGTTTGGGCTGGGTGTTCATCAGTATTCAGATGACACCCAGCTCTACCTCTCCTTTAAGAACCAGTGAAGGCGGTGAAGGGCCTGTGTGGGTGCCTGGAGGCAGTTGGAGGATAGATGGCGGCTAACAGATTGAGGTTGAATCCTGACAAGACAGAAGTACTGTTTTGGGGGGACAGGGGACGGGCAGGTGTGGGGGATTCCCTGGTCCTGAATGGGGTAACTGTGCCTCTGAAGGACCAGGTGTGCAGCCTGGAAGTCATTTTGGACTCACAGCTGTCCATGGAGGCGCAGGTTAATTCTGTGTCTAGGGCGGCTGTCTACCAGCTCCATCTGGTAGCAGGCTAAGACCCTACCTGCCCACGGACTGTCTCACAAGGGTGGTGCATGCTTTAGTTATCTCCCGCTTGGACTACTGCAACGCGCTCTACGTGGGGCTACCTTTGAACGTGACCTGGAAACTGCAATTAATCCAGAATGCGGCAGCTAGACTGGTGACTGGGAGGAGCCGCTGGGACCACATAACACCGGTTCTGAGAGATCTTCATTGTCTCCCAGTATGTTTCCGAGCACAATTCAAAGTGTTGGTGTTGACCTTTAAAGCCCTCAACGGCCTCGGTCCTGTATACCTGAAGGAGCATCTCCACCCCCATTGTTCAGCCCGAACACTGAGATCCAGCGCTGAGGGCCTTCTGGTGGTTCTCTCACTGCGAGAAGTGAGGTTACAGGGAACCAAGCAGAGGGCCTTCTTGGTAGTGGCGCCCACCCTGTGGAACACCCTCCCTTCAGATGTGAAGGAAATAAGCAGCTATCCTATCTTTAAAAAGCATCTTAAGGCAGCCCTGTTCAGGGAAGTTTTAAATATTTAATGCTGTACAGTTTTTAACACTTGACTGGGAGCCGCCCAGAGTGGCTGGGGAAACTCAGCCAGATGGGCGGGGTACAAATAATTATATTATTATTATTATTATTATTATTATTAATCATCATCATCATTATTCCTGCGCTGATCTATGCATGTGCTTGGTTGGTAAACTTACGAACTTTACCATATATCTAAAATCTCAAAATTCCTATCACACTCATCTCCTGGCAACCAGCACCCCCTGGCCAGCCCCGGAGGCACCGTTCACCTGTGGAGCTTGTAGCCAGGGCTGCTGGAACAAACGGCTGCGCAAGCTGGGGGGGTGGGCAGAGATGCAAAAGGGCATCAGAGGAGGGAGGATGGGAAAGAGGGACAGAGGCCAGTGTTGCTTGCGTCACCCATGACCATCCTTCAAAGCACCCCAACCCAAGGTGCAACGGCACACTGGATGAAAACCACTTCTTTAAGGGTTGCAAAGCTCAAAACACACTTTTTAATAAACACGCACGTGTTCGCCCGGAAGCCGGCAACGGCCTCCTGGAGCCGCCAGAGGGCGCTGCCGTCTTTTGACGGCACTTCCGCGTATGTACCCGGGAGGCCATCTAGCACCGTTTCTTGACACCGCCTCTTTCCCCCATCAGCCTCTGCGCCGCTTCCTCTTCCTCTTTTCGTTTGTAGCCATTGTAGTGAGCGGTTCGTGGTGCTTCAGTATGGTAAGTTAATCCGTTTCCATCCTCCGCTGGGGCAGCTTTGCTAACCATCCCCATGGTACCCCGCGTAGAATTAGTGTGAGACGCCCATCCTCGTCCAAACCCCAGAAGTCTAGTAGCTATTTGGGGGAGGGGGAGGGTTCCCTGATATCCCGGTTCGTTCATTGTAAGGAGAGGTGGGGGGAGCCCTGTACAAAATAGATGGGAGTGAAAGGACGCCAGGCCCAATATCCCATAATATTTTTATCTTCACAACAACCCCGAGAGGTAGGTTGCACCCCGAGAGATTGAGGGGCTGGCCGTGTAAACTTTTGGGCTGCGTTGCCTCCCCTTCGCCCCAACTGCACTATTAGAATTGGCGGCAGCATCATGCAACCTCAAACGGTCACAGCTTCCCCAGAAGGATCCTGGGAGCTGTAGTTTTCTTAGGATGCCTGAGCTTTGCTTGAGACCCCTGTAACCCTTCGGGGAGTTTTAATTCCTAACGTGGTTTAAACAAACTCTCAGCAACCTTAACAAGCCCCAGCTCTCGGGATTCCTTTTCGGGGAAGACCCGACGCTTCATTCTGCAGAGCTGTAAATATGTAGTGCAGAAAGGGAATCCCTCCCTAGTCTAACAGTGGAGCCTAATAGGGAACCTGTGGCCCTCCAGATCTTGATTATTGGCATCTGAGCATTGGCGTTGAGCTCCCAATAGGAAAAGTTGAGATATAATAATTAAAACTCCGTATATTTTCTTTCCAACCTGCCAGTCTTCCCACAAAACTTTCAAGATCAAGCGGTTTCTCGCTAAGAAGCAGAAGCAGAACAGGCCCATCCCGCAATGGATCCGCATGAAAACTGGCAATAAAATCAGGTAAGGGGATTGCCTTCTAGGCATGGAAACTGGGGTCCTGCTGGAGTATTTAGCTCCCTTGGACTACTTGTGGGTGGGAAATACCCACTCCTGGTGGTTTATCATTCATCTGCTTGGGAATACTGCATCATGCTTGCCCTTCCTGGTGTAAGTGTACTCGATGCAGAATCCTGTCCCCTGCAAACTTCTGTGCTAACTGATTCTTTACCATGGGCATGATCTTTCTGAAAGTGCTGGATGCTATCCTTTGCCCATAAGGAAAGCAGCCATGAGTTTCTTTCTTGGCTGATTGAACAGTAAATGCCGCAGTGAACTCTCTTTAGTGCTTTCCTGTTATTGGCGACAGGACTTTCAGTTGGTTGAACTTCCAGCTTACATCTTTTGTTCGTTTTCTAACCTTCACATGAACCTTCTACTACAGTGGTCCTGCCACAAATACATGGAGAGCATGGCCGGGCGAGGGGTCAGAAGGGGCCATCCAAGATACTGTGCAACCTTCCCAGAGGCCAGTAAGCAAGGCAGAGGGAAAGGCCCGTTGCAGACAGATGCAGGGGGGTTGGGGTTCTGGGGGTTTCCTGACTTCACATGGTTTTGCCTTTGTACATGGACTCCCAGAACCAACCCCTTGTGTGATTTGCAGGCCTGTTATATTGAAGGTCTCTATTGACATACCCTAGAACCTCAGCGTTAAAAGGGTCCATCTTACTCAGTTTTTCGTGTGTGTGTTTTCTTGCTACAACACTTTCTCTTCCTACTGTTTCTTTTTGCGCCTCCTTTGAGCATGATGGGTTTTCCATACCTACCCACTAGCTATAATTTGGCTGTGGTGTTGGATTCATTGAGCTTTGTCTCCAGTATCAGCTGTTCAGAGGTGAGTTTTCCAGATAAAGTGTGTTCCCAAAGCAGGCTGCAATTACAGTGCTTCATTCTGTGGGAGCACTGCCATGTCCCTGCTGAGAGCAATTCTGTTACTTAGGAATCGATCTCACCTGTGCTGGTGAAATCAGACTCCCTTTTTAGCAGTGACAGGTGTGCAAGGAAAGCTCCGAACAACATGAACACTTCCAGTGAAAATGACCAATGGAAGCTTTTCTAGGGGAAATGCCTCTAGTTGTTGAATAAAGGGCTGTGTTTTTATTAGGCCAGGTTCTATCAGTGAAAGATAATCCAGAAGTCCCATCTTTCCAGCCCTCTCAAAAGGAATTAAAATCAGAATTTATGTTGTGCAATAATAAGGAATGCTTTCCCCACAAAAACAAGCCATGAAGACTTTCAGTGGCTAGAACTACTGATTGATAACTCCATCAGTTCAACTCTGTCCACAGCTTGGTGCCACTGCTGCATGGACAAAGGTAGTAGTCAGTGATGCATAATGTGTGCATATTTTTTGCCTTCTTGCCATACCTTTTTCCAAAGCCTGCTACACACGTGTGCCATCCTCCAAACACACCCGTAGTTTCTTTGTGGTTTGCCACAACCCCAAAAGCTGGTTGTTTTAGACTCATTTTTATTTATTACTGGGGACAAAGAGCTGCCCCCACAATGTATCCCAAGATTAAGTTCACACCAGTTGACATTGGTTCAGATTTCTAATAGATATGCCAAAAGCTTTAGTTAAAATTCACCCACACCCATTCTATTAAGTAGGCTGGTATTTAAGAGCCTCTTCTACAGGAAGGGGAATTGTTAGCTTAATTAGGATGGAAAAGGAAGGTAATCACACAATTAGTATTTTTAAAATATTTAAATTCTAAGTTTAGAATTTAAACTTATATTCCCCCATAATGTAAAACTATTTTGGTTAAAAATTTTAAAAAAATTAGAATAGGAAATGCAGCAGTACTTAGTGCATAGGGTTTTGGGCATGTGCATGTGTGTTTAAATACCTTCTGAATTCTTGAAATTATCTCACATATATAGTACAATATTAATATGTGCTCATGTGAGAGGGAGCAGGGAAGCACAAATGGCTCTGAGAAAGTCACACTTTCCTCTGCTAACAGCTGTGGGTCCCTTTGAAAAGTGCCATATGCAATTTGCAAGGGGGTGGCCAGTTCACTTGCTTACTATTTGCTTAACACAGCCTGGGATTTTGGTCTGCTGGAGAGACAGAGCTGTGCCTTGCTTACTAATCATGTCCCTTTTGTTCTAGGTACAACTCCAAAAGAAGACACTGGAGGAGGACCAAGCTCGGCCTGTAAAGAGAAGCAGCTCCAATCTTCCTGGCACAACCCTGAATCTTCCATCAAACTCTCAAGCACAAGAATGGTCGCTTCCTACCAACCTGCCACATTATCAGGGCTGGAATTCTGTCTTGTGCTGTGCAATCTCCCCCCTTTGTAAAAATATTTGTTATTACAAATATTAATGAATTAAAAACTGAATTATGAAAAGCATTGTGTTAGCGTATGTCTTTTGGTTCTCAGTCCCATGCGTACTGGCCGAATTCTTGTTGCCAGTGGAGAGAAGCTCATTAATAAATATGAGATTCCACATAGTCTAGCGAATTAGCGACTTCTGGTTGGATTTACTGTTTATACTTGCTACACAAGGGGAGCTGGCAGCAGTACAAAAGGCTAATAGCTGTGAAATTGGCATGTATTGCATTGAAGGCTGAGAATTTCCAACTGTGTCTTGGTGGGTGAATAGTTTGAAACAAGCTAGCCAAAAAACCCCACAGTGACAATCACCGTCCTCCACGGCTGGAAGTGGGATTGGAATGCCATAGGCTTTGGCTAAGGAAGTGCCAAGCAAAAGCTGGAAATGGGGGCAGAAATGCGTAGAGGTGGGGTAGAGCACCTCAGATGTAACCAATGAAGAACCAAAAAAAGGGAAGAGTTTTGAAAAGCCATGGAGTAGATGTGAGCTTGAACCAGAGAACTTTTAGCATGCAACACCTGTGCTCTACCAGTGAATTTCAAATCTTTGCGAAAAACTCTTAGGAGAATCTGAGAACACTGCAAGGACAAACTGAGGGAGGGGATTATGTGCAATTATATAAAATACTTTATATGATATACATGGAAGTACTCTCAAAATTCTGGTGATTCAATTCAGGCATGGGAAACAAAGCTTTCTGGGTGGTGCTGAACTACAACTCCCATCAGCCCTGTGACCAATGGTCACAGGTGATGGGAGTTGTGGCTCTGGAGAGCCAAAATTTCCCAACCTCTGCTCTAATAAGGTCTGTTTTTTTAAGGCTTCCAGTTCACTTTGATGGAGAACACCTCCCCACACACAAAACAATGCATTCACAGGCATGCACTCAGAAATTTAACATGGTTTGTCCACTTGGTAATATCTTGGTGTTGACGTAATTTACAAATCCAAACTCTTTAAAACCTCCAGTGGGACTTCACAGTTTTGCCTGTGGAGTTAACCATGGGTCCTCAAACTTTTTAAACGGGGGGCCTATTCACTGTCCCTCAAACACTGCCGGAGGCCGGGATATTGTTTTTTAAAAATGCATATTTATGCAGAAGTCGCTCCCCTATTTTTTACTCAAGAGTAAACCCGTTGACATGAGTGGCCATGCCTAACCCGGGTCCATTCATTCCAGCGGGCCTGCTCTCTGCATAAAAGTTAAGTTGACATCACGTCCCACCAAAGCACAACAACTCCTGGGTAAGTGCGCACCATGCAACGGTCACAATATTGTGGCAAGGTCTCTGCGTGCATAATCACTGGTTCCGTGCAAGTGCCACACGAATCTTGCAACAATCATCTCTGCTTCGCCGCAGGAAGACGGGAGAGCAGCCCTGCACCAGAGACCTAAGCCCAGTTACCTGCAACGGTGGCAGCACCTCTTCCTCATATCCCACCTGCTCGGAAAGGGGTTGCGGCCGGCACAATGGCATCGGGAAGGGGGAGAAGCAGCAATGGCAGAAGAGGAGGAGGTGGCCGAGGGGAAGCCAGGGGCCCTTGCCAAGCGCACACTCGCCATGGGGAAAGCCCCACTCAGGTGCTGGGGGCAGCAGCGCCGCCTCCATTCTGCTCTGTACCGTCGTCTCCGAAGCTTCCTGCAGCCAATCTGAAGCCACGCCAGCATTGCCACCCTCCCAGAGGCATCCACGCTTCGGATTGGCTGCAGGAGCTTCCTGCACCCAATTTGAAGCTGTGCCAGCGTCACTGGCCTGCCCAGAAGCTGCGCCAGCATCACAGAAGTCAGTCCCTGTGCAGCGAGGTGTCCACAGTGGGCGGGGACTGACGGAGCAGGTGGCAGAGTCTGCGGGCCAGAATTACAAGCCAGGGGGGCTGCATCCGGCCCCCGGACCGTAGTTTGCAGACCCCTGGAATTAGCTCTCCCCACCCTGCCTGGATTGGCTCAATATATTTTAAAAGAAAACATAACCGGATTCTATTAAAACTTATTTTGTATTTCTCAAACAGCATTTAGGGGAAGAAAGAATAAAAAGGCTGGTTGAACTCTGTATGTTCTCAGAAGGCAATCAATGCATCTTGTCAATACTGTTAAGCAGAGTAAACATTGGAGAGGCTGCTTGCTGTACAAGGAAATAGCTTTCTGGTTTCTGTTGAGCTTGTAAGTTTTGTATTTACAGTGCCAGGAGATTTAACTGTATAAAGAAAGCAATGATGACAACGAAGGAAGAAAACACAATGTCTTTGAGACACAGCATGGAACACCACCTGCCAAACGTGGTGGACCTAAATCAGGGGTCCCCAAACTAAAGTCCGTGGGCTGGATAAGGCCCAAGGGACTCGTTTATCTGGCATGCAGTGACCCTCGCTGCCGCCGCCAGCTCTTACCAGTGCTGCGCTGTGCGGCTGCCCACTTCCGGGTCGGAGGAGCACCGGAAATAGTTTGTGTGCATGTGCGTTATTTCCGGTGCACATCCATGTCGGAGGAGACCCATGCACATGCGCACAAGCTATTTCTGGTGCTCCTCTGACCTGGAAATAGTGTGTGCACATGCATAAGGGCACACGCTCCCCTCCCCAGCCCGACGCACACTCGGTGCTGGAGAGACCGGCCCAAGGCGCAGTAAGTTTGCTGACCCCTGACCTAAATAAATCACATATGCCATATTGTAGGTGGAAATGTATAAACTGAATTCTGACAGAATTAAATGTTAAAGACGAAGAACAATAAATAATTATGTGCTCCCTCTTCAGCCTAGATCTCCTCGCCCACTTTGGAGTAAAATCTGATGTTAACCAGTTCCAGTTTGTAAAGATGTGTGCTGGCTTATTGGATCGGAAGAACAGGAAAATGGGCAAATTTAAGAGTGCATTAATGTATGACCCAGAGAGCCTTCCAGATGAAGTGTGCTTTACATTGAAAATAGGTACTGGAGGCAAGTCTCTTGTTTCCCTCTGCCCCTCAAAGGTTTGTTTGTCTGGTACATCCTTTTGGGAAGAATGCAGCTCCCAAAACAACTAAACCACACATACAAACTGGTGTGTACATTGCTATTAGTTCATTTGGATAAGTATGTAAGAAGAGTTGTGTTGGATCATCTAGTCCAGTGTTTCCCAAGCTTGGGTTTCCAGCTGTTTTTGGACTGCAACTCCTATCATCCCTAGCTAGCAGGGGTGATGGGGATTGTAGTCCAAAAACAGCTGGGGACCGAAGTTAGGGAAAAACTGACCTAGTTCACCTAGGTCCAGCATCCTGTTCTCACAGTGGTCAACCACCCAAGTTGGTGGTCACCACTGCCTCCTGCAGATGGCGCTGTGGTCTAAACCACTGGGCCTCTTGGGCTTCCCAATCAGAAGGTTGGTTGTCTGAATCCCCATTGCTCTGAGCTCCCATTGCTCTGCCCCAGCTCCTGTCAACCTAGCAGTTCAAAAGCACACCAGTGCAAGTAGATAAATAGGTTGGAAGGTAAAAGGCGTTTCTGTGCACTCTGGCACTTGTCACGCTGTTCTGTTGCACCAGAAGCGGTTTAGTCATGCTGGCCACATGACCCAGAAAGCTGTCTGTGGACAAACACCGGCTCCCTCAGCCTGAATGAGCACCGCAACCCCATAGTCGCCTTTGACTGGACTTAACCGTCCTTGGATCCTTTTCCTTTACCTTATTGCCTCCTGTAAGAGCGAATTCCCATAGCTGAACCATATGCTGTGTGAAGGACTATTTCCTTTTAATGTGAGTGGTTGGGCCAGCAGCAGCAGTCGAGTGCCCTTGCCATTACTTTTCTTGATTCTCTTACATTTGCCTGAGGTGAGGGGTTACGTTTCTGTCATTGTTAAACTAGTTCTCCTTTCTTGTTGACCTGCCTGGATGTGCCCAGCTCCTAGCATTATGCTAGGATTTAAGGTAAGGGCAACTAAGGAGGGGTTGATGTTGCTAGACTTCCTTCAGCTCCAGCCATCGTGACCACAGCAAATTGCTGTAATTTCCTATGTACTAGCAAACTCATCTATGAGTTCATATCCTTATGTAGCCAAAACAGCACTCAAAGAGGGAGGTATACGCTCAACTGAAGTTGCTTATAGAATCAGAGTTGGAAGGGACCGTGCGGGTCATCTTCTCCAACCCCTTTTTGCCCAACATGGGGCTCAAATTCACCACCCTCAGATTAAGAGTCTCATGCTGTTAATTATGAAGATTATTAAGGAAGGTAAAGGTAAAGGGACCCCTGACCGTTAGGTCCAGGTGTGGACGACTTTGGGGTTGCGGCGCTCACCTCGCTTTATTGGCCGAGGGAGCTGGAGTACAGCTTCTGCGTCATGTGGCCAGCTTGACTAAGCCGCTTCTGGTGAACCAGAGCAGCGCACGGAAACGCCGTTTACCTTCCTACCAGAGCGGTACCTATTTATCTACTTGCACTTTGACTGCTAGGTTGGCAGGAGCTGGGACCGAGTAACGGGAGCTCACCCTGTTGCCGGGATTTGAACCGCTGACCTTCTGATGGGCAAGTCCTAGGCTCTGTGGTTTAGCCCACAGCGCCACCCGCGTCCCTATTAAGGAAGACTCCTCAACAATTTTCAAGTGGTCCATGCTGGGGAGGGAAGGAGTTTTGAGAACTGTTGCTACAGACAATTCTGCTTCACCTTGTGAGGAGTACTCACCTGGAACAAAGTGAAGACCATGTAGTACTTGAAGATGATGCAGCCGATGCTTCAGACATCACAGAGCTGGGCCACCTGAGCTCCAGAATGAAGCCCAATTTCCTAATGGTGACAGAGCTCTGTGGCCACAATGTAGGGAAAGTGTTGGGAAGTAGGGACTGTAAGGGAGTATACTGAAAGTGGGTGTGGCTGGCTGCAGATGCACATAGGAGCACATCATACTGCATTTTGTTGCAGGTCTCCCTAGTTTGGTTCTCTGTCCATCACCTCCTTCATAAGCTGTGTAGTGCTAGAAGTCTGAATGGTCCTTTTTTTTTTTTACATACACATGTAAACATCTCAGAGTTAGTTCTTGTCGAGTTCTGAGAGGAAGTCTATGTGCCCCCTTGTATCTGATGGAGACAAACAGCCTTCAAATTGGCTAGGATTCCCCGACTCCAACACCCCAGTCCTTTATTTGAAACAGAGAATGATCCTCTGGAGTCACCCTGAAAGTTATTCCCACTTACTGTTGGTTAAGCTAGAACTACACCGGGGGTGGGGAATCAGAACAGTAGATCTGGAAAGGGCTCCAGGGATCTAGTCCATGGGTAGGCAAACTAAGGCCCAGGGGCCGCATCCGGCCCAATCGCCTTCTAAAGGCAGCCCATGGATGGTCTGGGAATCAGCGTGTTTTTACATGAGTAGAATGTGTCCTTTCATTCAAAATGCATCTCTGGGTTATTTGTGGGGCATAGGAATTCATTCATTTTTTCCCCAAAATATAGTCCGGCTCCCCACAAGGTCTGAGGGACAGTGGACCAGCCCCCTGCTGAAATATGAAAGAAAGAAGAGAAAAATACGCAGGTTTTTTCCACAGGAGCAAACCTTGCACAGGTTGCAGAATTTATTTTTCTTAGTGCAGAATTACAGTTGCTTTGAGCACACTGCATGCACACCCCTATCTGCAGGTTCCTTTCTGGGAAACAAGGAGACCAATAGGGGTTTCCCCAAACTTAGTCTTACCCACTTTGTCACACCAATCCCCTGTGTCACCCCTCCCCTATCTGCAGGTTCCTTTCTGGGGAACAAGGAGACAAATAGGGGTTTCCCCAAACTTAGCCTTACCCACTTTGTCACACCAATCCCCTTTGTCACTCCCTCCCCTTCCTTCCGAATTTCAGGCCTTGGATCTCATACCTGAGGCCAAAAAGCAAACGCAGGCAGGTTTGCTGAAGCTATCCCCCTCTGGCGACATATCTCAATCTCACAACAGCCACCTCCAGTGCTTCCTCCTTCTACAGTCCCACCCTCTCATTTAATGGCTTTGATTACAGTCCACTCACAGCCAACAGGTCCAACTGCCTTAACCACAGAGCAGGCATCTAACGCTCTTGGAAGAACGCAATGGCTTGTCTGAACTTGTTCCTGAAATAAGACAGTCTGGGCGTGGCCCTCTGGCTGTGTCCTCTGCCCTTGGCTTCCTTGCTGTCCCCCTTGAACATGCCAATTCCACATCGCGCTGATGGAGCACAGTTGTTGTTGGCGTTTCCAGTTCCTAGCTGGGCCAGGTCTTCCTCACAAGCCCCCGAGAGCTCCTTTAACTCTCTGGAAGCATCTTCTCGGAGGTACTGCCACGCCTTGCGGCCGTTGTGGTCCCGAAGGCTTGTATTGGCTCCGTAGGCTCCCACCAGCACTTTGATGACCATCTCATGGCCTTGGAGGGCGGCTAGGTGCAGAGGGGTTAGTCTGCCACTGGCTGAGGGCATGTTGACATCAAATGGGTAGCAATTCTGTTCCGCAAAAGAAATCACCTCAATCAAGTCTTCATGGCGGCCATGTTTGGCCAACCAGTGGAGGACAGAGAAGCCCGTCACAAAGTCTCTCCTGGAGAGAAGGCTGGGGTCCTTGGCCAGTAAGTTGAGGATGCTCTCTGCGTCTCCTTGGGCGACAGTCAACATCCACTCGTGCTCCACTGGATCCAGAGCTAAGGACAAGTCATCAGTGTTCCCATCCATGAGAGGTTCCTGATCTGGTTGGGTGTCCAGCACAACGCTCTCCTGATGGGAAGCTGTCACCCACATAGGTTTGGCCTGGCTGCTTTGGAAGAGCTTATCCTTCAGTCCCTTCCTTCTTGTGCTACCATAACCCATTGATAGTCTGGCTGTGTCCACCCCCGTTGCCCAGTTCCCCGAACGCCTGCTTGACCTGTTCATGCTTCTGCTGAAGTTGGACAACAACTGTCCTCGTCGGAGAATTAAGCTGTCAGCCCGGCTGCTGGGCCTGGGAGACTGGCTGCCAACAGCAGTCTGTGGCCGAGCACGGGTGGTGTCTTCCTGCATGCATGGCTTCAAACCTGGAAGCACCTTTTGTCCCTCTTCCAAGCCATCTTCCCTTTGTTTTTCTGCCATGTCGTCTCCTCCAGAGTGCACCGATCCCCAAAAGTCCCTGGGTTTTTCCTGACTCTCCCGTTAAGTCACTGTCAGTTTCTGGAAGAGCCACATGTTCAATGTGTTGCTTTCCTGTGTAGATAAGAAGGAAGCTCCTCCTGAGGTCTCAGTGCTGCAGGGCTTCCTGATTCTGCATGCAAAGGGGAACAGAAACTTTAGTTTTGTTACAAAGGAGGAAGAAAACACTTATTGCGAAACTGACAACTGCAAGCGGCAACCATCTGGCCAGAGAAGGTTAGGGTTCCACTGCAAGTCTACACTGCCATTGTTAAGCAATGGTCTTTAAGGTTGTATGCATACCTGCAGCAAAGAGAGATAGTTTGTTATGGGTACTGAAGGTTGATAAAGGTAAAGGTAAAGGTACCCCTGCCCGTACGGGCCAGTTTTGACAGACTCTAGGGTTGTGCGCTCATCTCATTCTATAGGCCGGGAGCCAGCGCTGTCCGCAGACACTTCCGTGTCACGTGGCCAGCGTGACAAGCTGCATCTGGCGAGCCAGCGCAGCACACGGAACGCCGTTTACCTTCCCGCTGGTAAGCGGTCCCTATTTATCTACTTGCACCCGGGGGTGCTTTCGAACTGCTAGGTTGCCAGGCGCTGGGGCCGAACGATGGGAGCGCACCCCGCCGCAGGGATTCGAACCGCCGTAGGAGACCCCTATTCCTACAATCAGTATAGTTAGCTGGGAAGAGGGATTGACTGTTAAACCACTCTGAGAACTGTAGTTCTGTGAAGGAATTAAGTGAGTCACCTAACAACTTTCAACACGCTTAACAAACTACATTTCCCAGTATTCCTTGGGGGGGGAAGCATGACTATTTAAAGTGCCACTGCTTTAAATGTATAGTGCAGATTTCTATTGCTCCACAGTCGCCTCTACACAATAAGGTTTTTGAAACTCACAACAATGGTTGGCGGCAAGATTGGGTCATTTGAAGAAAAACAACCCAGCAGCACAGGAAGTTCTTCATTCATTAGAACCAACTAAAGTGTGACAGATTAGTGAGCAAAATTGCATGTAGTCCAGACTCCAGAACTCCTCTTTAGGCTGGTCTGTAAGACAAACAGGGAATAGAGGGGAGTTGTGCTGCAAACCCGCAGTTTGTATTAAGATAGAGTGCAGGAGGCACTGGGTGTACTTAATTAAGATTAGGACTTAATTAGATTAGACTATGCTAAGTGCAAGACAAAGTGCAAAATTTATCACAGCCAGTTCTAATTAACAGTGAAATCCAGTGCATGTCTTTTCAGAAGTAAGTCTCACTGAATGACCTTATTCAGAAGACCCTCTGAATAAGTGCGGATAGGAATGCAGCCTTTGTCAAAGTAAAGCTTTCTCTACTTCACATTTTTGAACTTTTCGTTCCATTTTGCTTTTTACTTTATAATATGTTCATGGGTGGGTGTGCATTTGCAGAGCATTCAATACTTGGTAGTGAAAATATCTCATGTACTGTGCATTGTATAGATGAGTGCTTGCTGTTAGACTGTGTCTTTTCAATGGAGCATAAAATAGACTCTGGTGGTTCTGGAGACCACTTTCAAGAAAGAGCCCAAGCATGCTAACAATGAGAACTATTTTTTCCAATAAATGATCAGGGTGTTTAGAGATATAATTCTGAACTGAGTTAGGATGGCTCAGATTTTATTATACCATTCCCTGGTGGGATGTGTGCTTATTCATCATATATAGAGTTATTTGAAATTTGACTGTTTCTGTAAGTCAAACACTGTGAAATATTGTCATACTGGTGAGACACTGTCATTGGCTCAATCTGCACTATACACTGAAAGCATTATCGTACCACTTTTAACGCCCATGGATTTCCCCCAAAGAATGATGGAAAGTGTATATTCATTAAGGGCTAAGGGAGTGCGTAGGAGAGCCTCTATTCCCCCTCACAGAGCTACAATTCCAGAGTAGTTCAATAATCAATTCCTCCTCTCAGGGAACTCTGGGGAATCTAAAACCTGTTTGTCAGAGACATACACAGGTTAAATATTCCAGAGCCAAAAAGAACAACACCCACTTCTTTTCCTCCAGAGATGAATTGAAGTTTCCTTTTGCTTGGTGTTGTTGAGACACATTTTGAGAGGTACACAGGCATACAATGTGAAACAAACATCTTTTTCAAGGGGTTGCCCAACGTTTTGGGCCCTGGGCACATCTGCACACATACCCCCCACACCCTCTCACACATTCTATTGATTTCAGACCTAATTTCAGCAGAAGGAAATGACCTGGCGGCACCAGCATCCTCTGGCAAACACTTTGGCAAATTCTGCTCTGATTGTAAAGTATTTTTTTAAATAGGCTTCTGACACTTCTTTTCCGATTGTCAAAAGTGTTAAATAAGCTCCGAAATGCAAACACAGTTGTCTCTCCTCTGTTCCCTTTCCACCGTAGTTTGGATAAACTGGAATTATTGATCTGTGACTTCTTTCCTCAGCCAACATAGCAACTTTCAAGGTTATTTTACTGTTGGGGGGCATCAGCGAGATTCTGGAACTCAAGTCTCCATGCAAATGCCCTCTGTTTGGGCAGCCCTTATTTTAGCTATCCTAGCAACAGCCCTGTAAAGTAGGCTGCTGTTCTTTTAAAGCAGCTCCTCCTGATCAGTAATAACTCACACAGACATAACTTCATGGTAGCTAAGAAAAGCAGCCCTTATAGCCTCCCACTTGTCTTACTCCTCCAACATAACACCCAAGAGACAGAACCAGATTGCCTGCTTTAATTGTTTCCATATTACAGCTAATTAATGTGGTTAAACCACAGAGCCTAGGGCTTGCCGATCAGAAGGTCGGTGGTTCGAATCCCTGTGACAGGTGAGCTCCCGTTGCTCGGTCCCTGCTCCTGCCAACCTAGCAGTTCAAAAGCACGTCAAAGTGCAAATAGATAAATAGGTACTGCTCCGGCGGAAAGGTAAAAGGCGTTTCCGTGCACTGCTCTGGTTTGCCAGAAGCGGCTTAGTCATGCTGGCCACATGACCCAGAAGCTGAACGCCAGCTCCCTCAGCCAATAAAGTGAGATGAGCGCCGCAACCCCAGAGTTGGCCACGACTGGACCTAATGGTCAGGGGTCCCTTTACCTTTTAAGCTCAAGTATATTGGTTTGCCTATGGCTACTTATGTGTAAATGGCCTAAATTCAGACCTCTCGGCTCTCTCTTGCTGCACTGTGCTAATGCATAGTGGCACACCAACAGTCCAAACACAAGCTATTATGATTCAATGGTGAAATAAATGCTCTCTGCACCTACTCAAGTGCACCATCCTTTGTTCTTATTTCATATGCTCTGGGCATGACCCCAACACACAAATTGAGCTTGAATGTCTTAGGTGTGGATTCAGCAACAAGGTTTCATATAATCCTTGAACTTCCTCACGTCTCCCGCTCCCATTTACAACATTAATAAATTTTGTCAAGCAAATTATCATCTTATTTCCAAATTTTGTGACCGCTTAATTAATTACGATAAAATAATTCTCCTGCAAATTTGTTTCTCTTAATCTCTCTTATCATCAATTCCTGATCTATTTTAGTGATGGCCAATTATTTATAACCAAGCATCCTTCTTAACATTCCATTAAATCACAATATTTTTGTAAATAAAGGTGTGGATTCAGCAACATGCAGGCAGAGCGGTTTGCAATGTTCACCCATGTAATGAACATACAACATAATGCTTTTGATCCCCTCAAGCTGTTCATTTCTACCTAGGAATGTTGTGACTGCAGGATAAAAAGTGGGAGAAAGCCATGCTTTAAACTGAATCTACTGTACTTCTGAAGTAGGAATTACACGTGGATGAATTGATATGTAGTATTTATATTCATAGTAGTTATCATTGTGTTCAAAATGCTTGGCAACCCTTATCAGAGACGAACTTGGGTAATATGACACCATGAGTGAGGACAAAATCCACACACACACACACACACACACGCCACTGCGCACTCAGGGTGCATGAGCCAGCTCGTCTCCACCGTGACCCTCGATTCTGGAAGCGCCCGCAGGATTGTGACCCGGCTGCAGCTTCCCTCCCCCAAGTGCCACCTGCGCCTCGTCCGGGAAAGCGAATCTCTTGTCTGCAGCAGGGACCGGGGGAGGTGAGGGTAGGGGAGGAGGAGGAGGAAGCAAAGACGCCCGCAGCTGCAGCAGCTCCGACCATGAGGATGCCTCCCCCGCAGGTAGATCTCGGGGCACGCACGCACGCACCTCCTGTGCCCTATGCTGGGTACCCGCTTGTATACCCCGAATCGGCGCTGCCCTTATTATGACCCTTGTCAATAGTAGTAGCATTTCCCAAAGACGGGAAACGCGGGCTTTTCCCGAGTTTTTCTGGGGAATCCCAAGGGGCAACTTTCTGAAGTTCATACCCTTACGCGACCGTCCGTAAAATGAACTCTGAGACGCTGCGACGAAAGCCCTGACTTCAGCATAGCGCGAGAATGATCCGGCGTCTTGCATGAAAAACCACCGTCTCATGTTCCACTTAGCCTTCGAACTACCTTCCCTGGGTGCTGACGTTTAGACACCTGTACACTTTCTTTTTGGGGCTTCTGAAAAAGAAACCCCCCCTAGGAAGTCCTAGCTATTCCAGTAAAGGATGAGGAAGCAGTTTGGGAAGGGCGGGGAAGTTCCCAACGCTTTTCATTTTACCTTTTCCAAGCGTACCTGCAGGGTGGCGGGGGACAGCGGCTCGGACCAGGTGCTCCCCAGGCCTTTCCCGGCTTGGAAGCCGCTGGGGCACCTTGCAGAGGCGCAGCCGCCCTCGGGGCTCCTCCTCCCCTTCTGAGACTAGTGTTCCTTCCGCGTCTCAGCGCAGTCTCCAGCCAGCGCCTCTCCGGAGTTCCTTTGTGCAAAGTTTGCCATCGGTGAGTTTCGAAGCGCTGCAGAAAAGCAACAGCGTGACCTTTGCTCTCGACCTATTGGCTGGGATAGATTAAGCCGCCGCATGTGATGCTGACTGCGTTCTTCCGCATGGCGAGAAACTTAAACAGCCAGCGATCTTTTATTCCGGGAGAAGTAAAGGGTGGTGGTCGCCGGACGCAGCTATACATCTCCCCTTTCTGCGGAGTTGCAGAAGTCGGATTTAGGACGGTGCGGATGGTTCTCGCGCACAGGGCGCCGCAAAATTGAACAGACCCATAACTGAGAAGATCCGTTTGGGGGCGCCAAATTTTGACTTTTCGCTGGAAATCAAAGATGACCAAAGCCTGCCCCTATCCAGGGACAGCGGCCTCCAAATGGACTGGCACCTTAAAACCCGTTTAGGGGTTGGTTACCTATCTAGTCTACAGTCCCCGATTCGTTCTATGGTTTCGGAGAGTCTATCTGCACTATGCATTTTTAAAGCAGCGTGGTACCACTTTAAGCAGCCACGGCTTCCGAAAAAGAATCATGGATGCTGCATTTTGCTCAGGGTGCTGAGAGTTGCTGGGAGGCTATTCCCCTCCCAGAGCTGCAAATCCCAAAGTTCCCTGGGAAAGAAGGATTGTGAAACCACTCTGTGAATGAGTGGGTCTCCTAGCAACAGGGGGTCTCCTAGCAACTCTCAGCAGTACACCACGTCCTAAACTTCAGCTCCCATAATTCTTTGGGGGAAGCCTACTTTTATCACACTGTTGTTGTTTAGTCGTTTAGTTGTGTCCGACTCTTTGTGACCCCATGGACCAGAGCACGCCAGGCACTCCTGTCTTCCACTGCCTCCTGCAGCTTGGTCAAACTCATGCTGGTAGCTTCAAGAATACTGTCCAACCATCTCGTCCTCCGTCGTCCCCTTCTCCTTGTGCCCTCCATCCTTCCCAACATCAGGGTCTTTTCCAGGGAGTCTTCTCTTCTCATAAGGTGGCCAAAGTATTGGAGCCTCAGCTTCACAATCTGTCCTTCCAGTGAGCACCCTACTTTATCACACTACTTTAAACTATATAGCGCAGATGGGGGCCAGCGATTCTCAGTAGGGGACTTCCTAGCGCTGCTAATCCCTTCCTGACTAGCTGTTTGACAGTGGCCAAACAAAGAACAATCAGGAGTGTCCTTTGGCAGACATGTCTTTACCTGCTCCACACCTGGCACCACACGTGACACATAGGAAGCTGCTTTATATACCAAATCAGAACATTGGTCCACCAAGCTCAGTATTATCTACACTGACCGGCAGCAGCTGTCAGGGGCTTCAGTCAGGGAACAGTTCCAGGCTTACCTGGAGATGCTGGAGGACTGAACCTTGGGCCAGCTGCATGTGGGACAGGTGCTCTACCACTGAGCCATGGTACTTACCTGATTTTAGGTGTGGGGCTGGTGGGTATATTTGGGAGGGAGACTGCCTTGTGGGCCAAGTTAGGCCCCATGCTGGGCTTAGGTAGGTCTGGTGGGGCAGAGTTTTTGCACCACTGCAAATCAATTCTGCCTGTTGTTAATGCAGGAAACCAGTTCTGCTTGAGGAGGATGTGTAATACATGTAATGGAGATTGCTAAACTAATAACAACAATATACTTAGCATAGAATCATAGAATTGTAGAGTTAGAAGGGACTATGAGGGTCATGTAATCCAACACACTGCAATGAAGGATTTTTTTTGCCCTGTATGGGGTTCATACCCATGATTCTCAGCTTAAGAATCTCATGCTCTGCCAACTGAGCTATCCCAGTAGTTAATATGGTATCAATTCTAATCTGTTACCTCTGAGGATGTGGACAGGTTGCTTGGATGAGTGAAACCAACCACCTGTTTCCTTGATCCTTGCCTATCCTGGCTTATAAAAGCTAGCCAGGAAGGGCTGGGTGATGGGCTTTGCAGGGTGGTGAATGCTTCTCTCTGTGAGGGAGCCTTCCCAGACCTGCAGAAAGAGGCGGTCATCCAAACGCTTCTTAAAAAAACATCTTTAGATGTGGCCAATATGGCCAACTATCGCCCAGTCTCAAATCTTCCATTCTTGGGCAAGGTGATTGAGCGAGTGGTTGCTGAACAACTCCAGGCATGCCTGGAAGAAGCAGACCATTTGGATCCCTTCCAGTCGGGATTCAGGCCTCATCATGGGACTGAAACTGCCTTGGTTGCACTGGTCGATGATCTCTGGCGGGTTAGGGACAAAGGTGAGAGCTGTTTTCTAGTTCTGCTGGATCTCTCAGTGGCTTTTGATACCATCGACCATAACATCCTTCTGGACTGTCTAGAGGGGCCGGGAGCTGGGGGCACTGTTATACAGTGGTTCTGCTCCTTCCTCCTGTGCTGTGTTGGTGGGGGAGGGTTGGGGGGATGAGTTCAGACCCCTGGGCTCTCACTTGTGGGGTGCCTCAGGGTTCTGTCCTCTCCGCCATGCTTTTCAACATCTACATGCAGCTGCTGGGAGAGATCATCAGGGGGTTTGGGCTAGATGTTCATCAGTATGCAGATGATACCCAGCTCTACCTCTCTTTCAAATCAGAACCAGTGAAGGTGGTGAAGGTCCTGTGTGCCTGGAGGCGGTTGGAGGATGGATGACGGTTAATGGATTGAGGTTGAATCCTGACAAGACAGAAGCACAGTCATACCTAAGGTTGAAGTTGCTTCAGGTTGAGTGCTTTTGGGTTGCACTCTACGGTGACCCAGAAGTAACAGAATGCGTTACTTCTGGGTTTTACCGCTCGCGCATGCATGGATGGTCAAAATGACGACAAGCACATGCACAGAAGCGGCGAATCGTGACCTGTGCAGACGCGGGTTGTGTTCGCTTCTGGATGCAAACGGGGCTCCTGAACGGATCCCATTTGTATCCAGAGGTACCACTGTACTGTTTTGGGGGGATAGGAGACAGGCAGGTTTGGAGGACTCCCTGGTCCTGAATGGGGTAACTGTGCCCCTGAAGGACCCGGTGCGCAGCCTGGGAGTCATTTGGACTCACAGCTGTCCATAGAGGCACAGGTCAATTCTGTGTCCAGGGCAGCTGTTTACCAGCTCCACCTAGTACACAGGCTGAGACCCTATCTGCCCATGGACTGTCTCGCCAGAATGGTGCATGCTCTAGTTATCTCCCGCTTGGACTACTGCAATGCACTCTATGTGGGGCTATCTTTGAAGGTGACCCGGAAACTGCAGCTAATCTAGAATGAGGCAGCTAGACCACATAAGATCGGTCTTGAAAGACCTCCATTGGCTCCTAGTACGTTTCCAAGCACAATTCAAAGTGTTAGTGCTGACCTTTAAAGCCCTAAATGGCCTCGGTCCAGTATACCTGAAAGAACGTCTCCACCCCCATCGTTCTGCCCGGACACTGAGGTCCAGCGCTGAGGGCCTTCTGGCGGTTCCCTCGCTGCGAGAAGCCAAGTTACTAGGCAGAGGGCCTTCTCAGAAGTGGCACCCGTCCTGTGGAACGCCCTCCCACCAGATGTCAAAGAGAGAAACAACTACCAGACTTTTAGAAGACATCTGAAGGCATCCCTGTTTAGGAAAGCTTTTTTTTGTTTAACAGACTATTGTATTTTAATATTTTGTTGGAAGCCGCCCAGAGTGGCTGGGGAAACCCTGCCAGATGGGCAGGGTATAAATAATAAATTATTATTATTATTATTATTATTATTATTATTATTATTATTAAGTTTTATAAGACTGCAGCTTTCTGATATCACAAGAATCTTAGATTCTGCAGCAACCAGCCAACACAGCTTTCTCACTGGAAGTAGCAACACTGTGGTCTAGAATATTATTACCGTATTGCTTCTTGCAAATAAGAGACATAAAGAATGTTAAAATCAATGATTTTTAGGCCAGCTTAGGCTGACGAAACAGAATACAAGCATTCAGTTTTCCCTTACACTGCCCGATAGGCAGGTGTGAACTTTAAAAATCTGCTTCTCATTAATTATAGGGAAGATAAAAGCAGTATATTTTCCAATCTGCATCTTCTCCTAAGCATTTCTTAAGATATCCACTAGGGGTAGCGTGTGACCCGTTTATTCCTAAATGAAACTGATGTTGCAATCCTAAACACATCACTTGCAAAGGTAAGTAGTAAGTCTAATTTGACTTAATGGGACTTACTTCCAAGGAAGCATGCATTGCTAAGGAGTTGCTTATTGTGCTGAATCCATTAGCACTTAGCTAATTCCTATTTATTTTATAAGATTTCTTACCTGCCCCTCACCATAAGGTCCCTGGGTAGGTTACAGCAATAGAATGTGCACTTTTTAAAAAATAATAATAATACCACTACCAAGGTAAAACACATGAAACTGCTCCAAATGGGTTGGGGGTCTATATAAGTTCAGCTTATAGAGGTGAGTCCCAGGGGGGAAAGTACCTTAATGGTCCAAGACTAGGATAAAGAGGTGCATCTTGGGTGAAGCTGTTGGGTGAAGGGGCTAGTCACACCTCTGTAGGGAAGGCATTCCACAATTTGGTGGCTGCCACAGAGAAAACCCTCTCCTAGGACACAATTCCCCAACAACTGAGAAGGTCAGTAGGGATGGAAATGGCCTTTCAGATATTTGGGACTTTGGTCATTTTGGGCTTTAAGCAATAATGTGAGCACCTTGAATTGGTCCCAGATACAAATGGGCACAAAAGGATACAAGGGATACAAAGGGATGTGGGTGGTGCTGTGGGTTAAACCACAGAGCCTAGGACTTGCCGATCAGAAGGTCAGTGGTTCAAATCCCCGCGATGGGGTGAGCTCCTGGTGTTCGGTCCCTGCTCCTGCCCACCTAGCAGTTCGAAAGCACGTCAAAGTGCAAGTAGATAAATAGGTACCGCTCCAGCGGGAAGGTAAATGGCGTTTCTGTGCGCTGCTCTGGTTCGCCAGAAGCGGCTTAGTCATGCTGGCCACATGACCCAAAAGCTGTACGTTGGCTCCCTCGGCCAGTAAAGTGAGATGAGCGCCGCAACCCCAGAGTCGGCCACGACTGGACCTAATGGTCAGGGGTCCCTGAAAACTACAGATCATTCCTTAAAGCCAGCTTCTTTTTTTTAAGGGTTTAATTTTTTGTGAAAGGTGGAAAGGGAGTGAGCTTACATGGAGAGTTCCATGAGAATAAGTTTAATGATGATGATGATGGATTAATTTATTTTTTTGTATGCTTCCCATCTGTCTGGGTTGCCCTAGCCACTCTGGGCAGCTTCAACAGAATATAAAAAGAACACAGCAGAACATCACACATTAAAAGCATCCTGATACATGGCTGCCTTTAGATGTATCAGATATAATTGTTCATCTGTTTTAAATCTGATGGAAGGGCACCACTACCAAGAAGGTCCACTGTCTGGTTCCCTGTAACTTCACTTCTTATACTGCCAGAAGGACCACAGTGTCCAGGCTGAACAATGGGAGTGGAGATACTCCTTTAGGTATCAATGACTTGGATGATGGACTCAAGGGCATCCTGATCAAATTTGCAGATGACACCAAACTGGGAGGGGTGGCTAACACCCCAGAGGACAGGATCACACTTCAAAACGACCTTGACAGATTAGAGAACTGGGCCAAAACAAACAAGATGAACTTTAACAGGAAGAAATGTAAAGTATTGCACTTGGGCAAAAAAAAATGAGAGGCACAAATACAAGATGGGTGACACCTGGCTTGAGAGCAGTACATGTGAAAAGGATCTAGGAGTCTTGGTTGACCACAAACTTGACATGAGCCAACAGTGTGATGCGGCAGCTAAAAAAGCCAATGCAATTCTGGGCTGCATCAATAGGAGTATAGCATCTAGATCAAGGGAAGTAATAGTGCCACTGTATTCTGCTCTGGTCAGACCTCACCTGGAGTACTGTGTCCAGGTCTGGGCACCACAGTTCAAGGACACTGACAAACTGGAACGTGTCCAGAGGAGGGCAACCAAAAGGGTCAAAGGCCTGGAAACGATGCCTTATGAGGAACGGCTAAGGGAGCTGGGCATGTTTAGCCTGGAGAAGAGGAGGTTAAGGGGTGATATGATAGCCATGTTCAAATATATAAAAGGATGTCACATGGAGGAGGGAGAAAGGTTGTTTTCTGCTGCTCCAGAGAAGCGGACATGGAGCAATGGATCCAAACTACAAGAAGATTCTACCTAAACATTAGGAAGAACTTCCTGACAGTAAGAGCTGTTCGACAGTGGAATTTGCTGCCAAGGAGTGTGGTGGAGTCTCCTTCTTTGGAGGTCTTTAAACAGTGGCTTGACAACCATATGTCAGAAGTGCTCTGTTGGTGTTTCCTGCTTGGCAGGGGGTTGGACTCGATGGCCCTTGTGGTCTCTTCCAACTCTATGATTCTAGGTATAAAGCACTGAAGCCGTTTAGGGCTTTAAAGGTCAACACCATTGTGCTGTTGTTTGTGGATTCCAGTATGAATGTCCTTCACATATGGTGCCTGTGGTATGCACAGTGCAGTCCTGTGTCCACAGTTAATAGGTGGAGAATGTTACTCGCAGAGCACCTAGTTGAGGCTGATCCAGTTCTGATCTCTTCCTATGCTCCACTTTAAGACTGTGAACAAATGAAGATTTGTGGCTACCTCAAGCCAGCTTTCCTCTATCTTCCCTTACCTCTGCTCTCACTTTGCTTAACATCCTGCCTCATGAAGGGTTCTGGAGAACTGAAGGTTGCTCACTGTTTTGAGATATTTCACGCCAGTGTCCAGTCTGGTCCTGTTCTCAGAGAAGCCAACCAGAATGCCTGTGGGAAGCTTGCATGCAGGACATGTGTGCAAAAATACAACACAATTTCACAACAACTACAAACTGGCAAGTCCCTGGTTTGAATGTCACCTCCTTCCAAACTCGCCAGGTGGACTTTGGCAAACTACTCTCTTGGTGCCTTTGCAACACAGAGGATAGTATACTGATTTACTTTGTAAGGGCTGGAATGTGGAATGCATTGAATGCTTGAAAGAGCCCATATAAATGTTCAGTATCATAACATGTGCATGACTAAAGAGAAAAACAAATTGTAAACAGGGGAAACACGTGGCCACAAAATGCAACAAATACAGTATGTGGCTTTTTTATGTAAAGCTTAAGATAAGCTGTTAATGAAGGGTCACTTGGCTTATCTTTAAGCTTTACAAAGAAATTGTCACAGATTGTACTTCTTGTATTTCATGGCTATGGGGCCCTGCTGTTCGCAACATTTTCTATCTCAACAGAGCAAACGCATCTGCAGCTGCCAACTGAGACTTACATTTCATGCATCTGTTGAAATGGACTCAACATTCTGTAATAAAACCTGTTAGGCTTTTAGCTGCCACAAGACTCTTTGATGTTGATGCTGCTTCCAGTTTCCTTTGGCTGTGTACAGGGGTATAGCGGGGGGTGGGGGGAGATGCCCACCCCAAATAAAAATACATACTTAACAAAAAGTAGAAATTGGAGCTTGTGGGGTTGTTGGGCTCACATAAGGCATGAGATTCCTGCATTTCAGGGCATTGTATTTGATGACCCTTGTGGTTTCTTCCAACTCTTTTGATTCTGTGATTTATCCTGTCTGCCTAGGTAGAGGACAAAGAGAGGTGTGCGAGTAAATTAGCATTTCTTGCTCCACTCACTTTTGCTTCTGGCCCTGCCCATACTGGCATGTGGCCCCTGAGAGAGGTTCCCTAGGAAGGAATGTGGCCCTCTGAGAGAAAAGGGTTGCCCAGCCCTGATCCAGTCCAAGCAGGAGAGAAGGAAGCTGGCTTGGCTCAAGGGGATTGCAGGGCCAGCTTAGTAAGCAACGGTGCAGTTAGAGCCTTCGAGGTAATGCTAGGCTTAAGTTAGGTACATAGCTGTCAACGTTTCCCTTTTCTTGCGAGGAATCCTATTCGGAATAATTCCCTTAAAACAAGTGAAACGTTGACAGCTATGGTTAGGTAGTTTTAGCGCATGCTAAGGTGCCATGCTTCACTTATTTCCAGGTGAGGTCAGCACTTGGAGGCCTCTCCTGCTAATTCTGTTGCGTGGGGGCCCTGAAGTCCTGGCCTGAGGGCACCACTAGTAGTAAGTCTGGAGCGCCCTCCTCCTCCTCCTCCGCTCTAGTTCGCGGTCTCCGTCCCTCCTTCCCTCCCCTTTCTTTGGCTTCCTTCCTCCCCGGTCTCATTCAGAGCCACCCAGGCAAGCGCACAGTCACATCATAGCCGCGCGGACCCTAGCCTTGCGCGCGTCTCGGACTGCACCATTTCGCCCGGGGGAGGCGGTGGGGGGAGGAATGCTGTGGAGCCGCCTGTGGAGACTCCTCGAAGCGCGCGGGAGGAGCTGACTGCTTCAGAAGGGAAGGATCCCGCCAGCGCCCTTCTTCTCTGCGCCCTAGCCGGCTTTCTCGCTCCAAACGAGTGGCAGAGGATTCGGTCGTGTCCACGCCCCATTTCTCTCTCCCCCCCCATGCCGCAGTAGCCGGGTCCTTCCTCCACCCGCTCAGTCAGTGTAACAGTGTCTCCTGGACTGAGGTAGAGTTTGCAGCGGGCTCGGCTTCCGAGGAGGCGAGGCGAAGGGGCCATGGCGGCCACCGAGATAGCGCGCCAGGTGGTGAGTGCGCGGCGACTGGCGTGGAGGGCGCACCGCGCTTGGGACTGGGGTGGGCCTCCCTGAGCATGGCTGACCGGCCGGCCGGCTAGCTGGCTAGCTTGCCTTCCCTGCGAAGCTGCCGCTAGAACTCCAGCTCTCGGGGACGGGCAAGGTTTGCGCGCGCTTCTTTGGCCAGGGAAGCCGCGGCTAGGTGATGATGCCGACTAAACGGGCCAGAGAGGAAAGAGGCAGCTTGGCTAATGAATGAATGCTGGGTGGATACCCGGATGGCCACTTCAGGAAAGCGGGCACGAGCTGCATATACACTCCCCAGTCCGAGATATTCCCATGGTTCCGAATTAAGAACTGGGCGTTAACACAGTGGGAGAGGTGCTGGGGGATTCCGAAACCGTATTTTCTTAAATGATCAGAGATGTGAATTCTTAAATCTCGGTCTTATTTTTTACAAACCGCTGTTACTGTCGGCGCAGAGGGATGTGGAGCGGGCTGGTGGTATAAGAGAAGCCGCTGGGGTGATGCTCTTGGCGGTGACTTTCCCGTTATAGGTTCGGGTGATGGCGAATGCGGGGAGGCTATGGACTGCTGCTGCTGCTTTTTGTCTTTTTTTGCAGGCTGGATTTTATACGCGTGTGTGCGGGGGCGGGTGGGAAGACAGGAGGACAAGAGGATGTTACTGGCTAAAGGTGATGGGTTTGGGTTTTTTTTTTTGAGGGAGAGCCTTTGTATTAAACAAAAGAGGGTTGCCTTGATTGTGTGTGATCTGACTGGCCGTGACGGGCCGGATTTATTGGGTAGCGTGTTGCATAGGACGAAGGAAGCAGTGCTTTGCAGATGACTGTCTTAAAGGCTTGGCCTGATGAAACGGGGAGATGTGGGTTGAATGATGCGGTGGGTGTGACCTCTTCTTGCATTAGCGTGGGATAGTTGGGGGCAGATTTTAACTAGCTTTGGGTTGCTCAGTTGTGGAGCCCTCTTCATTTCTGGGCTACGCTAAACTGGAGCTGTGGTGCATGTGTGCATTTTGCAGACGAGGGATTATTTATATTTATTTCTTTTGCAGGCTGTGGGGTTGCAACTGCCAGGGGTCACAGCAGGCACCTCCATAAATAAAGTGCTTTGGATTTGATTGTAAATTGTTTCATCTTCAAGCAGCTTAATTTTCATTGTGATCATTTTCCATAAAGTGTTCATTTCTCTTTCTGGCTCCATTTAGATTCCTATATATTGGCTTTTTTTTGGGGGGGGTGCATCACTCACATCACAATGCCTGGCATCTCCCAACATGACAAGGAATTCTTTATTTTTTTTAATTGGAAGGGTGGGAGATTTTTGTCTCCGCACAAGTTCTATAATGTCCAGAGCTCACCTGTCCTTTTGTCTCTGCTGTGATGAAAGGGAGCACAGAGGCACTCCTGAGGCAGGAGATGGAGCCCTTTGCAAACCAAATTAATTGAACATCTTTTGGCTTGTAGATTTGTTTGCAATTCCCTGTTCATTTTAACTAGGGAAAGGACCACAGGAGCTCCTGGGATTTCTAACCTGCCAGGATGTTAGAAGAAGGAGCATGCAGTGTAGTACAGCAATTGGGGATGGGGATTCTCTGTCCCTCCAGATATTGGACTACATCTCCCATCATCCCTCACCATTGGCCATCTTGGCTGGGGATTGTTGGAGTTGGAGTCCAGCAATAGCTGGATGGCTAGAGGTTCCACACCCCATTTTAAATGCATCATCTTTGTGTGTTAAAAGAATGTGTTGTACTGCATGATGTTCTAGGGCTGGAATGAATCCAGTTTCTCCAGTTTCAAATATTTAAAGAGAAGGGAACATAACTCAGTTAGTGAACATTTGCTTTGTATGCAGAAGATCCCAGATCTTAATCTCTGGCATCTCTAGTTAAAACAAATAATGGGGAGCAAGTGAATGGAAGACCCCTAGTTGAGGTTCTAGAGGACTGCTGCCAGTCAGAGCAAGCAGTTTGGGGCTAGATGGACAACTAGCTTGTATTAGACAGCTCCTTATAGCCCTACATTTCATAAATCTGACCTTCAGAGTGCAATATTTCAGTTTGTTCAGTTGGGTGGTATCCACAATTCGTTCCAAGTGTATATCACAGAGTGACATATATTTGGCATGGTGAGAGTAGGGTCCAGATCCCTGCTCAGATCCATGAAGCTCACTGTGAGGCCTTCGCAGGTCACTTGTAATCTATTTCCCCTCAAAAGAGCTCTGAAGACAAAATGTGATGACCTCATTTATGCTGCCCTAATAAACATCTTGACTGAGGTTTGGAATGCCAGTGTGATAAAAAGTTAAAAATAAATGTGCTACACTACGCTTTGCCAACCTGGTGGCTCCCATTTGTTTTGGGCTACAGCTGGCAGTCAGCGCCAGCCAACCTGGTGAACATCACAGGAGGCTGCTGGATCAGGCCAATGGCCCATCTGTCTAGTCCAGCATACTGTCCTCATAGTGGATTCTTTAACAACAACAGTGACATTTCTGCCCTACCTTTCCTCCCAAAGAGCTCAAAGTAGTGGCATGGACGGTTCTCCTGTCCCTCTGTTTTACCTTCTCAATAACCCTGTGAGGTAGGTTAGGCTGAGAGATGGTGATTGGCCCAAGGTCACCAAGTGAGCTTTATGACTGAGTGGGGATTTGAACTCTGGTCTCCCAAGTTCTAGCCCAATACTCCAGCCACTATACCACATTGGCACAGATGCATGTGGGAAGCCCAAAAATAGGACCTGGATGTACAAGATCACTCTCGTTCCAACGGTTTCTAGCAACTGAAAGGCAGCACTAGGCAACCAGTGAGCTGCATGTTGAGTCCTCCGTGGTAGACTAATAGGAATCAGAATGGTAGAGCTGGAAGGGACCGTGACAATTATCTAGTCCTACCCCCTGCAAAGCAAGAATCTCAACTAGAGCATCTGTGGCAGATGGACACCCAACCTCTGTTTAGAAACCTCTGAGGAAAAGAACCCACTACTTTCTAAGGTTGGCCCTGGTTATTCCACTTGTATCTTATTTTATTTATTTGTTAAAATTTTGTCCTACCTTTCCACCAAATGCTCCCCAAGGCAATAATAAAAATGCAAAATAAAATAATAAGGAGCAATAAGATTCCAAGTGAAAACAGCATAAGAATAAGGCAGGTAAAACAGCAATAAAGTTAAGAAAAACAACCATACAATATGTCACTTTAGGTAATTAGCAGCAGGCTAGCCGGACACCCCTTGGCAATGAGTTCTTACTCTTGGGAGCAGCTATGAAAATGCCCTCTTACAAGGAAGTTGCCTTATATGAGGTCAGAACATTGTTCCAGAGAGCTCCAGATTGCCTACTCTGATTGGTAGATGGTTTTCCAGGATTTCAGACCAGGGACATTCCCAGCTCTACCTGGAGATGTCAGGGATTGAACCTGAGACCTTCTGCAAGCGAAACAGATGCTCTGCCACTGAGATGTGGACCTTCCCTTCAAATGTGTGTCCGGTGTTGGCAGGACAGGAAGACAGGCCCTTCCCAAGGATCTGGAAAGGCTTCTATGAGAAAATGCAGTGTTTCAGACAACCATGCTGTTCAATGCTTTGTAGGTCAGAACCAGTAAAGAGACTGAAAACAGACTGATAGCCAGAGAAAATTGTTGTGACATGGTGTGTGTGTGTGTGTCACATGCTCCCTGTAAAGGCACTTAAGTGGAAGACCACAGTGAGAAGGCTTCTTGGGACTGCAGAACATGCTACTGCCAATCCACATGGCTAATGCCTGGCATCTGGGTGGCCTCAGTCAGAAGAGGTTGCTGGATTAGATGGGCCATTTGCCTGACCCAGCAGGAGTCTTCTTATGTTCTTAAGTTTAAGGCAGCTTCTTACCCAGGTTGCCTGATTTCCAAAGCACCAACTAATATTTGCTTTTAAGTTCATCTTTTTTTAAAAAAAATAAAAATAAAAACAACAGCAATTCATCTGCTCAGCTGGTTTGAATTTTAAAAGAAAGCTGCAGCTTCTTTTAAATTAACCTAGCTGCTAGCCTAGGGAAACGCAGCAATCCCCATGTACTCAAGCCGTTCTGTCCACAGCCATAACAAACGCAAGATCCCCAGTCACTCTTCTGCCACATGACATGCAAAGGGCTGGCTCAAGACATTTAGACACCTGAGGCAAACCACAAGATGGGTGAGTGAAGATCTACATCGGGAACAAGGGGAGGAAGCAAAACAGCCTTACCCAACAGCTAAAATGGGGATCAGAGGCTGCCATGGAGGGAAAAGGGACCCACTCTGAATCAGGCCAGGTGGGTGCAGAGTCCAGGAGACCCCCCAGAGGGCAGCTTCTGCAATTACTTCATTGGGGGTGGGAGGAAACCAGAATGCCTTCTGTTTGCCAAGTGACCACTATAGAGACAGTATTCAGGAGTGGGGGTGGGAAATGTCAAGGTGGCGGCAGATCTAGCCTCTAAAGAGCACACCATGGCTACTGCTGTTACCATGGTGGTGGCAGCAGGTGATGCATTCTTTGGGTGCTGGGTCTGCTGCCCAAGGCAGTTGCTTACCTGGCCTCATGTAGACTGAGAGGCAGTGCAAGAAGAGCCCTAAATCAGGGGTGGAGAATGTTTTGGCTCTTCCCAGCTTACATTATTCCTGATCACAGGCCATGTTGGCTAGGGTTGATGGGTGCTGGAGCCCAACAACAACATCTGGAGGACCACATGTTCCCTGCCTCTATTCTAAATCCAACACTGATGCCCCAAAACATAACTTACAGCAAGACATGTGAATTATTTGTGGATGTTGCTCACTTGTACTCTAGGGTGTGTGTGTGTGTCACTCTGCCTAAGGATAGAAGAGACTGGAGCCTAGTGTGGACACAGGATCATAGGAAACTACCTTACCCCAAGTCAGATCAATGGTCCATTCTAGCTCAGTATTCTTGGCACTGACAGGTTTACCCCTCCCCTTCCATGTGTCCCAGTGGTGGGAGTGGTGCTCCTTTCCTCTAGAGTGGGTGTGGGAAGGGGTTTATTGGTTTGTTGTTGTTGATGATGATAATACTTTTATGATTTATACCCTGCCCATGATATAATTTTATAAACATCAAGCGTTAAAAACCTCCCAATACAGGGCTGCCTTCATATGTCTTCTAAAAGTTGTGTAGTTCTTTATCTCCTTGACGTCTGATGGGAAGGGTCTCACGGGGAGGGCACCCCTACTGAGGAGGCCCTCTGCCTGTTTCCCTGAAATGTCACTTCTTGCAGTGAGGGAACTACAGACGACCCTTGGAGAAGGACCTCAGTGTCTGGGCTGAGTGATGGGGGTGGAGACGCTCCTTGAGGTATACTGGGCTGAGACCATTTAAAGGTCAGCACCAACACTTTGAACTGTATTCAGAAACGTACTGGGAGCCAGTGAAGATCCTTTAGGCTGCCACATGCAGTCACCAGTCTAGCTGTTTTTATTATGCATTTTGTATTTTATGTTGTGAACCACCCTGAGATCTACGGATGAAGAGTGGTATACAAAATTTAATAATAACAATAACAATAATATTTAGGCATTCACTTCCATTGCCTTTCTGTGACGCATTCAGCCAGAATTCATCTTTTGTAGATCCTTCTGTATAGGGGCTACTTCTTCCGCTGAGACTGGCCTGCACTTAGAGCACTGAGGAAGTATTTAAGAAGCTGAATGTTTCAAGATGTGGGAAATAAATCTGTGGCCTTGGTGCAGTGCAACTGAACATGAAGAAGGTTGGGGAATGGGTAGCATCTGATGCAATTTACCATGTAGTGTGTATGTACACAGTTGTCTCGTGGAGAAATAGCACCGGTTGTGCCTGAGCAAGGGTTTGATGGTTTGATATCCATTAAGAACCTAAGAAGAACCTGCTGAATCAGGCTAATGATCCATCTAGTCTTTCATCCTGTCCTCACATTGGCTGGGCAGATGACCAGAGGAAGCCTGAAAGCAGAACCTGAGTCCAACACCACTCTCCCCACCTGAAATTCCCAGCAGATGGCTCTCAGAGGCACAGTACCTCTGACAGTGGAGATAGAACATAGCCATCCATCAGGGATAGTCTCCACTGACAGCCTTATCCTCCCTGAATTCATCTAATCCTTTTTCAAAGCCATCCAACTTGGTGGCAATCACTACTTCTGGGAATGAATTCAAGAGTTTAACTCTGCGCTGTGTGACTAAGTACCTTCTTTTGTCTGGCTTGAATATTCTAGCATTCAGTTTAGTGGCCCCTAGTTCCCGTATTAAGAGAGAGGGAGATAAACTGTTCTCTTAATCTACTTTCATTCCACCATACATAATTTTACACACCTGTGTCTTGTCTCCTCTTACTTGCATTTCCTCTAAACTAAACTGAATCTTAATTTATTGTTATTATTACACCCCTGAGGTCTCCTCTTTCCCTAACACAATGCAGAGTGCCTGGCAGAATACACTGGTGGGAGAGGTGAGGAAGGCTGTTCTGGTTTCCAGTCGAACAGCAAGCAAAATGAGCAGGGTTGTGACCCTCATGTTTCTTGGCAGTCTGTCTTCTGAGCAGATATATAAGGAAGGCCTTTCTAAAGAAACCTGAATGTTTAAAATCATAACTGCGTTTTCTGTGTTGAGCGTGCATAGGTCTATTTAACATGCATTGTCAACCTGCCATGGATGGTAACAAGGCTTGGCTGATGCTTCCAGGCAAATGAGAGTTAGTGGGTTGTCTTAATGTGTGTGGCTTTTTGACAAGCAAGAAATGAATTTACCACAAATGGCGAATGTCTTCATTTTAGTGCATGACTCACGCTTGCTGTCTTTTTTTATATATAAAAAAATTGTATTAAAGATTTTATTGGTTCACAAAAATGTGCATTGTCTTTTTTCATGTTGTAGAGTCCTTTTTTTACTTTTGATGCGAGACATTATACAGAACAAGGTGGGGGAAGAAGAAAGAGGAGAGGGAGAGAGGAGATTGGGGTGGTAATATTTAGTGTGTTTGTGGGGCTGTTCACATTTGGATTGCTAGGGGTTCCAGGGCCAGGATGGATAGGAAGGGAGATGGTGGGCACTCTTGTTTAGTCACTCTTTGTATTGCTATGGTATTAGAGTCCATACCATTGAGCCTACATTTTGCTGAAGCTTGGGAGTAAATTTGTTTAAGGATTTGTAGGAAGTTGGTTAATACTTCTAAGAGGTATTTCCATTCTAAACAATCAAAGTCTTTAATGCAACCATAATGTGTGCCTCAACTCTTACCTTGACTAATTTATGTTTCATGTGGTGGAAGCACTACTAACCCAAGCCCAAGACAGCCAGCGTCCATCAGGAAATTACTGAATCTGGTCAAACACAGCAAAAAAACCAAATTCCCACTGATGATTATGTACCTAGACCACTGAAATTGCCATACAATTTCAAACTTGGCCCTCCAGCTGTTTTGGGACTACAACTCCTATCATCCCTAGCTAACAGGACCAGTGGTCAGGGATGATGGGAATTGTAGTCCCAAAACAGCTGGAGGGCCAAGTTTGCCATGCCTGGCCTGGGCCAATGGAGGGAAACTTAGCTGCTCTCTGCATGATGTTGTTGGACTATGAATCACATCATTCCTGACCATCTGCCATTGTGGCTGGGGGTGATTGGAGTTGGAGTCCAACAATATCTGGAAGGCCTCAGGTACCCCCATTCCTTCCTCTTCTTTTCAGTTTTGGGGGAGATGACTTCTGCTTGACCTTAATGCATTATTTACTGAGCTGTGCAGAAATACCAGTTTCTCTGCAGTGCAATGATTTCTCAACACCTTTCCTATTTGTGTCATTATTATAAGGTAATTTTCTTGCGTGCAAAGTAGGGGAGAAAGGTTGATATTGCTACCTTTTGCAGAATTATGGCCCTGATCCTGTAACAAACCTGATGGATCTTTCCCTAGAAACACACACACACACACACACACACACACACCTGGGATGTGTGGGTGCACAAAGGAAATAGTTTCCTTTACAATCAAAAGTTAATATTTCAGATTATGGGAAATTGGGGATCTGGCCAGTTAATACACAATTTAAAAAGCATTAGGCTTTCTTTATGTGGTCCGGACCCTACGGAGTTTGCAATGTGGGGGGAACAATCAAACCATTGGAGAAGAACCATCACTCAGTAGAAGCCATTTGCATTGTGTGCATTTGGTCCCATGTTCAGACCCTGGCATCTTCAGGTGGGGCTGGAAGAGAACATTGTCTGAAACCCCAGAGAGCTGCTACCAGTCAGTGTAGATAATCCTGAGCTATGTGGACCAGTGATCAACCTCAGCGTAAGGCTGCTTCCTTTGTTCCTATTGGTTCATCTAGCTAAGTACAGTGGTACCTCAGGTTAAGTACTTAATTCGTTTCCGAGGTCCGTACTTAACCTGAAACTGTTCTTAACCTGGAGACCACTTTAGCTAATGGGGCCTCCTGCTACTGCCGCGCTGCTGGAGCCCGATTTCTGTTCTTATCCTGAAGCAAAGTTCTTAACCTGAAGCACTATTTCTGGGTTAGTGGAGTGTGTAACCTGAAGCATATGTAACCCGAGGTACCACTGTAAATACTAATTGCTGCTGTCCAGGTGTCCAGATGGGAGTTTTTACCCTGCCTTACTTAGGGTGGGGTGTATGGGGGTGTTAGAGGAGGTGCACTCCGTTGCTTCTCAACACATACAGGTGCCAACACCAACAACTTAGAGCTGCAAAGGATTGAACCTGGGACCTTATGCCTGCAAAGTGTATTGTCCTCCCACTGAATTAAGGTTCTTTCATGGGATAGAGGTTGGCAAGAGAAATGGGTCAAGGTAGGGCTGCAGCTGTTGTTTATGAGAAGGGGTGATGTTATGCTTGTCCTGCCTGTTTAGAGACTGAAATTGCTGCTTGCTTCTGACATGATGGAATTGTGACATGCAAAGTCACCAGAGCAAGAGTGGCTGAAAAACAGTCTCCTGCCCATTCAGGAAGAACCCCACCCAGCTGTTCAATGGTTTACAGTCATGTCCTTCTGCTACGGGGGACTCTGGGGACTCTGTGCCATCCTAGCCTCTGCATGCTTCTCTGCCCTTCTCGTGAACTCCAGCTCCTCCTTGCAAGAGCTGGAAGGAAGTGCTTTCCCCCATTTGTGTGAATTTCTGCCGAATTCTCTCTGTAATAACAAAGTAGTGGCTGGTATCTTTTTATCCTTCTCTTCCGGATTGACTCAGTGAAGAAAATTGAACCGTTAAAATATCCAGATAGTTTGTCGTTGCTGTCGTTTCTAGTCAAAAAGCAGTCAGAAACTGTGAATTCGGGTTGGCCAAAGAGCTCAGTGCATTTTGAAACTACATGTAATGTCTTCTGCTTTATACAGTCATACCTCGGGTTAAAGTCGCTTCAGGTTGAGCATTTTCAGGTTGCGTTCCGTGGCGACCTGCAAGTAACGGAACGGGTTACCTCTGGGTTTTGCCGCTTGCGCATGCACAGACGCTCAAAATGACACCACACAAATGTACAGAAGTGGCGAATCGTGACCTGCGCATGTGCAGACGGGGGTTGCGTTCTGCTCAGGATGCGAACGGGGCTCCAGAACGGATACTGTTCGCATCTAGAGGTACCACTGTACACACACACACACACACAGAGAGAGAGAGAGAGAGAGAGAGAGAGAAATTCAGAGCTCCTCTTCCTGCAAGTTTGCAATGTGTTTGCAATAGCAGCAAAGCAAAATGGCACATGCATATTCCAACAAGGATCCCTGCCATTGCATAATTGGCATTTCCCCTTTCTGCAGATCAAGAGGCAGTCAAGAAATGTATTTGAAGACTGACCACATTCTGAACCAAGAACAGAATCACACACACATGCCCATGCGAGGGGAGTTTTGCATTTGCTAATTTCCCAAGGCTCTTGCAGCTACCCATCTTGTAACATCTAGGCTGTTTCATTCCTGGAATTTGCAGCGCTCTGTTTTTGGAAGAGTCCCCATCAGTGCAATCCTATTTCAAAAGAGATATAACAGCAGCTTAGTTCCACCAGGAAGTCTCACCCCTGAGAGCCTGTTTGAGGATGTTGGGGGCAGACAGCAGGGGTTGGGGGTTGCCTTCAGGCTTTTGTGGGCTTTCAGGAAGCAGCTGGCTGGCCACCTCTGGAAACAGGATGCTGTCCTAGAATGGGCTTTTGGTGTGATCCAGCAGGTCTCTTCCTATGTTCCTCCTCTAGTCCTAGAGGTAGAGCCAAGAGGAGGCTGGAGTGACGCACGGCATCCTGAACGTCTGGTTCTCAGCTGTAGGCTGCAGCTTGCATAGCAAGAGGAACACAGTGTTGATGGGGGAGCTGCCTTGTTCTGCCCTCACAAATCTCTAGGGTAGAGTTTCCCAAACTTGAGTCTCTAGCTGTTTTGGACTGCAGTTCACATCATCCTTGACCACTGGTCCTGCTAGCCATGGATGATGGGAGCTGTAGTCGAAAACAGTTGAAGACCCAAGTTTGGGAAAACCTGCTTTAGGGAAGCTCTGCTGGCCGGATGTTGGTTACCATATACATGGTGGCATTTATTGGTCACCATAAATCACCCCTGCTTTGTGCTTTAAACAAGTGACTCTTGAAGATGCTGCATTTCTGTATGGTGTGGCAAGGGCAAAGCCCAGGTTGCTGGTGCTGCTCTAAAGATCGAAAACACAATGAGGTTATTAGCTTCCTCAGCAGGAGCATCTATAATTGGACTGCTGTAATTGGATGTATTTTCCAGTAAGTGCATCTTGCAATGCACCTCCTGGAAAGGAACGGAAGCAACATGGACTCATTTTACCTATTTTTTCAGTTGTTTAAAATGCTAAGCACCCTGTTCTGCATGCAAGGAGCAAGAATGGCAAGGGATTAGAGGGTGGGTGTGCTTGCTTCCAAAGAAGATCCTCCAACTTAGTTACCTCTGCAGCACCCCCAAGGTGTGACAGTTTGCTGCTGCATTTTGCAGCAAGTATGCTGTGCAGTTCGGTACTTCTAAAGTCATCTGTGATTTTGAAAACTAACAGAAATTTCAATGTAGCAAGTTCAGTGTAGATGAAATGATGGCAAATGACTGTAGTGAAAAGAATGTCCTCTTGATAGATGGTTCAGCCAGACTCTTTTTTTTTTTTAAGCGTTGCACCTGCATTGCTTTTATGTTTTGTGGATAAAGTACAGAGAGGAGCTGCAACAGGAGAATTAGACACCTGCTTACTCTTTTGCAACAAATGGCTTACAGCATAAACATTTCTGAAATGCTCATTTGACCCACTATTGAAAAATGTAATTGATGCGACTCCCTTCATGTTGCTATTTTTCTTGCTTTCTCTTTTCCTTACCCAATAAATGGGAAGATTGATCTGATTACTACACCTGACTGATTCTTCTTTCCTTTTCTCAGTTCTGTTTGTTTAACCCCTCCCCCCCAAAAAAACGTTATAGTTTGGTCTACAGCTATTTGCTTTATATAAAGACATACTTCTTGGAGGATTGTAGCTTGGGGCAAGTAGCTTTGTAAGGCCTTGGGAGGAGAACATTCCTCTACAAAATATATGACTCTGTGGCAGGGCATTTTGGAATGTGTAATGATACCATACTTGGTGAGGATGTTGGCAAGAGAGAAGCAATCAAAATGCACGCAGTGGGGCAGATGGAGAAGCACACGTATTCAGCATCTGAAACATAAAGGGCCCCTCCGGATTGGTGGTTTGTGTGTGAGTAGATTCTGCAACATGCCTTTGATGCAGTAATAGCTCGTTAGTGGTGGATTTATACTGGACTGTCCGCATGTCATTCCACTTTGTTGTTCTTTGATGCATCTCCAGCATTACTGCAGTCTAGAAGGGTGCTTTTGAACTGGACCCGGAAAGTGGTTGGCAGCCAGAGCAGTTGGGCCAGGATTGGTTTTCAGTGCTCAAGCCGTCTTGCCCCGGTGAGCTACCTAGCCACCAAATTCTGCACCAGAAGGATAGAAAATATTGGACTGGATGGACTAATAGTATAATGAATAGCTTAAGAAATATACTACATACTATATTCCTAGTATAAGGAATCATCATGTATGTAGCTCAGGCAGAGCCAACATGGTGCCCTCCGTATGCTGCTAGGTTTCGATTCCCATCATCCCTGACCTTTGGGCATGCTAGCAGTGGCAGATGGGAGTTGTTGTCTATAACTTCTGGAGGACACCAGTCTGGCTACCCAATGTGGCTGAACACAGTCTGGACTTGTCAACAGAATGTTGGGCTTTGCTCTTTGGCTTTGCCTAAGGGTCAGGGTTTTTGTTTTTGTTTTTTGGGAGCTGGCAGCCCCTCATTGTGAGAAGTGAGGCTACAGGGAACCGGACAGCGGGCCTTCTCGGTAGTGGCGCCCGCCCTGTGGAACGCCCTCCCATCAGATGTCAAAGAGATAAACAACTACCTGACATTCAGAATACATCTTAAGGCAGCCCTGTTCAGGGAAGTTTTTAATATGTAACGCTGTACTGTTTTTAATACTTGATTGGGAGCCGCCCAGAGTGGCTGGGGAAACTCAGCCAGATGGGCGGGGTATAAATAATAAATTATTATTATTATAATTATATTTACTGTTTCAAAGTGAGCATGCCTCTGGATAGAAGTTGCTGGTGTGCGGATTTGTGGATCTCATTGTAGACTTCCAAAGAGGTAGAATTCTGGACTAGATATTGTGTCTGATCAAGCAGAACTGTTCTAATGTTTCTTTTGTGCAGTAGGCAGTTCCCACTTAAAAGTGTTCCAAATGTTTGTTCTAAACTTCTGTCTGCACCTTTGCGCCTTTCCTGAATCTGAGGCAGTTTACCAGGATATGTGTACACATACATACATACATACATAGAGCCATCTTTGCGAATTCATTCCTGGGTCCTCAGCTGTGGTGATGTGGGGTGGAAGAAAGTATGTTTCATAAGTTAATTAGTAAAGATGAATGGATGCCAATTGTAGATACAATAGGAAGCAAGCTTGTCAGTTTCAAAGTTGCAGTTAATGTGGTTTTTCCCCACCCCAGATGATTTCCCCATGTGTGCTTTAATTTTTGCTTCAGATATTTCAGGTCAAATACTTGTGGTATATTGGGGCAGAAATGTTGTTGTTATTGTTAATCATATATTTATATTTGTCAGTTGCTTTATACAAAAGTCTCAAAGCAACTTACAGTGGTACTTCGGGTTACAGACTCTTCAGGTTACAGACTCCGCTAACCTAGAAATAGTACCTCGGGTTAAGAATTTTGCTTCAGGATGAGAACAGAAACCACGCGGTGGCGGTGCAGCGGCAGTGGGAGGCCCCATTAGCTAAAGTGGCACCTCAGGTTAAAAACTGTTTCAGGTTAAGAACGGACCTCGAGAACGAATTAAGTACTTAACCCGAGGTACCACTGTAATAGACAACAAACGAAACCGGTTGAAAATGAATGTGGAGTATTCCTCCCCCCCCCCCCACTTTCATTTACTAAATGCAAATAAAATAAACGTGCTGAGGTGGATCACTTACGAGGGCAGAATCTCTGGCCCACAGTCCTAGTTTGGTCTAATTAGCCTCTGGATTTAGCCAACGAGGCCATTTTGGACAAACTACAGCTGCCTGTGACTGTCAGTCACCTGACACCAGAGATCTCCAGCCAAAGTGCTGAGGTCCCACAGCACTAAGGTCGTAGATAATCCCCTGCTTGCTCCTTGATAGTAAAAGGGAGCAGCAGAAGCTTATATCTGAACTTAGCCCTGTGGGATGTCACTGGAGTGCTAAGATCAGACATAAGTCTGTCTCCGTTCTGTGGCTTGAGGTTTGATGCCAGGTGATTTATAGGTGCGTGGCCCCAGCCACCTGTCAAAAATGGCCCACAGAAGATGGTCCAGTTCCGGATGTGGTTCCCACTTGATTCACTAGGGTATCAGAACGTTTTCAGATGAAACCTGAATTGTTTCCAGTACTATTACCCTGTGAAGATTACCCTAAATTCCCATTCAAAATTTCCAGTTCAAAATTTTGCAGAAATCCCACATTACTGTACTACTTTGCTGTCCACTACAGCTTTGGCCAAGTCACTTAGAGAAATTCTGTCTTGCAGTGTTTTATGTCTTGGAGCCTTATTGTTCAAACTGATCAAATAGCCATATGAGCAGAGCTTCCAGATGTTGCTCCTTTTTGGCTAGGCTTTCAAATTGTGTCATAATGCAGTCACAGCTTCCATTTTTAACTATTGCTTCTGGACTCAGGACGACTTTTTAGTTTATTTTTTTCCTACTCCACCCTTCTTGCATTTTATAAAGAGAAAAAGTCCTTGGGTGTGCCTCTTCTTTTGAATTGCCTTGTGTTTTAAAATGCTAACAGTTATAAATGGTGTGTGCATTGCTTGTGCTGTTGGAAACACATTTTTTATGAGTGCAAAACAGCCTTTGTGATATGTGAATGTCACACTGCAGTTGTGTTTGGCTTTGTTAGTTGACTCCTTATCAGTTTAGCAGTCAGGGATGCTGGCAGTCAAGAAAAAAAGATTTGGAAAAGTGTGCAAAAACCTGTTTTGAGATTTCGATGGCAAAACAAAGAAGTGGGGCTGTATCTAATGCTAGTCCTAGCAGACCCCCTGAAATTAATGAACATAACTACGGTAACTTGGGTTTGTTTATTTCAGTGGGTGGCATTCAACCAAGTTTTCCTCAGAGCAGACTTATTGAAATGGATGGACCTTACTTAAGCCATAGCCATTCATTTCAATGAGCATGCTCCAAGTAATACTTCATTGAATGCCACCCAATGGGTCTACTCTTGGACTAGCATTGGATAGAACCCATGGTGAACTTTCTCTGGAAGGGAGAATTTTCAAGAATAGAAAATATGGTGTTCTTTTAGATCTAATTTTAACATGTCTTTCTTTCAAACTTCCTTAGGGCGAAGGCTGCCGTACTGTCCCTCTTTCTGGCCATGTAGGATTTGACAGCCTTCCTGACCAGCTGGTTAATAAATCAGTTAGCCATGGTTTCTGTTTCAACATCTTGTGTGTGGGTGAGTACAACACTTCTTCCCCTCTTTCCATTTTTGGAAAATTCTGTTGCTGAATGAAGGTAAACTTGCCTAACAAAGTAATCCTTTGACTTATCCAGAACACACATTATGTGTTGTCATCTGATCCAGTTTTTAACAACAGATAAACAAGGATCACTGCCTCTTTGGGTGGTCTGAAGATGATGAGGTGGGATGTGTTGTGTTTTGCTGGGACAAATGAGCAGACACACAGAGGTTTACACTGAAGGCGTGTAGGATTTGTTGACTTGGGATGTGATGTTCTTTGATGGAAAATCAGATGGGTGGCTTGTTTTTAAGCCCGCTGTTGCTGGAAAGAATAGACACACAGAGGTTCTTCCAAATGTAATGCTGTTGCTGTGAGTTTGCTAGCTCCAATGATGTACCTTCATTTAAGTTTGATTCTGACATCCTCCCCCCCTCACATGATTAGTTATCACATGGAAGAGTGAGAACAAGGCTGTGTTAGATGGTCTCCCTGTGTAACCAAATTTTGCATGATAGCTCCTGAGGAGCAGCTAGTCACCTGTATTTTGGATACAATTGGGTGCTCTTTTATATCAAGGTGGCAGACTGAACCTTTCAGAGCTGTACCAATTTTAATCAAGTTTTGCAAGATGGTTCCGGAGATGAAGGAGAAGTTTTGCAAGATGGTTCCGGAGATGAAGGAGAAGTTCCAAATTGGACACCATTTTGAATTAAGCTGGCATTCTGTTGTATCCAGACATGGATTAAAAAAAAAACCACACCCTGCTTTTTTATCTCTGGAACTGTGCATTGGATGAGTTCGTCTGCAGAGGGGAGCTTGCTCTACATGTGTTGCCTTCCTCTCTGATCAGGGTTCCACATCACAAAGGGAGCCTGAAGTTCACAGAGCAGGCTTTCTCTGCAGATATGCCACCTCTAGTTGAAACAGTAGATGAAGAGAAAGAGAACTGATTCTGGACTGCACAACATCAGTGATTGGTGGGGAAGTTGTACAGCTGAAAACCCTAGTTGAAATGGGTCTAAATGATCTGTTTCTGACTATGCACCTTTTTGAGCAGCTTGACAAAAAAAGGGGGATGTTGGCGACTGGGCTTTAGTCGTTTACCACTTCTGGGTTCAGGGAGGACCCCTTAAGCAGCAGGTAGATCGCAGCATCCTTGTGGCCTGGGGGAAACTCCCCTCTTTCTGCTCCTAATTAAATATCTCCCGCCTGCTTTTTTCCTGATCGAAACTGCCACCAACTGACAGCTGCTGTTAGCCCTGCTGAGGGAAATACTACAGATCCTTGTATTATGCCTATATTCCTCCCTACAGAAGGGCTTTCAGCAGCTTTGAGGGATTCAGATTTACATTCGTAAAACAGCATTTTTTTGGGGGGGGTAGTTAAATACCTCCTTCTGCTCTGATGAAAACTGAAGCTGCTTTAAAGTAAATCAAGTTAGGAGAGCTGATACTGGATCTTCTGCACCGCGTTTGCTGTAACACATTTATTGTGTGTGTGTGTGTTTCTGGGATGGGGTGTTGTGCATAAACCCTGCATGTTGAAAGGTTGAGCTCGACTTGCTGATTGCCTTTGTAAGAAGCTGCCGAGTTGCTATATGTAACTAGGTGACACTCTCTCTTGACGGTGCTCTAGTTTCAAGGTAATGCTAATAGACAATGGCATGTGTGCTAGAAGGAAAATTCCATAGTTCAGGAAGCAGTGCTTTTCTGGTACATTTTGAAGCTGGGGAGCAGCTCAAGACAGTCCCCCTCCACCAACCATGCCCCTACCCCAAAGAGAGTCCCAAAACACAGGCAGCTGTATTGACCCATGCAAGGCCAGTCCAATACATTTTGGTACTTGAGGCAAACCACAAAATGGTGCCTCTCGCCAGGGAATAAGGGGTGAGTGAAGTTCTACAAGGGGCTGGAATAAAGATCTAACATTGGGAACAAAGGTGGGAGGAGACCAGCAGTGCCTCCTATTCGCCAAGAGACATGGTAGAAGTCGCATGGGGGGCGGGCAGATCCAGCCTCCAAAGAGTATATTGCAGCCACCAGTGGCATCACAACAGTAGCAGATGCATTCCGTGGAAGTCAAATCTACTATCCCTGTGGATCTTGTTTAAAGCATTGCCCCCCAAATCCCTCTTTTCTGTTTTAAGGCTCCTCTCTCTCTTTTTTAAAAAGATTACCCTTCTTTAAAATCAACAATGAGCTCAGTTAGAAATAAAAATAATAATTGTAAATACCCACTGTTGGGGATTCAAACAATAAGTGTTTTGTTGTGTTTTTTTTAAGAAAGGAAGACATTCTAGAGAATAGATTTGAGCTGATTCCAGTACTCATTGGGTAACATGCCCTGCAGTGTTGGGGCCACAGCTAGAAAGGCACCGCTTCAGCCATTCAACTTGTCATGGCCTCTTCTGATAATAGCAGTGGACATGAGGACTGACATTGAGAGAAGCCTTTCCTTCCCTAAGGTATTAATGGACTCAGATGACACAAGGCTTTCTAACTAGAAGCAGGACTTTGAGCTAGAAATCTGCCTGTGAACATGGCTTTTGTGGCTTCTCCTCTGCCAGGAAGTGAGCTGCTGTTTCCGCACCAACTGTAGCTTCTGAACCACACAGAGCACATTGCAGAAGATGGCCTTTGAGGATGCATGCTTGCAGGCACGGAGCCCTTTGATCTAGGAGAGGCTGCAGTTTCCAAACCAAATTGTTGTCAAATGCTTCTTGCTGCAGCTGCTGCCAGACCTTCTAGATCAGGGATGGTGAACCTTGGGGTGGGGAAGATGATAGATGCTGCTGGACACTAACTCCCATCAGCTCTATCCAGCATGGCCAGTGGTCAGACACTTGATGCCATATGACATTAGGAGCAGAGATCTCCAATCAAAGCACTGAGGTCCCACAGCACTAAGATCAAAAATATGTCCTTGATTGCTCCTTGAGAGTGAAAGGGAGTTTCAGATTTATACTCCCAACAATATCTGAAGGGCCACAGGTGCCCCTATCCCTGTTCTAAACTCAGCAGCTGGATGCCAGTAGCATGCCTAGATTTCAATCCCGATTAGCTAAGGGGCATGAATTGACACCATTAATGTTTTCAGGGAAGTCCTAGAACACCTGCTTTACATGCAAGTCCCAGGTTCAGCCCCTTGCATATTGAGATAGGACTGGGAAGGTCTCCTGCCTGGAATGTTGGAGAGACACTGCCTGTCAGTGAGGACAGTATTGAGCTTGATAGACCAATTGCCTGACTTAGTATAAAGCACTTTCCTGGGCTCATTCCAGTTCTCTCTCTTGGCTGGAGAACAGTGCAGCACAGTCTCTGTCAGCTTTGGGAGTTGAGAGTTGCCTTGTGCTGAGTCAAACCACCCAGCTTGCTGTTGTCTGCACTGCCTGGCTTTCTAAGGTTTCAGACAAGGTTTTCCCCAGCCCTACCTGAAGGTGTTGGGGATTAAGCTTGGGACCTTCTACATGCAAAGCAGGTGCTCTACTACTGAGCTACTGCCCTTCACTGATACCCTTCAGATCCTTCTTCAGGACCTGTTATGGTCAAGCAGTTGTTGAAATTTAGTTGATTATTATTGATAGCTTCCACTATGAAGGCAAGCAATGTATAGTGAAGCTATTGAAAGTGGTACAAAAAAGGCATTTAAGCAAGCTTTATTTTTGGAAGCTGCAAGTCACCTTTGATGGAAATTGGAGAAACATAAATTCTTTCTCTTCTGCATTTCCCCCCTCCCTTCTGAACCCAACTGGATGCAAGCCTGCTCTTTTGATTACATTTTGTTCCAATTACATTACAAACAAACGTCTTTGAAATCATATCAGAGAGCTTAAAGTAGCTGCTTTCTGATTTCGTAGCAGAAAAATATCTCTGTACTTGATAGTAAATGCAGAAAATGTAGAGCTCGGCAGAAAGCAGAGTGTTCTCTGAGGCTCAGTGCATTAATAAAAAAAGGTAGGCATTGCCTCTGAACACTTTACTTCTGTTTAGATATTGGTTGCCAACCAGGCTGTGATACTATGACTTGTAGAAGGTTTGCAAACTAAGATTGGGGGTTAAGTATTTCATCTGCATTGAACATACCCTGGTTAAATTGTTTGTTTATTTATTAAATGTATTACTTGCTCTTTTTTTACCATGGTAGCTCAAAGCAACTTATAGTATTTTAAGCAAAAAACAAAAACATTCATACATTAAAACCAGCATATTAGAAAATCTAAAGTACAATTATATATAAATTTAAAAACAACTACATCTCACCCATGCAAAAAGTCTATAGGTAGTTAAAAGTCAAAGGCCTGATGGAAGAGGAATATTTTTGCCTGGTGCCTAAAGATATGTAATGATGGTGCCAGGTGAGCATATTTGGAGAGAGCATTCCACAAGGAGAATGCCAGTATTGATAGGGCTGGTTCTCTTGTTATCCTGCCTCTCCATCCTTTCTGTTTATAAGGTGGCTGGTCTTGCTGGTGTCTTTCTGTATACATCCTCCAGGGCAGGGCTTTGTTCAGTAAACTAAACCTCGGTTTCATTGTCCATTTGTGATCTTAACCAGGGTTAAAGCAACAAACTACGGTTAGCACTAACCAAGGTTCAGCATTCCAGGTCATATGGCACCAGTAATACAGTTTTCGTAAACAAGACTCACTGCCTTCCTGTTGAGTGAATTATGCACATAAAAATTTGGCTGCCTTGTGCAGTTTTTAATGTGCTGTCTGCCCTGTTTGGTTGGAAAGAAATCTGAAGGGAGTTGACAGCTGCGCTTCAGCTATTACCTTCGGTGGACAGGAGAGGAACCCACTTTTCCATTAGCCTGGAATTCTGTTACAGTGGTGTCCCCCCAGGGGATTTAGTAAATACAAGGTTGTCCATTCTGATACTTTGTTTTAAAAACCAGTGAGGACCTGTCATGGCCCTCAAAACACTAACCTGATCTTACGAGTCGTTTATAAGCAGGAGGAAACCACATACCTCAGCGTATTACTAATATGAATACCTTAGCATTTATGTGGCGCTAAAGTGTTGAAAAGCATTTTTCATAGATAAGCCTTACTTCTGCAGCCCTGAAATGTTGGGCAATGTTTATTATACCTATATTGCAAAAGGGAGCCTGGGTCAGGGAGAGCGATGGAGGGTGGCCTAAGGCCGTGTAATGACTTTTTGAAAGCTCTTTGTGGTGTCGTAGTTAGAGTGCAAGGTTAAGACTGATCAGAGTTCGAATTCCGACTCTGCCATGAATATAACATTGGGACAGACCATCTCTCTCAGCCTAACCAATCTATACAGACTTGTTGTACACAAAAGTGGGCAGCAATGAACGCCACCTTGAACTCTTACCATGGCTGCATCAGACTTTGTGTTCTTTAAAAACTGAATTTTTGCACAGGCCACTTTACCAGATTGCTTTTGTTTCAATGATATGTGACCTCAGTTAATGGATGTATTCAGTCTTTACCCAACTTGGCTACGCCAGATCATGCCAATGGGGTAGTTAGATGCTATTTTTCTGTATAAAATTGTTTTAAGAATGCAGGAATTAGATGCTTTCTGTTTGCTCATCAGGAACTCATGGTCTGATACACACACACAGAGCTCTGTCCCTTTTCTTTTAAAAGTTGGGTCTGGCAAAGACTTCCTAGCCTTGGCAAGCTGTGAAAGATTGCATGTTCAAAACTCGATGACCTCTCTGTCAGGAAGCGCTGCCTGGGCACAGCTCCAGGATGGAGTCTCATTGAGAGTTGAGATTGGTCTGTAATGTCCCATTCCAGGAAACTCTTGAATTCAAAAGCAATAAATCCATACACTTTCCTCCCAGACATGTGATGCAGTTTGCACCTCCTTCTGATGAGGGCCCATTCTTTTGGGTTCTGTTCCAGGAAATCCATAGCTCATTAAATATCAGTTACTGTTTCTTGGCAATAACCCTGGTAGGGCAGTAGCGCCCAATATCTTTATTAGAGCTGGCTGAAAAAAAAGCAAAATATAGAGAATTGGTTTGTGAATTCCAGAAACTCTTCCTCATGCTCAACTGTTAAAAAGAAAGAAAGGAACTGACAGGGTGGAGTTCTGGGTAGGAAGGCTGGTAGCAGATGAGATGGAAGCCCAGACTGCAGTCTATTTCAGTCTTAAAATGGCATTTAGTGAAACTCTTTCCAGACATATTAGCTCGGATTGTGCCCCACTGCTTTAGTTGCACCAAGGACAAAGAAGCATTGGTTCCCAGTAGTGTAGCAGTCTGGGGTTGCAGGGGGCCGAAGACTCGTTACTATTTCTGAAGCGGAGTCCCTGTGTACGGTGTCCTAGAGTCACCCAAACAGTGGAAAAGGGGAGCTTTTTAGCCACTGTATGCTCCAGGGCTAAGCATTTAAGAATACTGAAAATGCAAGGTGCTTTAGTTTCATGAGAATAGTGTGCAGGAAGACACAAGGTATTGTCGGCTTTCTCCTGCCTTCTGTACCATTTTCCTGCTGCTCTTTGCCCTGCAGGTATCATTCGCTGCAGTTGGCACCATTTAAGTGTGGTTGGTTTTGGGGAGAGGAATTTCAGTATGAAAATGACACAGGGGTGTAGTCAGATCCCACTCCACATACTACGGTTCCAGTCTGTACATACCCCCCTCCGCTGGGGCCAAGAAAAACAAACCATCAACTTTCTTCAACCTGGTGCCCTTTAGGATATTTTGGACCACATCTCCTTTCAGCCTAGCCAGTCCAGCCATATGGTCCTGAAGTGGATGGGAACTGTGGTCCAAAACATCCCAAAGAGCACCAGGTTGAGAAGACTGATCTAGTCCAAGTGTCACACTGGATGGTGGGATATTGTCTCTTTCCATGTTTGCACAGATGTCACCCACTTGTAGTGCTTCAGTTCTTAGTGCTGTGATCATAACTTCAGGCTCTTTGTGGAATGTCCATTTAACTGTTTCCCTGAAATGTTTTAAAGATTTATTTATTTGAGGCATTTCTATAGGGCGTAATCATTAGCAATTTAAGCAGTGCATAGGAATCGTGTTTTGCTTCATTTCTTGTAGTTTAAATGTTTGCTGTTTATGTGTGTGTGTTTTTAATGTGTTTTTAATGGCCTTTAGTGATGACAGGGGTGTTGTTGTTTTTTAGCACAGCGTGGGGTGTTCTCTTAAACAATAAAAATACTTATTTATAGCTAGAATTAAATCTGGCCTAAAGAGACAAGGTTCACTATAGTTGGTGGGAAAGGATGTCTGAGCCAGCTGATACTTTTCTTTAAAAGGCAGAAAGAGATTCTAATTTAGGATTGGCATAGTCAAGCACATGGTATCTCTCCTGAGACTGATGGCAGGCATCCATGCCATCTATGCTGCTGCTGTGTTCCCAGCACTGTAAAGAGGCCCAATATGGGCTTAACCCAGGGCTTTAGCCCCAAAGCATATGCAGTCACGAAAAGGATAGTGCCTTTGACCACACACAGAGTGCTCATTGGTGAGGGGGTGGAAACTACAGCTAGCATTTCCACAAACATTAGGAAGAAGAGCTTCCTGGGGCTGGTTTACACATCCATGTGCAATGCTTGATTACTGTTCATTGGATGGCTTTCAACTGAATATATGAACTGAAGGGGTGATGTTTGAACTGGGACCAGTCTCTTAGCCACTTACACAGTACCAGTGCTGGGTCAGTGGTCAGGTAAGCTCGTTATTTGGAAGCCTGGATTTGTATCTGGAGGCCCTGCATGTGTTTTAGAAATTAAGTCTAGTCTTCCATTCCAGAAAGTACCTCCCATGTTGCTCTTCATTAAATGGTGGTACTTTGGTTTGGACTGATCATGTGCTGTGGGCCATGAAATATTTACCTCTGAAAGTAAACATATTTTGATATGGGGCTTGAGGCGGCAGGCCTGCAAAGGTTTCCTTGACCCAGAGCATTTTAAATGCCCTGGCAGCACCCTTCTCCTTTTCTGCCATGACTACTTGGAGACGGCTTCAGCCATGGTTGTAGTTAGATAATTATGCCTCCAAATGGACAATAATTGGCAGTCTCTGGTCCTTTAATGCAAGGTGCTTTTACAGGGGGGGAAATGCTTAGCTCAGAAAGGGAGCAGGAAAGCCACTTAAATTGCTGGGTCAATGTCCTGTCTCGCCCAGAATTGTTACCGCTGACTGGGAAATACAGTGACCTAGCATTTGAGCAGAAAGCTTTCCTATCCATGTTCACAGAGAAAGATGGTAGACATCTTCCATTGCACTTCATACAGATACTACTCGCAAATGCTGTCTTTACAGCCACGTTGTCCCAAAACTGGGAGCATGCAGTATACCTCAGAATACTGGGTGCTGGAGACAAAGATGAGCTAGGGGTGGGACAGTCAAGTCTTTTATGGCAGACCTAAATTGGGAGGGCCCATAGGTAGTGCCCATAGGCTCCACACTCTTGCTTTAGGTGGTAAGAGAAGAAAATTTTGGTTGGATGCTCACTTGCTTTGCCCTAGGAACTGCCAGCGAACTAGACTGTAGGGATCTCTTAACAGAGAATTATCAGTGCCCCTTATTGAAGGTATAATTCTCAGAATGTGTTGTGTGAAGCCATGGCCGTCAAAAGTAGTACAAAAACAATGTACGTTTTATAGTTTCGATATTGTCCTGAGAATCGTCCTCAACTACCAGAGGTAATGGTTAGCCAGGTTCACCATGGTGAACTGAATGTGCCATCATGTGGTGAGCGCTGGTAATTATGTCAGGATGAGCTCCACTTTTCAGTGGGGTGGCTCTTGTGTGGTAAAGAACTTGGTCCCAGTTCGTACATGTGATCATGCTGCCATGGCAATCTATGGAAGTGCCATATTGTATGGGCCTTGCACAGGACACATTGCTGCTTTCCTCACCAGGACCATACCTCCTTTGGAGTAGCTCAGTGGACTAACTTGTGCCTTGCATCAGTGGTGGAAACCTACAGCCTCAGGTCTTCATGAGTCCCGTAGCCCAGTTTCAGGAGGGTGGGGGAAACGGGTGGAAGGAAGTGTCAAGAGAGAAAGTGGGGTGGCAGAAAGTGAGAAAAGTGGATGTCCTGTTTACTGACTCCAAGGCCTTCAACCACCCCACCCCCATCATCCAATTATCAGTGCCCCTTATTGAAGGTATAATTCTCAGAATGTGTTGTATGCAGCCATGGCTGTCAAAAGTGGGACCAAAACAATGTAGGTTTTATAGTTTCGGTAATATCCTGAGAATTGTCCTCAACTACCTGAAGTAATAGTGAGCCAGGTTCACCATTCTTCAGCCACACCACCCCCAGCCCTCAACAGATTCCCCCCCCCCTTTGAGGGAATGTGGCCTTTGACTGAAAAACAGTTCCTTATCCTGCCCTACCTGATACTATCTAGGTTACCACGGCAACATGACATTTGGCTCCAAGGTAGTGATTTCAAGGCAGTACTCACACTGCAGTGGTAACCCAAAACTAAAGAGGTGCACAACCATGGGTATCTGCAATAATTTTACCAAGGGGCAAGCAAAATAAATCACTGAAAGAAGGGAGTGGGCTAGTTTATCACACACAAGCAAATGAGAAGAACAGGGTCTGAACGTTTTGCCTGTTATCTCAGGTTATACAAATGCTAAAAACGTATTGGTTTTTTTTTAAATGAAAGCTGGGAATCTGGGAATTCGCTCTCCTTAAAAAGAAAAAGAAAAAGATCTGCCTGCTAAAAGTGGATGGATTTTTTTTTAATGGACTAAAAGGCATTTTCTCTTGTAATGGCTTAGGTTTCCCTGCCTTCCCCCATCCCCTGAGGGCAAATGCTTTCCTGGTCTGTGATGCAGGAAATGTGTGTCAGTGCATTAATGTACTACTAAAAAGAAAGAAAGGCTGGAGACAGATCAGCAGTGAGTTGTAACATTGCACTTGGTTGATGTTGCTAGATTTTGATGGAGAGCTTTATCCACACATTTAGATTGCTACTACAAATGATGCTTAGATACACCTTCGCAAAATCCAAATGCTTTTTTAAAAAAGCACCTAAAATGGAACTGCAGCTAGATAAAATAAAGGATGAGAAAATACACAGCAAGACTTCTTTTTTTAAAAACAAAACAAAAACCCATGCACTTGAAGTATCAGCTTTAAATTATCAGCTTTTCAATTGGATTGTTGTACTGCTCTAACTCTGACCAGTTGGCCCTCTCTCCCTTTTATTACTAATGTTTTAATTAAATTTGGAATATCAAGAGAAATACTAAACAAGTTATATCCATGTGAGATGATATCGCTGTAAAGGAAGGCATAATGTTAAAAAGAAGAAGATATTTTACATGTGTAGGCAATGTTAAACAATTACATGTTGAGGATAATTTACCTCAGTACAGAGAATGATGACCGTCTAAAAAGACAGATGAGCAGTTGGTGGGCGAATATCACACATTATATAAATGGGTGTCATATTAATTCAATTGAATCTTTCTTAGAGATAGTTGGCCCTTTCTCTTATGGGTTTTAACTGGGCTGTGAAAATATTCTTGTCCTTCCAGGCGGAGATATTCTGCCTGTAGGATGGATGGTCTTTGAGCTGTAGATAAAACAACTAGTGATTTGTGACTCTGAAGAAGGCTCACCTGAGCTGAAATGGACTAACATAATAAAAAAAATTCATATTTTCCAGAATCTTTTTAAATTAATGTATACTGTCTTTTTATGGTACTTTATTTTTATCTTTGTATTTTTAGAAACAACCAGAGAAACTATTCTATTATCTCCTACTGCCTAGTCTGAATTCTTTTGAAAAGCTGTGTGTGTGCGCTTCACTGTTTGAGCAGTTTAAGGATTTATGTTTTCTGCTGCTTTCCAGTGGATTTTATGGGTCTTCGATTTGTTTGATGATGATTTTTAATTGTTATTTGTTATTTGCTTTGAATGCAGACAATGGGAATGTAGGGTTCTAAATACATAAGACAAAAATAAACAATTTTCATCAGCACTGTTCTGACTCTGTTGTTTAATGTTCAACTTTCTTAACTAACTACAGGCCCAAAATGAGGCACTGTGTATTTTTAATGTCTTGTAAAACATGTTGCTTCCCTCCCCCCTTCCCCAAAGGAGAAACAGGGCTTGGGAAATCAACGTTGATGGATACCCTTTTCAATACCAAGTTTGAAGGTGAGCCAGCCTCTCATTCGCAGCCAGGAGTTCAGCTGAAATCCAGTACTTATGATCTCCAGGAAAGCAATGTCCATCTGAAATTGACCATTGTTAGCACAGTGGGCTTTGGAGATCAGATTAACAAAGAGGACAGGTAAGCAAAAGTTTGTTCTTGATTAAATGGAAATCAGGTCGTCCTCCCACCCCCACCCCCACTTTATTGCTTGTCTAACAGTCAATGATTGTCAGCTCTGAATATAGGTTAGTAGCCAATTGGGGGAAAGATCTTGGAATCTGTGTTATATCAGACAAGTTGGCTAGATCAGGCTTCACCAACCTGGTTCTCTCGAGATGTTTTGGGACTACAGCTCCCATCAGCCCCCAACCAGAATGGACGCCAGGTTAGTGAACGCTGGGCTAAATGAACCAGCCTGTCTGTTTGCATGCATGATACAGCTTCATGTCTATGAACTGCCCCAAAGTCACCAACTTTTTCCAGCTTTCAAAATACACAGTTGCGATCTTCCATTAGGTTTTTTGTGGTTCTACATTGCTCAGATGGAGCAGACCACTGTTACAGGGTGAGTCCTTTAAAAGAGCCCCCTGGATACAGAGTACACATGTTCCACGGGGCCTCTTTTAAAAGACTCAACCTGTAGTAGTAATAGTGGTGTTATGAGCATGATAGTTTTGTTTTGTTTTGTTTTGTTTCGCTTTACTTTGCAAGTCCACCACCATTGTATTGTCTGAATTGATTCTCTGGAGATGTGTTTGCTCATCGGAATGGCCCTGGTTGACTCAAGGATGGCTTCGAAGGGCAGACATTGCTTTTCATGAAAGGCTTTGTGTGGTCCATGTGATTACATAAATTAGGAAGAAACTTTTGCTTCTTTAATGCTTGAAGCATTGGACGATTTCACTTATTACAACATGTTCCATGTTTTCTCCCTCTTTCTTTCTTATAAAGCTATAAATCTATTGTGGAATTCATTGATGCCCAGTTCGAATCTTACCTGCAAGAGGAACTGAAGATCAAGCGGGTGCTACATAACTACCATGACTCCCGCATCCATGCCTGCTTGTACTTCATTGCCCCCACGGGCCACTCTTTGAAATCCCTGGATTTGGTAACAATGAAGAAGCTCGATAGCAAGGTAGGAGTCAGGTTGACACCCAGAGGAGAAATGTCATTGGTCGTTATTCTCGTCTCAGCTCATCTACAAATTGCTTCCTTCTATTTCGCATCTACCACGTTGTTTCCTATACTTTGGGGATGGGCCAAAGCTCAGTGGCAGACCAGGTACTCTGCATGCTGAAGGTCCCAGGTCCCTGCCATCACCAGTTAAGAAAGATCAGGCAGCAGGTAATGCAAATATCGTCTCCCTACCTGAGACCATAGCTACTTATTTTCAGAGTGGACATTAATGGGCTAAGTGTAAGGTTGTTCAGTGCAAGGTCGTTTCATATGTTCAATGAGAAACTTAGGGCAACTTTAAACATTCAAAGCCCTCCCCTCCCCCTTTTTGTTTCTTGGTTTCTCCACAGGTAAATATCATTCCTATTATCGCCAAATCCGATGCCATTTCCAAAAGCGAGCTGACGAAATTCAAGATTAAGATCACAAGTGAGCTTGTCAGCAACGGGGTGCAGATCTATCAGTTCCCTACAGATGACGAGTCCGTGGCAGAGATAAACGGGACTATGAATGTAAGGCAATAATGCCAGATGCTATAGTATATTCTGGGCAAATTTCCTTCTGTCTCTTACGTTTGCAAAACAGGGGTAAAAATACCAGCCTGCCATTTTATAGGGCTGTTGTTATGATTTCCTTGATGATGTACACTAAGCACTTCAAATGTTCAAAAGGCACAATATAAATGCTGCCGTTGTTATTTTTACATATAGAGTGTGGGGTGCATTTTATGAAAGTGCACCCATATTGTCTGAGCCAAGAATGATGTGATAGTGAAAAACAAATCTTTCATCAGCTGAAATAACCTGGTGGGCAGAACATTTTTCTTGACTGCAGTGTGAGAGATTTGTTGGCTTTACTTTCATAGGCACCAGCTGTATTCTCATGTAACATTTAGCCCAAAATTTAAGTACATACCCTGGCATATTAAACCAGGATTTGGGGCATGTGCGAACATGGCCATTGCCTCAGTCAGATGAACCCTGGTGGAATGAAGTGCAGGGAGTCCAGCAAAGTCCACAAGATACATTAGCTAAAAAGAACTTGCCCTGAAGCTGAGAGCACATCAGGGTTTTCCGCTAAGGTACTGCGTGGAAGAAGTGCTCCTTGTTCATGGTTAAGCTTATCCAAAACCACTTTGGCACCCTTTAAGCCATAGGGACTAGCAGCTTGCTACCTTCTTACACTACCAAAACCACCCTGACTACACTAGAGTTCTGTACAGTGGTGCCCCGCAAGACGAATGCCTCGCAAGACGGAAAATCCGCAAGACGAAAGGGTTTTCCATTTTTCAATGCGCCTCGCAATATGAATTTCCCTATGGGCTTGCTTCGCAAGACGAAAGCCCATAGGGAAATCTCCGGGGACCTCTTTTAAATGCTGGCGGTGGGGAGCAAAGCCTTTCCCCCCCCTCCGGCCTTCAGAAGAGGTCCAGGACCTCTTCTGAAGGCCGGCGGGGGCCGAAAGGCTTTGCTCCCCACCGCCAGCATTTTAAAAGCAGTCCGGGATAGCAGGGAAGCGCTTCCCGCTATCCCGGACGGCTTTTGAAGGCAGGTGGGGGGAGCAAAGACTTTTGCCCCCCGCCGGCCTTCAGAAGAGGTCCAGGACCTCTTCTGAAGGCCGGCAGGGGGCAAAAGTCTTTGCTCCCCCCGCCTGCCTTCCCGGACGGCTTTTGAAGGCAGGCGGTTTCCATAGGAACGCATTGATTGATTTTCAATGCATTCCTATGGGAAACCGTGCTTCGCAAGACGAAAAACTCGCAAGACGAAAAAACTTGCGGAACGAATTAATTTTGTCTTGCGAGGCACCACTGTATTCGTCTTGCGAGGCACCACTCCTATTCTACAGATAGCATGTAGTCCACACATAAGTATAACCCTAGTGCAGGCTTTCCCCAAACTTGGGTCTCCAGCTGTTTTTGGACTACAACTCCCACCATCTCTAGCTAGTAGGACCAGTGGTCACGGATGATGGGAATTGTAGTCCAAAAAAAGCTGGAAACCCAGGTTTGGAAAACCCTGATCTGGTGAGAGGAGTGTTTGAACTGTGGCCTGACACATCAACCACGAAACACGCTGAGTAGCACATTGATGACTTGGATATGCATGACTGAAATAAGAATTACAAGTCAGGGACCTGTGAAAATTCACATTCTTTTGGAATTAGTGTGTCAGTTAGAAGCTGACACATTCTCTCCTGAATTTAGTTCTTCAAATTAGCCCAATTCACTCTCCCCTCACAATGCTTTTGGTTGGCAAAGGGCAGCCCCCCCGCCAATTTACTGCTGGATTGGGTGAGAGCTGGTGCCTGCATGTCTCTCTCTGCTACCACTGATTTTAGGAGACTTGAGATTGCATCTCTCATCTGCATACCAGTTGGAAGGGAGGGGCCTGAACACAACTCTTGCGGGTGGGGGCGGAGTTGCTCTTACCCCACCTGAGCTGCCCAATTTAGCACCCTCCTATTCTCTGCCCAAGGGATGCGGGTGGCACTGTGGGTTAAGCCACAGAGCCTAGGACTTGCCGATCAGAAGGTCGGCGGTTTGAATCCCCGCAACGGGGTGAGCTCCCGTTGCTCAGTCCCTGCTCCTGCCCACCTAGCAGTTCAAAAGCACATCAGAGTGCAAGTAGATAAATAGGTACCACTCTGGCAGGAAGGTAAACAGTGTTTCCGTGCACTGCTCTGGTTCGCCAGAAGTGGCTTAGTCATGCTGGCCACATGACCCGGAAGCTGAACGCCGGCTCCCTTGGCCAATAAAGCGAGATGAGCACCGCAACCCCAGAGTCAGCCACGACTGGACCTAATGGTCGGGGGTCCCTTTACCTTTATTCTGTGCACAGACTTCCTGTTTTATAAATTGATATACAGGGAGTAGGTTGAGGGGATGAATGAGAAAAGTATTAAGTGCTCTGCAGCCCTGCCCACATGCATTATGCTGAGTCTCACCAAAATAGCATAGAAACAATTTTTTATTATAATAGCTATGTGTAGCTGTAGTATTATTGTCACAGTTGCATTCAGCAAGTGTGTAGCTATGCACAAAACCCAGCCTTGTAGATATTTTCTCAAGGGATCACTTTTTCAGTCACTAACACAACCTTATATCCCCTACCACCCCTGCTGCTTTTCGAAATGTGTTTCTTTTTCTGGCAGCCATCCCTGGCTCTTGCTGTGCAGTGCTGCAAGTAATAGCATTTCCCATTCATTTCCTGTAGGGTGGAGGCGTGTGTTTCTCGTGGCTGGGGAGCCATGCTGTTCCTGTGCTTGGCGCTTTTTTCTTTTCCAAACCTAGAATCGTGATCTGCTTGTGTATAAATATCTATCCCGTGATCCGCTTGTGTGTAAGGATGATTTTGAAATGAAAGAATGAAAAGGTCGTCTATAACACATTCAGGGTTGTTTTTGTTTAATGTAAATCTTGCCATACATGGAAAGGTCCGTTGTTCTTGAGTGTGTCTGGGCTGACGTTGCCAGATTTGCTGTATCAAAACCTGCAGCTGGAGAATACGCATGGCAGGATTTGTAGTATTTAACTGGTCAGGAATTTGAGTGCATAAGGTGCAATGCTGCTTTTCACCTGTCAGGTTTTTCTGGGAGAGAGGCACCTCCCCCAGTAAGAAGCAGCACTAAAAAGGCAAAGGGACCCCTGACCATTAGGTTGCGGCACTCATCTCGCTTTATCGGCCGAGGGAGCTGGCGTACAGCTTCCGGGTCATGTGGCCAGCATGACTAAGCCACTTCTGGTTAACCAGAGCAGTGCACGGAAACGCCGTTTACCTTCCCGCCAGAGTGGTACATATTTATCAACTTGCACTTTGACGTGCTTTCGAACTGCTAGGTTGGCAGGAGCAGGGACTGAGCAATGGGAGCTCACCCCGTTGCGGGGATTCGAACCGCTGACCTTCTGATCAGCAAGTCCTAGGCTCTGTGGTTTAACCCACAGCGCCACCTGCGTCCCTAAGAAGCAGCACCAGCCAGAGCCATAAATCCAGTCCTACTGGATGAAGGGCTGGAGCTCAGGTCTAGAGCATCTGGAGAGATGCTGCCAGTCAGTGCAGGCAATGCTGAACTAGATGGACCAACTAGTAACTGACTCAGTATAAAGCAGCTTCCTATGAATTTTTCATGCCTTTCTGTCCCATTGATGGCTTCAGAGTATAAAATGATCATGTGTCTGTACTTTAAATGAAAGAACAAGGGGTAACCTAAAAACTCCTGTTTTCCACTATGCTTTAGGAAGAACCCCTCCTCTCATAATCTGTGGTAACTGTGCCTAAGCACTTGTAACAGAATCAATCGCACATTCTTCCCCTGCTGTCCACTTCCTTCCTTCTGTTGGTCCTGCCGTGGAGAATTTTAGATTGTAAGCTCCTTGGGGGAAGGGACCTAATGCTACTGTGCTTTGTAAAAAGTACCCTCCTGGCTAATAGCACCATATAAATAACAAACCATAAAACATTTTGGGTTGTGTGCGGTTTAGTAATTATCCAAATCCTTCATGGGAAAGATCACAACAGGATCCTAGTGTGCTCTTTTTGCCTTTTCAGGTTTATTGTCAAACGCTTTCAGCATTCTGGAAAATGGCTGTAGATATGGGGGTGGTATTCATCCAAGTCCTACTCAGAGCAAGCTCACTGAAATTAACGAACCTAAGCTAGTCATGCCCACTAACTTCAGTGGGTCTTCTCTGAGTAGGGCTAGCCTTGAATACCACCCTTGTTATTTAACACATTTACCTTCAAGGTGTACAAGATTTAAAACAACCACCATCGAGAAGTTCAGGCGTGGGGTGGGGAAACCCCAACAAAATCGTTTCAACAAACTCTAAAAGCAATGAAACCACCTTTACAAGTTCTAAAAGAAAAGGAAAAAAAGAAATAAAAAGGTGTGCCGTGTTCCTTATGATTATTGTTTGAATTGCTTCTGTTTTAGGCCCATTTACCTTTCGCCGTGATTGGCAGCACAGAAGAAATCAAGATAGGGAACAAAATGATGAAGGCCCGGCAGTATCCCTGGGGGACGGTGCAGGGTAAGTGATGGCTTTGGCTGTGGTGACGTTTTTACCCAGACCAGAGTTGCTATTGTTGTGTGCAGAACAATGAACCTAAGTAAAAGTAGCAGGAATTAGAGGCATCTGGGAAAAAACAGGCCCAGCCAGAATTGTAGTTGGTGGGATGATGTTCACGAGGCAGACAGGTAGCCCCTCCTGCCAGTAAAATTCTGTTTGTTTTAAATTGAATATAGAAAACCCCAGAGCCCTTTGTTTGTAGTCCAGCCATTTTCTTGCTAGGTTCCCAGATTGCTTGTTCGCTGCACCTCAATATTCGAGTATGGAATAAATGGGAAAATCCTGATCAAGTGGATGTTTCTTGAACCTCTGGTGGGCAATTCCCCACAATGCTGCATACAGGCCTTATCCCCTGCTAAGCCTCACTCCACAGAGATAGGAAAAGGTTCGAAATACGCAAATGGAAAAGATTGAAGTGTTTTTATGTGTACTGCGTAAATGCCTATATGAATAGATGACTGGCAGCCAGCTGTACTTTCCCATAAAAAAATGAAAGCACCCATTGGCCCGCAATTCTGTGTGGGAACAAAATAGCATTGCTTCATCCCCATGGCAACCCTGTGGGTAAAAATGGTTTATTTTTTGCATTGGAAGATGGTGTAGAAAACCAGTTCAGTATCAGATGGGAATAAAGTGTTGTAGCATGTCACTTCAACCTTTATTTCTGTGGCTAACCCTGGAAATACGTTTCACTAGCAGGGGCCGGGCCTAGCATGTTAGAGTATGCCATTCCCTAACTAACAATGGTTTCCCTAAGCATGGCTACCACAGCCAGGCCCTACACATCTGGCAACGATGAGAAATTACTCCAGGCCAGAGCTTCAACATCTAGTGAACTATAAGGACTTATATATAGCATTTCCACACAATTAACCCCTGTGATTGGGTGGCAGCATGCTGGCCAAGCACAGTACAAAACTGGGAAGCCAGAATTCTCTTTTTACATTTGGCTGAATAACAGAGCAGAGCGACTGTTGCACCAGTCTTAGCCAAGATGAAATCCTCTCCTGACGTGGTTCTGGTTCATCCTTGGTTTCCCAAATATTTGGAGCCGTTGCTAGGTAGCAGTGGGAGCTGCTTTGCAGCCCTCAATTTAAAGATAAATAGCTATAAGAAAGATGAGCAGGAGAGACCTTGAAGTTGCTCACCAGTAGTTAGCAGACACAGGTCACTAGGTTGCTGTGAGATGTATTTCTATTTGAATTATAGCAATTCTTTCTAAATTTGCACATATAAATTATCAATACATATGTGCTCCCTCTTCTCATTTTCTGATGACGTACTAGCAGCCACCTAGTCATTGCCAATGTTTCAGTTGCAGTTACCTTAAGCTAAATCCATCTAGCTGTCTTACAGGGTACTGCTAATGTGGGTGATTCTGTGAAGAACACCCATAGTGAATACTGCTGAAAATAAGTGCCAGTAAGAGCTGAACTGAGAGAGAAAACTTTTCTGAGGTTTACTGTGGGTGGGTAGACTTTTCTGGAGTAGACTTAGACATCTGTTTATGTCTAAGAATGTTTTGAAATCTTACGACCATTATATACCATTTCCTTCCTGTTCCTCTATTATCCAACTTTTGCCACCTTTCCATGTTTTCTCCAAGTTCCTGGTTTGGGGTTGTTGTTTTTTTTGTTGTTTTTTTGGAGCACTGTATAGGCTTCACTGTACCAGTTCTTTTTTCCCTCAAGGGGAGGTTCAAACTTCTTGTTTCCTTAACTATGGAGGACTCTGTGTAACACATGCTTAGAGACGCCCGCATTCAAGTGGCCCTTCCTCTTTTTACCATGAACAGTGGAAAACGAAGCGCACTGTGACTTTGTGAAGCTAAGAGAGATGTTGATCCGTGTCAACATGGAGGATCTCCGTGAACAGACACACACGCGCCATTATGAGTTGTACCGGCGATGTAAACTGGAGGAAATGGGATTTAAGGACACTGATCCAGACAGCAAGCCATTCAGGTATACAGGCATCCCCCCACTTACAGCCATTCCACTCGTGTGCGACCGCGTTTACGCACGGTGGCAAAATAAATAAATAAATGGTTCCAAAGCAGTGTGAAAAGAGCAGGACAGAGCTGGAGAGTGTGGGGAGGGGGGGACAGCTTGCATGGCTGCTCAGAGTGTCTCATTGCCCCCACTCATTCATCCTCCTTGACTTTCTTCTTCCTTGTCCTGCAGAGCCATCACTCTCTACCCAACCTGCCCATCCCTTTGCTTTTTCTCTTTTATCAGTTTTGTTCCTTGGGCAGGAGCTGAGACACCCTCTGCCCTCCGATCGCTGCTGCCCAAAAGCAAGCAGCAACATTATTTCTTGGGTGGGGGGTGGCAGAGAAATAAATAAAAAACAAACTGTCTCCAGCAACTTCCAAGACTTAACAGGGAGAGTGCTGAGAGGCCCTGCAGTGGCATTGGGCACCGGGAGCCACCCAGCCAATGGCCCATTGAACCCACTGACCTCTAGCTCAATCTTCCGGTCACTGGAGGCAGGCAGGTCACACACATGCATGTGCCAGGGCGCATCGCCACCCAGGGAAGGTGGGTGTGATGGATGGGATTTGCTGAGAGAGAGAGAGAGAGACTTCCCAGCCTCTCTCAACAGTGACCTCCCCACTTTACGCTATTTCACATATACGCACAGCATCTGGGAACGTAACCCCCGCGTAAGTGGGGGGACGCCTGTATTTCACCAGAATATTATTACTAGGCATTGGTGAGACATGACTTGAAAGGAACACTTGTCCACTTAGAAAATATTAAATGAACAGTGCCAACACTTTGTTAATTGGCCATGGAACACAGTGAGGAACACTAAATTTTGGGTCTAGTAGTGTGTGTCTGGAACACATGTCCTGTAACAAATTTTGACATTCAAAGAATTTCGTGTCACGTTTTTGAAAATTTAGTTTCTAGTCCTCATGGTTTTAGTGAAGTGTTTGGAAACATATATGGACAGTGTGTAGAAAAAAGCTTCAGTGTCATGTGCCATTCCTTGCATGGTTTCTGATCTCTCCACGTCCTTAAAATCTCTTCCATCTATGCTGTCCCGATCTTAAAAACACCTTAAAATAATTTAAAATAATTTGAAGCTGCAAACAATTGAAGAATAATATATTGTGCACAGCAAATAGGCAACCTTCCTTTCTGAACACAGAATTTTAGATTCCCTCAGAGGGAATTTGATTATTGAAAGATTATTTCATTCTTGTCACAAGGTTTGTTGCAGTGAGAAGAAACTTACCAGCCACAGTTTACCAAAGGTTTTTAAAGTTCCCCCTTTTCAACCTTGAAGTCTAGAAACGTGCAGCATTTAATTTTAACAAAAACCTAAGATTTTTGAGATTTGAGGTCCTGGTTCACACAGTTCAGCATTATCACAGCAATGCATATTTGTAGACTCTCGTGGCGTTAGTAGGTTTCTGGTTGCGTGAGTGGGAAACAAAATTTGATCCTTTTGCTTTCCCTGTTCTGTATCTCTCTGAAATGTTTCTTTTATCTCCTCATCTTCCATCCTGTCACCTTAGTTTACAAGAAACCTACGAGGCCAAAAGGAATGAGTTCCTGGGAGAGCTGCAGAAAAAGGAGGAGGAAATGCGGCAAATGTTTGTGCAGAGAGTTAAGGAGAAAGAAGCAGAATTGAAAGAGGCTGAAAAAGAGGTTAACGTGATAACTTTTATTGACTGTGTTCTCTGATTTTGGGCTTAAACTGTGTGTGTTGTTCAGGTTAACTATAACCAGTGAGGTTTATTTCTGCAGATTAATCAAGTCTGGGTAAAGGTAAAAGTAAAGGGACCCCTGACCATTAGGTCCAGTCGTGACCGACTCTGGGGTTGTGGCGCTCATCTCGTTTTATTGGCCAAGGGAGCCGGTGTACAGCTTCGGGTCATGTGGTCAGCATGACTAAGCTGCTTCTGGCGAACGAGAGCAGCACACGGAAACGCCATTTACCTTCCTGCCGGAGCAGTACCTGTTTATCTACTTGCACTTTGACGTGCTTTCGAACTGCTAGGTTGGCAGGAGCAGGGACCAAGCAATGGGAGCTCACCCCGCTGCGGGGATTCGAACCGCCGACCTTCTGATCGGCAAGCCCTAGGCTCTGTGGTTTAGACTACAGTACCACCCACGTCCCTTTAATCAAGGCTAACTAGTGCTAAATTTTTCTTTTTATTATAAAATATACAAATCAAACAAAATTAATATATAATTTATTCTATATCAATCACATAATTTTTTTTTATTGGTGTAATAAAACTAGCATTAATTTATCATCTCACATTTATTGGTTCACTTCCACACCATGGCAAGCTTGTGTATTTTAAAGTTAGCAGCTGAAAACATATCCATGTAACCAGTGTTTTGGGAGTCTCCCAGGCAAGGACCTAGCAGCAGACTCCTGGAAGACCACCCCCCACTATAAATATGTTGTGTCTTCAGTTATGTCTAAATTAGTTTGTGTGGGGGAGGGGGGCAGAGAGTAAGCAAAGGGAAAAAATCAACACTATATCAGTGGCAGCAATAGGAAGAAATAGGTATTCCATGGGTTGAATAATTTCTGATTTAGAAAGTAGGGCTATTTGCTTACCCTCTCACATTCCCATAATACTACATGCATCTTCTCCTGATTTTCCTCTCAATCTAGCTACAAAATCCTTTTCTCATTGTCTACCTGCTTTGTTTTTCCTGGCTTGTACTGGAATGAGACATACCATGGTCTCTGGCATAGCATTTTGTTTGAACTTATGATCATGTGGTATGTGCTTTTGCTCCCAAGAAATCACAGCCTGTAATCTAAGAACAATCCTCGGATACAGATTGTGGTTGGCTGGGGATGAAACAAACCATGATTCCTAGTTCAGTTGTAACTAAGTTAGGGTTTGTGATTTGTTTCCTCTTGGTATGAGCTGAGAGCAGCAAAGCAGGCATGACTTTACTTGTGCACAGTAAGCAAGCCATGGTTGTGACAGAAGTGGGGAACCTCTGCCTTGTGGGCCAAATTTGGCCCACTATGGGTCACAGCTTGGTCCACGAAACCATTCCTCCCAAACAACCCACCTAATACTGTATGTGACATCAGTTATGGAGCAGGCTGGAACATGTATGGATTGGCTGCCCAACAGAGTCTCAGTTGCACAGCCTATCACAGTATAGGTGTTCACACTGCTGGATTGGCTGCATGACTGAGTTCTCCATGGAGAACTCAACCATGAAGCCAATCCCTGCAGAAAGCAGCTGTGCCAGCCCTCTGCTTGATGCTTTGTTTGAGCATAGGGTTGGCAAAGTCCCTTCTTCTGTGGTTCCCAAGCACCCAACAGCCATTTAGCATAGCAAAAGGGACTGACCGGTGGGCAGGACAATGCACCTGTCAGCTGATTGGTTTGTCCTCTCGCTCACCTGCCTAAGTTGGCCTGCAGGGGTGGGGCCAGATAATGATCCCACCACCAGGCCCAAAAGATCCCACACACCAGCTTATGGCTTACTGCAATGTGTGAACATAGGCATTGACTTGCTTCTCCAAACTCCTGCAAGGAGTGCATTGGCTTTAGGAGCATATTCTTGGGTGTACAGTCTCTTCATGAATAGCACTGGTTGCAGAATTACTAGGTCTTGTGGTTACCTTGTGCAGAGTATATCCTAGAAACACCCTCAGCACTCCATTGTGGCCTTGCATTCTGTAGGGAAAGCAGTAGCAGTGGGCAAGCTGTCTTTCAGGGACATCATCGCTGATTTCCTTTTTGAGGATCCCCGTGGTAGGTTTATGAGGAACCTGAAGGCTCCCTGCAGCATAGCTTTGAAATCTCTTATGCCAAGCATCTATCCCCCAGTGCCCTGTTTTTGCACTCATGCATATTTTTACCCTGGGCTTCCATTTCAGTTGCATGAGAAATTTGACCGCCTGAAGAAGCTGCACCAGGACGAAAAGAAGAAAGTGGAGGACAAGAAGAAATCCCTGGATGATGAAGTCAACGCATTTAAGCAGAGGAAGACGGCGGCCGAATTACTCCAGTCTCAGGCTCAGCAGGCAGGAGGCTCACAAACTCTGAAAAGGGACAAGGAGAGGAAGAAGTAAGTTGGTTTTCAGTTGGGTGGCATTTTGCCTCATCATTTTCTCCTACCACTGCCCTTGCCTTGGCTTTTGTAAGCCCTTTGCTCAGACCCTGGCCTGAGTACAGGCAAGGGCTTGGGACAGTATGGTGGGAGACTACAATGTTCTACCTCAAACAGTTGTCGCTAAGAGTGTTTCCCTTGCCCCACAAGTCTTTGGCCCACCTTGATTTCATGCTGGCAAAAGCTAGACAAATGAAAGGCCTATTAGGAAAACCTATTCCTATAGCACGTCTAGGCCTGTGCTAGCAGGCAGGAATCGCCTGACAACAAGTTGTTTTTTTATATGCTGACTGCTGTACAGAGGCCACATTTTAATTATTCCATGGGGCAGCAGTGTCTACATCTTAATCAGCTCACCCCATTGGCAGGGATCCTAACCTTTTTGGCATATATTTTATTTTCACTTTTGTATCAAATTGAACTTGTTGCCACTCATCATCACCAATGGCAGGCATATAGGGCTTTCATCACAGACGTGGAGGGATAGAGCAACACTTCATCATCTAGCCTTCAACTTCAGTACTTTAGGCTTAGGTACTTTGCTCCAATCCAGTGCTTGAATTACAGGGACAAAGGTAGGGAGCCTTTAAAAAAGAGGAGGGGAACCTGTGGCCCTCCAGATGTTGATAGATTACAGTACACATCATTCCTTTACCACTGGCCATGCTGACTGGGACTGATGGAAGTTAAGAGTCCAGCAACATCTGGAGAGCCACAGAGTCTCCATCCCTACCTGGTAAAATCTATCCTCTTAGTCTTCTAAATGGTGCCAGAAGTTAAGAGGGATCATTCCTCCCCCTAATTTAAACATTGCTTGAGTTGTCATATCTTAAATTTGGAGCAGTTTACACATGTAGATCATGAACAAGCCCTGCAAGTTGCTTTTATGTCAGGTTTTTTTCTTTTTAAAAAATACAGGGTGTAAAATCAAGATCTGATCACTACCACCCCACTTTCATTTTCGTTTTTGGTGCACTCAGTTGCCTTCATCTTCCTTAGTTGCCATTTGTATGCTGTTTTTACAGTTAACCCTGCCGTTTGCTGCATGGTGCATGAGGGCACGTTGTGCTGGTAAGCTTGACTAAATGAAATAGCCATTGCAGTGGGATTCGAATGGGCACTTTGTGCAAACAGACACAATGTAATCTGAACCAGCAGTTTGGCCTCTAGTCAATCCAGCAATCCCAGCACATACACACCCTCCAGTTATATGAACTGCCCTCAGATCTTCTGATGAAGGGCAATCTACAAATAATAATAATAATAATAATAATAATAATGTGTCTCTGCCACTTTTTTCCAAAGGGCTTTTTAATCCCCTCCTGTCCAGCATGAACCAGCCACAAAACCTATCTTTTAAGTTCTTATATGTACTCCTGTTACTTACGCATTTTTTTGTCTTGGCTTGACTTCTTCATAGCCTAAGGTACAGTGGTGTGGTGACGGTGGGGATTTCAACATGCCTCTTTTTCACATTAATAAGCCTATTGCCCATATAGCAATCAGTGGAGCCAGCATTTCCTGCCTTTTCCTTCTTGCTCCGCTTCAGAGTTGTGACCCCGTTAAAAACACACAACTAGTTGCTGGGTAGAGGTCAACATTAGGGTCCCACAATAATTTACCCTCCTGCCAGCCAATCTGCTAGCAAGGAAGCATGCACTCTTAACTGTGCCCGTGTTCAGTATGGCATCTTGTTTGAATCTAAGCAGCCTTCGTGCTGCTGTTTGTTTTGTTTCCCCTGTCTGGCCTGGTATGTAATTTGAATGGGAATTTTTCTGGGTTAAATGTGCTTTCTCTTGAACAATAAGCATACAGAACAAAAGGGAGGGACGCAAGTGGTGAGATGGGAAAACAATGGTTTGGTCTTCAAGACTTGAAAAAATAAGCTCAGACAATAGGAGTGTTTTATATGGGGCCTGAGAACTTATCTAGGGGCTGGAGAGTAGCAGGAGTAAACATTGTGTGTTCTTGTTAGCTCTGGGTTGCTTTTGGCAGGCAGCCATATGCAAGACTGTGGCGTGCTGGTCAGTGGCTCAAATAGGCCTTCTTCTTTCTTTCTTTTGTTCCTAAGACAATTTGCAAACATGCCCTTACTGAATGGGAGCATTTGTCCTTGCCAAGTGCAATAGCCAAAAATCCTGTTCAACGATTCACAAAACACTTTCCAGTATTGATTTGGCCTGAAAAGCCTTGCGTGGCTTCCTCATTTTTGCCAGAGCATAAACAATTCGCATCTAAGTGAACAACCCCGCTGCAATCGGCTGAGAACTCAAAGGGCTGCATTCATGCTACTGTGTCTTCAAGCATGCTTAAGTAAAATTAAAAACCATATTAATGTGTGTGTTTCCCTCCTCCCTTCTGTAAATGAGGGACCGGGGTGGGCAGTGCACAGCCACAGGCTACATAAATGTGGGCACCCAGATTCTTTGGTGTTGCATATATTTTGCTTGCATATTTGGAACCCCAGATTTAAACATCAGTTTTAAATATCTAGTCCACTTGACAATGTGATGTCAATATTTATGAGCTCAATGGCTCAGGAACCAGGCAGTTAAATACTGACTCAAATTCATTCTTTTCTGTTGATTTCTGCCTGTTATTGAAGCTGTTTCTTTATTTCCAAAGACAATTATTTAACATACAAACAATCTTGTTTATTCATGTTCAGTTTCAGAACAGAAGTATCACAATTTATATAACAATCATTGAAATTCACCATGTTGATGTAATAATGAGCAAATTGCATGTAATATCCATGCAAACGACCTCTATGTCTCATTTGTTTCCACTGTGGCCAAAGTACAGTATGTTGCCCACCCCTGTTACAACCATATATATTTTATTAACTTCCTTTTAATCCAGATAAACATTAATCCTTTTTCTTTTTTTTCCATTTTCAGTTCAGGTTTCCTGTAGATCCTATTCTTTTGCTCCAGAAGCGACCACCCCGCATTTTGAATTAACATGCAGTGCATTTCTTACCTACCTGCCCATCTCCTACCCACTGCACACACATCCCTTTTTGCTTTTGTTTTGCTTTTTTCCTAAACACAAAAAGAGGCTGTTTTGGTGAAGAACCCTTTGGCAGTCACTTCTGTGGAGCTGATAAGAAAGGCTCTGAGTACTTTTCTGTCTTAGTCCGAAGCTTGCAGGACCGATGTCCTAAGATTTTCCTTGTCGGCATCTCATTAATGCATTGATGCGTGTTTCTGCATGATAGGGCAGCATGTTTGCTTTCTACTTGTTCTGCAATGCCTGAGCCCTGTTGCAAACTCTCTAAGAAAGGCAAAAAAAAAAAAAAGTTGTGTGCAAAAGATTCCTTCTCCCACACCTCACCTTTTTAGTTGCATTTTGACAGTTGTAGAACTTGTCACAAAGGCCTGATGAAAAAAAGCCTCAGGGACGTGAGTCCACATCTGCACTATACATTTTAATCAGTATCATATGACTTTAAACGGGTTGTCTGATGGAACCCAAAGAGTTCATCATCATCCTGGAAAAATGTGACCCGCGGTTGCTTCAATGTTCTGTCCTTGGGCCTGTTGTTCACATCGAGAACTAGGCCAGGTAAATAGACTGATCCTATAACATGTTTATTAAGAAGTCCTGCTGAATTCAGTGGAACTCAGCTTCTTAGTAAGCATGGTTTGGATAGAATTATTTTATCTGAACAGAATTCCCACAGCTTTCTTTCTAGGAGCGTGGGAGGCCCTTTATACGAAGTCAGACCATATCCTAAACCTGTTCACTGGCAGCCCTTTCATTTCAATAAAGCTTGCTTCAAATCTGGTATTGCAGGACTATCCCCTTAAATCTGATTAAATTTAAGTATTTCGCCTTAAACATCAACTATATTTTAGAAATGTGACTTCTTCTCATGCTTTATGATTAGTTTGGAAAATAGTAAGTATTTTTCCTTCCCCAAAGTTGAAAAGAACCATATGTTCAATTTTTTAAAAAATATCCTTCATTTTTACTAAAATTTATTGAAAGCTTTATTTTTATACTGGAAGGTTTTGTTTAGAAGTTTCACCCTTTGGGAAAAGGAAATCTGACTTGTTTTTTCAGAGCCTGCAGTCTTTTACATGTATTTCACTTTAATTTGGTGGGGAGAGTTACATTTTTAAAGTGAGAGTTCAAAGGGTTCAGATAATGGTGAAATACTAAAATCTGTCTAGTTTAAAGAAATATAATATGAGCTAATGAAGCAGAAAAATATAGCATAAGAATACTGAGAAAAAATTATGGTCTGGCTTAATATTCAATCTCTCCCCCCCCCCCCAAAAAAAAATCATGGAAACCATAGTTCTATATGGAATAGAGGTATTTGGAGGGGAAAGCCATTTTGGATTAGGTGGTATGCAACTGATGTAAGTTGATAGTGTAGATGTGACCTCATATGTGTCACCTTCAACGCCAAAAAGAGCAGGTTGTCTTCCTTAAATGCACAAGTGAGGAAGCTTTCATGACAGCATTTCATCTCTGTTTTGGATTTGCAGCAACCCCAGCTGCCTGAGCACCTGTTTCTATTTGATGGCATCAGTTTCAGCAATGGAATCAGACTACTTGTGAGGGAGGGTGAGGTCCTTTAGCAGTAAAATACACTTGTGTCCCTTAGCTCTCTCCCTTAGGAATACCCCCCCCCCACCTCAGGATGCAAAAGTTGCCTATCCCTAAGACAAACAGCTAAAAGAAACTATAATCTGATTACAGTGTTTCTGTGTAGACTCCCCTTCTCCTGGAAACTTGCATGCACGACCCCATTATCCTTAATTGGATTTCTAGACAAACATGTACACTTAGAATCAGAGTATTAGTCTTGGATTACAAAGTACTTATTTAGAAGTGAAATCTTTGCACTGAAATCTTGAGGTCCCCTTAAATGTAACAGAATGTCTATCTTTGTGTTGCTTTGTTACAGTCTATATTTTTTATGGAAAACTTTTTTTAAAAGAATAAACTTCTTTCGTACAATAATTCTGGTTAATACTTTTTTTGTTTTTTGTTCTTTTGCCCTTCTTTTACAGTAACCCATGGCTGTGTACTGAGTAATTTCCCTTGAGTACATGGGGCTGGAATTGGACCTTCACTTATTTAATACGCTTCCGTTCAGCCATGGTCTTCTCATGATGCTTCCGCCATTGTGTTAATCTAGATGCATATTCTACATTAATCAGTATCTGATTTATTTTTATTTTATTTTTGACTGTATAATGGTGTGTGTTTGTATACCATGTAAAGTAACACTATAGAGTTTGAAGTCGCTGTGGAATTTTTAGGATACCACCCTTGTTGATAAGCCCCCAGCCCAAAGGTACTAGCCTATTAAAAAACACATTTTTACTAGCATGTTGGAGGCTAGCTTCCATCCTCTGGCAGCTGGCTTGGCCTCTGTGCTGAGGGGAAAGTATTCTACCTTTCTTTTCTAGGCCATCCACTCCTCTGATTGCAGTTTCTTATCACGTGTGGCTAGCAGGCTAGTGCTTAAACACGAGGCTGTTCCAGGCTCAGTAATACAGCAGTGATGGATTCCCTATGCACAATTGTCCTCTAACTTGCTTGTGCTCATAGTCATGTAGGGCAGGGATGGAGAACCTGGGCAGCCTCCAGATGTTGCTGGACTCCCATTCCCATCAGCCCAGCCATAATGGCCAATGGTTAGGAATGATGGGAGTTGCAGTTCCACAACTTCTGGTGGACCACAGTTTTCACATTCCTAATGAAAAGAGAACTTGCAGGGTAGGGACCACAAGGACTACCTACTCCCACTTGAACCCACCTGACTATTAAGATTATCTTCTAAAGCCCTTCTTTGGGCCCCACCATCAAAGGTTAGCTAAAGGATAGGGCCTTTCTGATTGTGGCTCCTTTCTCAACCCCAGTATTTGGAATCCTGTCTACAGGGAGGGTACACATGGTGCTGAATCTCAGTGTCTTTTCAGTACCAGGTTGTACCCTTCCTTTTTTGCTCAGGCTAGTAAGTCTGAGTCACAGAAAGGCTGTGCTAACCACCTTCCAAGCTAGATATACTAGGAGCTGAACCTGGGACCTTTTGCATTGAAAGCCTGTTCTCTACTATGGAGCCTATATGGTTTTCCCCTAATGTCACCCTGTTGTACCCTTATCTGCCAGCAGTGCAAGGCAGGAAAATTAATAGCAGTGTGATGTCAATACACAGGGCAACTTTTGTGGCTGCAAGAGATGAAAAACTCCAACATAGGACTACTGTCTGTTTTGGTAGTTCTTTTTTCTCATTACAAATAGATCCATTCTAGCCTATGCTGGGATTGAAGGAATGCCTCTGGCTTTGCTGGGTCCAAGAAGTAGCACCAGTACTGTAGAATTACTGCAACCCCACAATTGTGTGAAGGGATTCCAGCATCTCCCCTGCAAAAGTATACTGTCCTTGGTTCCACTGAAATTAGAAATTAGCTTAAGATCTCTGAAGCGAGGCTTTCCCCAAGCTTCCCCAAACATGAGCCCTGAAACTCCACATTCTGCACAAATGTTTGTAAACAGACCTGCTGGAATGTCTCTTACTGTTTTTCCTGGCTGACCATGTCAGAAAACTGCCTTGAACACTCAGAAGCCTCCTGAGTGTGCTTCTTTCCAAAGGTGAGGAAACCAAGTAATAGAAGCCATGCCCAAGGCAGCTTGGGAAATTGTGGGAACTGGAGTCTGATGAAGAGGGAAGGGACAATATCCTGCATCTGTCAGAAAATGCCTTCTGTTTAAAGGCAGTGTTGTCCATCAAACCAGGGGCCTTTGCATCCTGTGATCATCCAAGCTTTGACCTGCTAGTCTTGGCTCACCCCCAAAGTCTGCCAATGTGAACCTTGGTCGTCCTTGCCTTTGTATGCATGGATCAAGGCCCTTGTTATGCCACACTATGCTTATTTAACTCGTTACACCTCAGCTGGACCTTGTCCTGTTGTCAAGATGTTGCAAAGGCCCTGTTTGTAAATGTCTGAATCCAGCAGGTGACCCCCCTATGTTCTTAACAAAAGTCCTTTGGATGTAGTACCTTCCAAATGTTTTTGACTCCAGCTTCCATCATCCCTGATCATTGGCTGTGCAGAATGGAGCTGATGGGGGGTTGCGGTCCAAAGCATCTGGAAGGCACAAGGTTGGCTGCCCCCATATTAGTCAAGTGTGTTGCCAGACCCCATGCCCTGCCTTACTGTGGGACTTGAGCCCCAATTCATGCATTTACCAGGGGCCAGCTCTGAACTAATGTGGTGATTGGGTGGCACCAGAGCTCCTCCATTGCACCAGTGGAGGAGAGTGTTCCATGCAAATTGGAGCCAGTTGTGCAGACAGCCCTTATGCCAATACCCTTTTTCTGGGGGTTAAGAAAAGCCCCATAAAGAGTACCTGTGATCAGCTGTACATGTGAATGTCATGATTCACATGAGATGTCTTCTGAATGGTGGAGGAGCCTGTGCCATTTCTTCAGCATGCTATTTCAGGGTTTGCTGTTGGTGAATGTGTAAAGAGGAAGGGGAAAAGAGAAGGGCCTGCTAAAGGGCCTGCTAAATTTATATATATATAAAAAATAAAATTTCCTTTAACCTTTCCATCTGGCAAACAAAATAGTAGTTCTTTGGTCTGTTGTTTTAATGACTTTTGATTTCTCCTAGCAAAAATACAGTGCTGGTTTTTGACTGGTGGGTTGTTTGTTTCAGGACAACATCACTAACTTTAGTTAAAGTTTGGAGTGGGGAGAACAGTTAAACATTGTTTATATACAGTAATGGTATCGTCATTATATGTGTCAATATTTTTGGGGACATTTAGCTGGTCCCACCACCTGGAAAAACAGGTAAGGTAGAACCTGATGTGGTTAGCCTGATGTGGTTAGCTTATTGAGATGTGATCCTCAACTGCTGTTTACTCAGAGACACTAGTGTGTTGCTCACAGCTATATATTTATGGGTCAGGCACCTAGCAAGATCAGAAGTTCCACAAGATTTTGAACAATAAGCATTTTAGAGAAGTTCTGTATGGATGTGCAGATGAACTCTTAGAATATCAATTAATATTTGAAAGAAGGTTCCTTTCTTCATTGGCCAATCACAGGAGTTGCAAAGTTACAATTATTACCCTTAAGCCAGTTGTTGAAATATGTTTGATATTCTTCAAACTTGTTAGGAGATTTAAATGCAACAGAAGGGTGCAACTCTTAACAAAAGACCCATATTGTGACATGGTGAGGCCTCTTTCTGGTGGCCTCAGATGGATGGAAGTGTTGAAATCAAGAGAACACTCTTAACAGCATCAGTTGTTCCCCTGGTTAGGTTAAACAAAACAAAAAATGAACCTGCAGCTGCAAGTGGCTGACTTGAGAAGTGGTCAAAGTCAGGGTCACAGGTAGGCCGATCCTGATCCATGGGTCACAACCAAGTTTAGGGAGGATTCCAGATATTTATTGTTGAACTTCAACTTCTATTTCTATTTTTACTATTAGCCAGGCCTGTACAGGCTGATAGTTGTAGTCACAGGTTCCTCTTCCCTGCTGTAGGAGGGTGCTCTTTTGCTTCTCCACAAAAACAAGCAAGGGCTGTATCCATTGATTTTAATTACATATCGATCTCTTCTTCCAAAAAAAGCTCATTTTACCCTCATGACAGCCTTGTGAGGTAGGTCAGGCAACCGCAGAAGCCAGGTATCCTTTCAGAATGGAGATGTCATGGTGTGGGAGTGGTTTACGATTTCTTCCTCCATGAATCCATGTTCAAGTGCAGGGTGCCACTGACTGTGTCAGCGGGAGAAAGTGACAAAGAAACAGTGGAGCACTCTTGGCTTTATGCCCCTGCTTGTAGGCTTCACCTCAGAGGCATTTGTTTGGTGCCTCTTGGGGAGAGAAAGCTGCATTAGGTGCCCTGAGCCAAGGGGACCGCTGTTGTGCTGTTTCTTAACCATCCTATAAATGTTTGCACTGCACTGAAAAGCAAACCCTCTCTTTCCATATATACTTTATTGTGCTCCTATGCATTTTGTTAAAAGTGTGTTTACAGTCTAACTCTACTATAAGGTGTATCGTGCATTGTGTCCAAATATTTAACATGCTTGAACTCTTCTGATGCATCAATGCTGCTCTGTCTGGGACCCCAATGGTAGCACGAGCATTGATCCATTCATCTGTCGTCTTGCTCTCTCTCTCTCTCAATTTAATTGTGTGTGGGATCTGTTTTTTCTCTGCTTGTTCTTTGAATGCTTCTTCCACCCCTCCTTGCATTTAATTGATGATCTGTGTTTTTTTCTCTCCCCCCCCCTACCTCTCTCTCTTGCTTTCTTTCTCTAGCTTTTTCTGATCTGTCTCCACCCGCTGCTCTATGTCTGATGGAGAAGATTTCCACTTGAGGAAGAGTTTAGGAATACCCATCCTGTTTGGGAGGGGGAGGAATGAATAAGTCTTTGGATATCTGGAAAGACTTGGTTTTGTTTTCCCGTTTTTTTCTGATGTGCATGGGGTGTGTTTAAAGCTGAGGTGTTTTGTGGTTTTCGCTGCAAGACAGGGAGAATATTGGAAAGGCAAACATCTGTGTATCAGTTAAAAGCTTTGAGGAGCAACCTAAAGGTGGCAGGCAAATTATTGATGTAGCCAAGTGACACTGAGACAGATTCTTTTTTTTTTTTTTAAGCAAAGTATTTCCTTTCTATTTTGCCTCAATATAAATATGATGGGTGGTTTATAAGTATCTGTGAAAAAAAAATGTGCTAATTCGTTGGTTTGCTTGGATTAAAAACTAAACAAAAACTTTAAAAATACAAGTTTTATGCAATGAACAGCAAACAGAGAAACACGCGACTTTGCTACCTCTTGAGGAATATTTAATTTTAACACTGAAGCAAAGGACAGTGCGGGAGGGGTTGGGGGGAAGTATATTTTTCATTGGGGTCATAGATAACCTCTGCCATTTCGGAAAAAAATAATAATCAGGTTGATTGAGTAATATTTCTCATTTAACTTTTTTTTTTAATTAAAAAAAGGTCCACTAAAGTTTCCACAGACCCTAGTGGCTGAGGAAGGACTGTGAGCCAGAAAGCACACCATTTATACATTTTCACTACAAGGATAGCCTTAAGCAAACTACTTATTCTTCCAGCCTCAGCTGTCCACCCTCCTCCAGTCTGAGAATAATCAAGCTTGCCCACCTTGCAGTCATGTTGTAAGGATTACCACGGTAAAATATGTGAAGTGTTTTCTGAACACTGGGGGAGGGGGAGGCATTTTAGTAAAGACTTAAGTATTATTAACCATGATTAATTTAATCCCCGTAGTTCAGCCCTTCCCAGATGTCTTCTGGGTTACAAACTGACTTTTCTATTGTCGATATCAAGGTTGTGGAGAAATTTGTCTGTAATTGGTCATCTGTTTCTTTAAAAGTTATCATGCAAGTCAAGTGTTAACTGCCCTTAATAATGCATTTTCCGAGCACTTGGAACTTTTCTGGAACGTTCACTGCATGGGGGTCTGTTTCCCAATACCTTGTTCTCTTGTCTTTTCTCTCTATTTTTTGTTTTTGGTCTCTCTACAAACAAGAATTGTGATTTGACAGCTGCACTCAGTATCTATTTACATGACCCACACGAAAGAACCAGCACTGTTGAGCTTGATACCTTTCTAATGTTGTCAATTTTCAATAAAAAGTAACCCTCCCAAAAAAAAGAAACATTTTTCCCTGGTAATTATTTCTGGAATCCATTGAATGAATTGTGTTCACTGGGCTTAATTTTATATCATTATGCTGTAGTTTTTGATGCACACGTAGATTACATCACATGTGGGATCAGTCTACATTGTATTTGTATGTCAAATGTTATTGGGACTAAAACAGCAAAGACTTTGTTGTTTTAAAATACTTGCAAATGCAGTATGGCTTGTTGTCAAAGATGGAGAAGCTGTGGCCCTTCAGATGTTGCTGGATGAAGACTGTTCGCATTCCTCACCATTGGCTATGCCAAGCAGGGACTCATCTCAGCTGCAGTCCAACAGCATCTGAAGGGTACTCCAGGTACCCCTGCTATAAAGTTTTGTGAATTCTAGTTCATTTCAGCAGATTTAGTCCATGAAATCGTGTTCCATAATACAGTGGCACTTCGGTTTTCAAACGTAATCCATTCCAGAAGACCGTTCGAGTTCTGAAACATTCAAAAACCGAAATTTCAAAACAGAAGCCTCAAAACAGAAAACTCAGTACAGAAAACTCAATACAGAAGCTGTGTGACACGTTTGACTTCCAAGGCTTGTTTGAAAATGGAAGCTTTTACTTCCAGGTTTATGGTGTTTGAAATCTGAACTGTTCATCAACAGAGACGTTCAAAAACTCAGGTACCACTGTAAATTGGTTAGTTTTTTTAAGTGCTAAAAAACTCAATGGCTTGTTTGCTTCCCCACTCCTCCACATGCAGCTGCTGGGTGACCTTGGGCTAATCACACTTCTTTGAAGTCTCTCAGCACCACTCATCTCATTGAGTGTTTGTTGTAGGGAGGAAAGGAAAGGAGATTGTTAGCCGCTTTGAGACTCCTTAAGGGGAGTGAAAGGCAGGATATCAAGTCCAAGCTCCTCTTCTTTTCAGTGTCAGTCGTAGTTAGAGTAGACTTATTGAAATTAATGGGCATGAGTAAGTTGAGGCCATTGATTTCAGTTGGTTGCTCTATGTAAAACTTGGTACAGGTGTTGTTTTGGCTGCCACAAGCATGATTACTGCTCTGGAAACTATTAGAGCTATTTAGAAATATTAGAACTGTTTATTTGTTTCTTCAGCTAGATTAGTTGATTTTTTTAAAAAAAACAACCCTTTTTAATTGACCAAAAGGGCATTCCACATTTTAAAAAACATATTTAAATGTTAATTTTAATAGGCATGGTTATAGTAACAGCAGGTGATAGGCACCATCTTAGAGAGGCATTCCTTTCTCCTTCACTCATGCAGAAGAGAATGCCTCTTCTAAGATAATTTTGACATATACATACAACATCTTAAAAAGAAGCATGCTGTCATCTTCAGAACTCCTGTTTGGAAATACTTTTTATTGCGTGATCAGCTTCAAAGTCTACTGGTCTTGCAGTGCAATCCCTAAACATGCTAACTTAAGAGGGTATGGTCTATTAAGTTCTGTAAGACTTATCTCTTAGTAAACATTCCTAAGGTTGTAGTGCAAGATTTATTTAAATTGAATGACATCATTATTCATAATAACAAACCATTTGACTTGCCTACAATTTATTCTGTAATTTTATACAGAAATTATACAACTGTTCCCCACCAACTCACTCACCTACCCACGCACTCAGAAGTATGGTTGGCAGCAGTAATTAGGAATAACGTAAGCCCAAGGTGTCTTGGAGATAGTCTTCTTTGATCATGTGCCTTGTTATAATCTGAAATTCACCAAGAGCCACCTGTGATTAACACTATCTGTGTATCATGTTCCAATATCAAAGGTGTGAAGAGAGCTGTTCTCAGTGGTTGCCTCCCAGTTTTGGTACTCCCTCTACAAACCCACCACCACACTTCAAGACAGATCATATTTCAGAAAACTAGCAAGTTCTGCCAATCTAGGATGGGGGCAGATCAGGGTTTAGTTGGGAAGGGAAGGTGATACTTCGGTGGAATTTGACAAAAGCAGGGGGCAGTATGATTTTGTTACCTATCTCAAGCTTTCAGCATTTCCTATAAATCTAAGTCAGTGATGGATTGCAGATTTGAAATAAACACACTGAATAGCATCATGGGACTTGAAACTGATGTAGAAATACCTTTATTAAAGCTGTTGCAAGGTAGCCTTTATCCATAACAAACAACACACCCCAACCCAGAGATTAAATAAACATACTGTACAAGCAAAGAGGGACGTGGGTGGCACTGTGGGTTAAACCACAGAGCCTAGGACTTGTTGATCAGAAGGTCGGCGGTTTGAATCCCCGCAACGGGGTGAGCTCCTGTTGCTCAGTCCCTGCTCCTGCCCACCTAGCAGTTCGGAAGCATGTAAAAGTGCAGGAAGGTAAATGGCGTTTCCGTGCGCTGCTCTGGTTCACCAGGAGCGGCTTAGTCATGCTAGCCACATGACTCAGAAGCTATACACCGGCTCCCTCGGCCGGTAAAGTGAAATGAGCACCGCAACCCCAGAGTCGGTCACGACTGGATCTAATGGTCAGGGGTCCCTTTACCTTTACCTTTACAAGCAAAGAACTTGCTGTATCTGTGCTTGCTGTGCTCATCTGTATTTTGCTCCTCCCTCCTGATGCTAAAGAACTGCTGAAGCTAAGATTATTGAAAGCTTGTTTTGTGCTACTCCAGGGGTAAGAAACCTTGAAGCAGTGGATTCAGATTACCATAAAGGAGATTCTGACTGAACATTAGAAGGAACTTTCTGATGTTAAGTGCTGTTCAACAGTGGAAGGAACTACATTGAAAGGTAGTGGACTCCCCTTCACCGGAGGTTTTTAAATGGGTTAGAAAGCCATCACCAATGATTCTTTAACTCTGATTCTTGCATTGCAGGGGGTGGACTAGATGATCTTTGGAATCCCTCCCAACACTACAGTTGTGTGATTCTAGCTCAGAATAAAACCTATTTCAACCGTTGTCCTCATATGACTTGGGGGTAAACATATTCTTGATTCCAAATATGCATAGGTTTTAGAGAAGGACCATAACATTAAACGCATTCACAGAACTTCCACAACAGCAAACATCTGTCGTCTTCATAATATTGTAGAGTTGGAAGGGGTCACGAGGGTCATCTAGTCCAGTGTTTCCCAACCTTTTTTGGGCAAAGGCACACTTGTTTCATGAAAAAAATCTCGAGGCACACCACCATTACAGCCCCGTGACGTCAGCGTGCAGCGTCACGCCGGGAGGGACGCACGAAAATGTAAGTTTTTTCCCCTCCCCCTTGCCTTCCTTCTGTGCCAACCGCCAAAAAGCCAAGACTTTAGGGCAGCAGGTTGACACGGAAGAAGCTCCTACCTAAGGACAGGTGCGACAGCCGTGTCCTCTTCTGCCACACTTGGCAGCCCTGCCTCACGGTTGTGACTCCCACCCTGATTTCTCCCCGCAGGTAGAGCGGCACAGGCAGCCCAATGTGTCCAGCCCAGACACAAGCCCCGCTTCCCCACTCTAGATCCTGAATGCGACCAAGTGCTCTGGACTCCCGAGCAGGGTGGGAAAGAGGACTCGCATCTGGTAGCCTCCGGGCTCCTCGCCTGCTCGAGGGATGGCATTGCAGGCAAGCTGCCGGCCGTCGCCATCGCTGCCCCCTCATGCGAGTGGACCTGCCCGGAGTGGTGGGCCGGGGGAGGCTCGCTCTCTGTGGGGATGTGGCCCGCACGCGCGACCCCGCTTCCTCCTGCCCAGGGCTGAGCTCCTTACCCGCGATCTCGGTCTCGTGCACGCGGATCCCACTTATTCCGAAGCTCGCGCCACTAGCCGGGGCTCTCACACCGTGCCCGGGCGAGGCGGCGCGGCCCACTGACGTCATCGCGGCTCGCCGCCGCCCTCGACTTCCCTGTTCCCTCCCCTCCCTCGGGTCGCCGTGGTTACCGAGGACTGCAAGCTGCTCGGGCGAGCGTGGGGCATTAAGTGGGAGAAGGAAAATTAAAATTAAAACTCGCCTGAAGGCCGCCTCTCCGGATATCTTTCGAATTTTTTAATTTTTCCCGCGGCACACCAGGCAACGTCTCGCGGCACACTAGTGTGCCGCGGAACACCGGTTGGGAAACACTGATCTAGTCCAACCCCTTATAATTCAGGAAACTCTCACCCAACGTGGGACTCGAACTCCATACTCAAACAATGATTCCATCCTCCTCCCCTTGCCGGCCGAAGCGCTCTCGCTCGCTTGCCTGGGCTCTTTTCCTCCCCACCTCCAGATGGCGCTGTGGGAGAAGCGGAGCGCGCTCCTTGCGGCCCTTCCATGCCGCCCCCCCTCACTCGCTCTCCCCTAGGCTCCCCCGCCTCCTCCGGAGATCTCGCGCGGCTCGAACGTTCCATCCCGCCCACGCGAGCAGCTTCTAACAAGCAGAAAAAGAAGAGATGGAAAGCAGCGGGCTGGACCGGGGGAGGAGCTAGGAAGAAGCGCTCGCGCATGCTCACGAGAAGGAAAGAAGACAGAGGAGGGGTAAAGGGGAGCGCACTTGAAGGGAGAGAAGGAGCGGGGTCTCACGCACGTGTGAACGGACACGCTTGCTCTTCGCTCTCCTTTCCGGATCGGGGTTAGGCGCGATCGGTTCGCCGGGGAGCCCCGCCCGGAGTGCTGCCCCCCTTCCCGCTCGCCTCACGCCGGCGCCGGTTGGCCTTGGTGCCCGGACAAGGCCATCCCATGGCCGGCGGAGGGTGTACGTTGCCCGGCGGGGATTTCTTGTCGCCTCGGCCGCCTTCCTCTGCCCAGCCGGTGCCTCCTCAGCCGCCGCAGCCTCCTGCCGAGGGGTCAGCCGCTACTCCCTCCGAGGAGCCCGACCTGGAGCCTTGGCGCGAGAAGCAGGAGAGCGACCGGCACTGGGCGGTGCGAAGGCAGTTCCTTCTCCGCAACTTGCCGGACTACCCGGGAGACGTCTCCTTCCAGAAGCTCCTGGCGCTCTCCCACGCCTGGGCCAACCATGTCTTCATGGGGTGCAGGTAAGGCGCGGGGCGCTTCTCTGCTTCTTTTCCTCACTTCAGCGATCGATCGCGCGCGCAATGACACGTGTTTGGGGGGGGGGGTTTAACTGGTGGTGTGTACAGCCTTGGTGACACGTTGGGTGCGTATCGCAGTTAATGGAGGAGGAGGAGGGGGCTTGAGTTGTTAATAGAGGTCTGCTGAGCTGCTGGGATATGTCAGCCGGTGGAGCATGAGACTGTTCATCTCAGGATTGTGGGTTCGAGCCCTTGTGCTGGACAAAAGATTCCTTATTTGCAAGGGGTTGGGCTAGACAACCCTCAGGATCCTTTCCAACTCTACAACTCTGTGATCCCACCCACCCACGCACGCCTGGCCTTGAGCATACTTTCACTGATTCAGCCAGTTAAGCTGTTTCCGGTTGTTTTGCTTAGGGACTCAGCGCAACTATTATACCGGTCCATGCAGCTCCATGCTGTCTTCTGTACTAATCGGCTGCGGCTGTCCAGGGTTTCAAGGAAAATAAACCTGGGAGATCTCCTGCCAACAAAGTAGCTGCTCTGCCACTGATTTGCAGCCCTTCCCTACAGTGGTTTTAGGTACAAAACGCTGCCTTGTCCAGCGCCAGCCACTGGTGTGCCTAGTTCAGAAGTTCACAAGAGGAAGATTTTCTTCTAATTCACAAGAGCAGTGGGGAATTTGTGCCTGCAACTTCCACCAGCTCCACTAAGCTTGGCCAGTGCTGTTATTGTTAACCAGGGATGATGGGAGCTGGACTCCAACAAGGTCTAAAGGGCCACTGGCTCCCCATCCCTAGGTATTATTAATTAATTAATTAATTAATTGTTAATAAATAGCTATGCCACTGCCCACTCCCCATTCTGTACAACGACTGGCAGTGGCTCTCAAGAATATCTGGCAGGGATCTCTCCCAGCCCTGTCTGGAGATGTCAAGAAATAAACCTGTGACCTCAATGCCAAGCAGATGCATGCTCTACCACTCACCTTTGACCCTTCCCCTTTCTCTTCCCATTACTCTCTGTTCACAACTCATTTTCCTTTCCATGCAGTGATTATTATGTGTTTGGTATGTAATATTTTAGTCATGCTCTTCTAGCAATTAAATACTACGGACACTTTGCAAACAGAAAACCAGTAACAGTGCAATCAACAAGGGTATGCTGCACTAAAACCACCCATTTAAAAACATCAACTGCACAGTAAATAAAATATTTTGGGAAAACAGCAGTAGAACTAACTTATTGAATAAAAACTCTTTCACATTTGGTTCAAAAGGCAACAGAGAGGAAACTGGACAAATCTCTGCAGGAAGAATATTCCAAAGTTTCTTTTTGCGAGGGCAATTTGCAAAGCCCCCTATTCGCCCTGTTCTCCATATAAGGGTTCATCAGGGATAAGGAAGGGATAGTACAACAACAGGTGGTGGTGCTAGCCTGCTCTCCATCTCCCCAGTCCTCATGGGAGTACCTCATTGACAGCTATCTGATTGCCATTATAGAGCAGCAACAGGGGCTGAGAGCAATGCCCGTGGAAGGCAGAATATTAAAATTTCTGTTTAGCTTCTTTATTGACTCACAAAACAATTGCAAGTTCCCAACACCCTTGAGACTGTACAGGTCTTCTTCAAAAGAACATTGCTTATTGGCTTGGCATCACTGTCGTGGGTCAAAACCAGTCCTTGACAAATCTTCTATTTCATAAGCAATATTTCTCCAAATATTTTAAGGCCTTGTATATTTGTGGGGATCTTTAACAGTCTGCCATGTTCACTGTTGTACCCTGTTTGGGTTTGCTCTGGTAGGCAGCCCTCATTTCCTTAACTTTACTTCATTTTGAGCCAAATACCTTTATTTCTCCCCAGAATAACTATCACCCATTCTTCTCTCTTTCCCCCCCAAAACAAGAAAGTTACAGGCAGATCAGAGGGCATGGAAGCCCTGTCTTTTTTACCACTGGGGCCACACTTGCACCATACATTGTGTCACTTTAAACAGGCATGGTTTCCCTCAAAGAATCCTGGGAACTGTAGTTTATTCAGGGTTCTGAGAGTTGATAGGAGGCCCCTATTTCCCTCTGAGAGCCAAAGTTTACATAGTTCTATGGGAAGAGGGATTGTTTGTGGCTCTCAAAAGGAAATAGTATTCTCCTAACATCTCTCAGCCCCCTTAACAAATGACAGTTCCCAGGATGCTTTGGGGAAGCCATGACTGCCTAAAGTGGTACAGTAGTGCTTTAAATGTATGGTGTGACCTTTGCCATTATGACATAGCAGCCACTGAAAACAGACCTTCAAGTATTCAGTGCAGTATTCCCTGTTTTGGCTACCAGCCTTTAAAGAAGTGCTGGTGGGGAAGAGGTTGTTTAGGCTAAGAATCAAGCTGTCCTTGACCAGTGACTGCCTTACTCCATTCACTTAACTGGGTCAGAAATCAACAAGGTTTAGGAACATAGGAAAGAGTCTTGTACCAGGCCAGACAATTAGTCCTTCTAACTCAGCGTTGTCTGTTCTGTCACAACAGTTGCCCTCACAATGTCTGGGTTCTTTTCTCATACCATGCTGCTGGAAATGCCACGTGTCTCTCCATAGCATCCCTTGTGCCAAAGATCAACGCCAGCATATTCCTTTGTCTTGTCCATTGTTTACATTTGAACTGGAGATAGTTGCCAGTTAGATATCATGATGGAAAGTTTTGCATCCACGGGTTTCTTTAGTATAACTGTGAGTTTCCAGATAGTTTTCGTTTCGCCAAAAGCAGCTTACCCCAATCTGTGGCCCCCCAGATGTTACTGGACTCTCAAGAGCCCCAGCCAGGATACAACTTGGCAGGAATGATGGAGCTAGTGTCCAGCAATATATGGAGGGAGCCACATGGACTATTCCAAGCATAAACAGTTACCTGGATCTGTGGCCTGACTTTGAATAAAACAGCTTCCTGTGTTCCTGTATCTTGTATTATGTTTCGCTGGGCAAAGGTATGAAAAGGTGTTGTAACCACACATCTCTTGGTCCAACAGGACACCCACTTAGGTAGTCCTCTGGTGGGCAGAAGTAGGATTAGAGCTGCAAGGAGGGTTTTTGTAATGGCAATCTATAACTTGAAGCTTCCTTTGCTTAAATGCAGGTATAGCCCTGAAGTTATGGAGAAAGTCCTCCATATGGCCGAAGGGATTGACATTGGCGAGATGCCGTCATTTGAATTGGTGCCTGATGCCAAGGCAACTAAAAGGCAACGCTCCTTGCCGGACTATTCTCCATCTCGTAGTGAGTGTCTCCATTTCCCTCCATTCCATTCACAGCAGAATTGGCTCTTTAATGATGATAAATGAATCAGCAATGTCAGGCATGAAAAGACCAAGGGCTGTATCTAATATTCTTTGTCCACTAGCCCAAGGCCTCATGCACTAGTGGACGAGTGAGTTTTAAATGTTGTGCAGCTGAGAAATCCAGCGCTGCAACAGTTGCACCACCACGGTGGTCTTCAGCCAATCTAGACCTGAGACTCACCTCTAAATCCCAATCAGCAACATGGGACCCACATTCAGATTTTCACTTTTGATTTATACTTAATTGTGCTAACATCTCAGCACACGTCACACACTATTTTTTAAAAAAAGCATGTGAGCCAATATTTAATATATCGTTGGTCAAATTTTGTACGCTTTTAGTAGATGTGTCCTCTTTTATATTTTATCTTTACTCCATGGTTAACACTGAGCAAGAGGGCAAGTCATCATCACCATTATGTTTGTGTTATATTCCCCTCCAAAAGGCTTTCTATCACTTTTTTAGCTTTCCATAACTTTTCTCTGTCAACTGCTGGTGCCTTTTTCTCTGCCTATCTTGCACTTTTGGAATCACATCACCCGTCTTGCCTCTGTTGTTCTCCTCTACACCTCCCTCCCTCTCTTTGCCTCCTCCTTGCACCCTCTCAGTCCTTTATCTCTTGTCATTTTCTTTTGTCTTACCTTCTTTCTCAATGTTTTCTATCACTAGGTCTCTGCCTGTTTCCTCGTTCTCTCAGCTCATGCCTTCTTCCACATTTTCTTTACCTTCTCAAAAATTTATTTCCTTTCTCTCTCACCTTCTTTTGCTTCCTTTTTATCTGCTGGTATTACCTTTCTGTGTCTCCTTCACTTTCCTTTTTTTAACTCTGCTCACTTCATTTCACCTCTCTGTAACTCTTCCCCCTCCTACTGTCAACAGCAAAACAGGATTTCTGTGGAAGGTTCATCACTGTCAGAACCTAATATAGGCAACAGCAGTTCTTTGTTGCCCCATTGTTGGATTATTAAATTGATCCTCAGATACACCTCAACACTACAACATATAGTTGTAGTTCCCAAACCAAAAGTGCTTCCTCTTTCAAATTGCAAAGTCTTGTCACTTTACAATTCTTCCCCCCCCCAAAGAAACTAAATAAAACTGACTGACACTGGAATATTGAAGTTGCAGTCCTATGTATGCTTAATTGAGAATAAGTTCCATTAAATAAGTGGATCTTCCGAGGACTGTATGCGTTTTCAGCCATAGCTTTAATCACACAGCTATGGAATATAATATTTTGAAAATCTGCCTTCCACTTCTGCCCGGCCCAAAGTTACAATTTCTCATGCCTGCAGAGAAAAGTTATATTTCACCCATGTTTCATTTTTCATTTTAAAAATCCTCTTTTAACTTCTTACATTGCATAGGTCTCGAACCTCCAAGGAAGCAGACTGCCAAATACCATGTCAGGCCTCGTTTTGAACCTATACACTTTGTAGCCAGCAATACTCCAGATGAAGGAAAAAAGCCTGCTTCAGAAAATGAAGCAGAGGAGGCCAGTGAGAACATAACCCAGCAAATCCAAAACTACGCCGATCGGGTTTTCAGCAGCTTCAGTACCCAGGATGAGGACACACAGTTTTCCAGAACAGTAGGTTTAGGTTATGGAAGTACCCAGGGAAACCAGATGGAAGCTGAAGTGGTTTCCAAAAACGAAGACTCTTCTGCCAGTGGTGTTGCAGCAGATTTGTGGGGGCCTTCTCTTCTCCAGGCTGCCTCTGAAACATTTCCCAAATCGGTTATAGTAGCCAAGCAGTATTTCATTAACAAACTTGCAGTGGCAGTCCGCAATAATCTTGCTAGCCCTGAAGCTAGTTGTGAGCCAGACAAAATTAACTACACTTTTCTGTTGACACGATCCATACAGGCTTGCAGGACAAACCCTGAGTATATTTATTCCCACTTGAAATATTTTTCCCCTGAGGACCTTCCCGATAACAAGAAGCTCCTAAAAGATGGTTTTGCTTGTGAGGTGAGGTGTCAGGATATATATTTGGCCACAGGTTATGCCGGCAGCAAAAATGGATCGAGGGACCGAGCAACGGAACTGGCAATGATTCTGCTGCAAAAGCCTGTGGAGGTTAAGATTGCCCAGCGAAAGTACAAGAACACCACCCTGGAGGATTTAGTGCTGTGTCAGAAGGGCAAATCTCCACCTGAATTCCCTCCAGTGCTCAAGCATTCGGATGACATTGTCACTTCCACGAAAGAATGGTCACCTGGACAGCTGACCTTTAACCCCCAGCAGGGCTCCAGTTCAGCTAAACATTGGACTAACTTTGTCCTCACAGAAAATGCCAGTGATGCCATTGGGATTTTGAACAATTCAGCCTCCTTTAACAAAATGGCAATTGAATACAAATATGCCATGATGCCAAATAGATTGTGGCGCTGCTGTGTCTATTTGCAGGACCACTTTTTAGCCGAAGGGTATGGCACGAAAAAAACAAGCAAGCATGCTGCAGCAGACGAAGCGCTGAAAGTTCTCCAGAAGACCCAGTCCAGTACTGGGCCCACCAAAGCAGTCCAGGTTCGGAAATTTAGCGGGGCCACTCATATTCCCCCCAAGAAGAAGAGTCTGAAGGAACTTGTTGTGTATGAGAACTCCATGAACCCTGTGTGCACCCTGAACGACACTGCTCAGTTCAACAAGATGACAGTGGAGTACATCTTTGAAAGGGTGATGGGGATCCGGTGGAAGTGCAAGGTGATGCTGGAAAAGGAAATAATCGCTGAAGCAATTGGGGTCAAGAAGAGTGTCAAGCACATGGCGGCAGAAGAGGCTGTCAGAGTCCTGAAAAGAACCCAACCAACAGTCATCAACAACCTGAAAAAAGGCACCATCGAAGACGTCATCTCAAGGAACGAGATCTGCGGGCGTTCAGCAGAAGAAGCATCGAAGCAGCAGATCAAGGAAGACAACATTGGGAATCAGATTCTAAGGAAAATGGGCTGGACAGGCGGTGGCTTGGGGAAAAGTGGGGAAGGGATCCGAGAACCGATTGCTGTGAAGGAACAGTTCAAAAGGGAAGGGCTTGGGATGGACAATGAAAGGGGGTCAAAAATTGCAAAGAAAGATGTTGAACAGATCATCCAGAATTATGCCTTCTCGGACAGCAAAGTTGATCTGACGTTCTCAACAGAACTGACCAACGATGAGCGCAAACAGATTCATCAGATAGCCCAACAATACGGGCTTAAGAGTAAATCCCATGGACAGGGCCGTGATAGATTCTTAGTGGTTAGCCGAAAGAGGCGTAAAGAAGACTTGTTACACCAGCTAAAGCAAGATGGTCAGGTTGGCCATTATGAACTCATTATGCCACAGGATAAATAAGGCTTGAGGGCCATCCATTTCTTCTGGGGATGTTCAGACTGAGGCTGAATTCTCCATTAAACCGAGCGAAAGTTGCACATGGTTGTGGGAATGATTGAAACCTGTTTTACTTGTTCATTAATTTTATAAAACTTTCTTAGGGAAAAAAATAAGAGCTTTATATAAGCAGTTTAACTGTTTTATGAAATCTCTTGGAAAAGACTTGTTTCCTTCACATTTTCCTAGTTTTGTAATAGCTGGAACACTTTGTGTGACAGGGAAAGTTTGCACACCACTTTAAAGCAAAAGGGTAGGATGATTTCCTTCTCTATTTTTTGACTTAAAAAAAATAAAAAATAAAAAAATAAAGAAGGTGGCAATATGTAGAAAACTATGTAAAGTTGGTATTAATAATAAATAGATTTTTATTTCTGGACATGCAAAGAATTGCATGTTTTGTATTTAAAATGTTGGATTTTATTGTGGGAAGGATGGGGAACTTGCTTTTCAGTTTATTCAAAATGCAGCATCATTACAGTAATTAGTGATTTGGTTTACCCAAGACTGCCTTCTTCATTTGTACCCTAAAATCCAAGGATGAGGAAGCTGTGGCTCTCCAGATGCTGCAGAATTACAACTACCACAATCCCTGGCCATTGGTCATGCTGGCTGGGGCTGAGGGGAATTGGGAGCCGGTCACCTTCTGGTCCACAGGTTCTCCATCCCTGATATAAACCCAGAATGGGAGATAAATCAGAAAAGCCCGAGTCTCAGATTTTTATTTAAAATCTATATTTATAAGCCAAAGTTCGTAAGTGGGTGGGAGTTGTTTTAATTTTGAGTTGTTTTAATTTTAGTAGGAGCACAATGGCATAAAACTCCCACTGAAATCAGTGGGCCTTAAGTGTGTTCAACTGTGGCAAGTTGCATACGGTTTCTAAGATAGCTTTCAGAGTTTGAGGCAATGCCTTCTGCTTCCTCTTGGGGAAGACGCCTGAGGAGCATGTCACAGCTCTGTATGTGTGAGATTATGTAAACACACGCAAGCTAGTTCTAATTTTTTGTTATTTCATAGAGCAGGGGATAGGGAACCCAGATGTTGTTAGACTTCAATTCCCAAGAGTCCTTGGGAGAAGAGAATTGTTGCCTTGCAAAATCTGGTTCAAGGCCACAGGTACCCCACCTCCGTCATAAGAGCCAGAATCTGTAATTCTTCGACATAAATTTGATTTATTGTACATGCTGCAGAACATACAAGGCTCTGGGTTTTGCCTCAAGTGGCCATGCTTTTGCTTTCCAAATCTGATGATGTTAGTGAATAAATTAAAGCGTTTTCTATCACCTTAACAGAAAGATGAACTCTGGTGGAGTGGATTTCTCCTACAACTATTGTTCAGTGAAGTATTTTTTAAAAAATAAACACTCTTTGGTCAGGTCCATTTGTTTCTATGTGTGCTGCTTCCACTTTTCATTTCCTTCCACTGCATTTTTTTGTGTACATGTGCTCGTATAAAATATGGAGAGAAACAAGTAAAAGGTTTTCTCTGTAGGGCATTTGATTAAAAAAGGTAAAGGTACCCCTGCCCGTACGGGCCAGTCTTGACAGACTCTGGGGTTGTGCGCCCATCTCACTTAAGAGGCCAGGGGCCAGCGCTGTCCGGAGACACTTCCGGGTCACGTGGCCAGCATGACATCGCTGCTCTGGCGAGCCAGAGCCGCACACGGAAACGCCGTTTAGCTTCCCGCCAGTAAGCGGTCCCTATTTATCTACTTGCACCCGGAGGTGCTTTCGAACTGCTAGGTTGGCAGGCGCTGGGACCGAGCAGCGGGAGCGCACCCCGCCGCAGGGATTCGAACCGCCGACCTTTCGATCGGCAAGTCCTAGGCGCAGAGGCTTTAACCCACAGCGCCACCTGCGTCCCTGGGCATTTGATTAGTGTGTGCATAATTCTCTTACTTCCCCTTATTTCCTATGCAAAAACTAAGCTTTTTTGAAGGCATACCTCCCTCCCAGTTCCAGGAGCCTTTAAATAAAATGCAGCCTTGTTAAGGATGCAAAAATCAACTACCTTTTCAATCTACTTGTCTTTCTGGGAACCGTCATCCATAGCTAGAAACAATAAGTAGAGGATGTCATGAGTAAATCTGATTGATTTACTAAGCCTGTGTAACTTTGCTTTATGCATAAAAACAAGTTTAGCTTATGCACACAGATCATTGCAGGTGCCATCCAAGAAGAGGCACCCACTCCTCTTTATGGATGAGGGAAGGTGGAATACCTCTTCTGAATCTTATACTGAGAGTTTTAACCCATTGCCCAATTTAATCAGAAGCACCATTTCCATCAACAGGAAGGCTTTCAAAATCAACAAATTAGATATTACTGGGCTACCTGGGACCACCTTGAAGAATTAATTAATTATTTAATGGTTACTCTCTTGGACCTTTGCCACCTAGAAAAGGTACTGAAGCATGTAACAACCCATAGCTTCTCTTGCCAATCATGAGAACTAAAAAAAGAGAGGTAATACTGGAGATAGCTAGCTACTGTGTGCCAGCAAAATCTCTTTCCTAACTCAGAAGGGAACAGAAATAGTTCTGCTACTCCTACAAATGGTAGTTGATTTGATTGACAACCCATGTCCTTTCAAAATTTGGGGGGTGGCTATTGGCTTGATTTTATTCTGTTAACTGCCCTGAGACCTCTAGGTATAGGGCGGTATATACAATCAATCAATCAATCAATCATGGAGTAGGGGTGAGTGGGCAGCCCCCAACCCAGAGACCTGATCCAAACCCCCATATTTTTCAGGCTGTTCCAAGCCTCCCAATAATTTTGGTAGTGGCAAAAAGGAAGTAGGCAGCAATAAGGGAGGCAGAAAAGTTAAAATGTCACTGTCCAGCCCGGCAACTGGATGGCTGTACAAATTACCAGCTTCCCCATACTGATGGTTGGTTTGATAAGCACAGAGGGACCATTAAGTGCACAGATCAGCTGAGAGGGTAAGCTCAGTGCCTATATGTGTAAGGTGATACACCCACCACTGGCAATACTCCACCCCCGTCTCCAAGGGTAAATGCACCTCTTCGACCGAAAATGGTAAACACTCCTGAAACAGCATGAGCATCCAAGAAAGAAAACATAAGATTTACTTAGTGGGGATAAACCTCTCCAGACAAGGCTAGCTTATATGAAAAGAATGTACCCATGACCTAAGTGAGGAAACCAAATTAAAGCAGTGATAGCAAAGCTAATTGAAAACAAAGGGGGGCTCTATAGAGTTGGTTTGGTGTGCTAGCTTACCAGCCTCCATTTAAGAGTAGCTTATTCCTATGCTGCAAGCTGTTCCCTAGCATGCAAACATACCTGCTCTTGGGTTTCTGTTATGCTTATCAGTCGCCAATACAAAAAGTAACTGGTGTTTACAAAAAGGTTGCTGGGAAATGCACAGCCCCCAAGCAGCTGCTGAAAATGGCACAGAATGCTCTCAGAAACCAGTGTGAGTGTAAATGGAATGTGACAGCTGACAACTGGCCCCTGCAAGTTTCAGGGAAGGGTAGCAAGTTAAGTAGTGAGAAACACTTTGCCAGAAACCTTATACGGTCCATTGGGTTTTAAACTGCTTTACTTTATAAAATAGCATGTGGGGTACCACTTGTGGGAGAAGTGCTATGAGCTCTCCCTTCATGTAGACATTAACAAAGAGGGATGCCTTACGACAACTGTATATAATACTAATTTACCATCAAGATACCATGTAAGGCAAAAATCCCACTGAACTCTTCCTTCCACCCCAGCCAGCAAGGTCAGAGAAAAGGGGAGCTGTCGTATCTCAACACCCAGGAATATAGGCTCCCCACTGCTGATAGGAAGATGAGGTCAGTGTTCCAAGACTTGTTTCTACAAGATATAACCATCCACAGTGGATTAAGACAGCTTGATTGAGGATCAACTACCACCAGAAGAATTTGTCATAATAAAAATAGTGATAGGTATCTTCCCTTCAAGAATTTATTTACAAGTAATTGAAAAATGTACAGTTTCTTACATGGGTTACTTGTGCAAAGTTGAACAGATCAATGTACACAGAAGACACCGGTAGAGCAGACAAGCACACTGACAGTCTCCTCCCACACTGCTGCTTAAGGTATCCAAAATGTTTGATTTGAGCTTTGCTTTACAAAAATGCTTTTGCAAAGGCAGGACTTGTAAAACTGCACAGGGGTGGGGAAAGAAAAAGCGAAGCATACAGTAGTAGCACTTTTGACCTTGCTACTTTTTTCAACAACATAACAGTAGCTTCTTGATATCTTCTCAAGAGCAGTTTGGATGAAAATTATTTAAGGGAAATAAAAGGTTTTTTGAAGCACTTGGGTTTTTCCTCATTCTCTGTCCTCTTTTACCATTAGTAAAGTTATTGTCCGCCCCTGTCCCATAACCATGTTCAAAAGCTTCGAAAAACAACTAAGCAGAGCCCTACAGAAAGGATACCTAGCACTTAACCTTGAATATGTTACCATACACAATGATAGATCACTTTGCACATGACCCATAGAGCAGACTGCAACCCCCTTCTCTCCTCCCGCCCTCGAGCTTGACATAATAGTCCATTTCTCAATTTCATCTCAATTCCAAATACTTTCATCACATTGCTAAATGGAAAAAAAAAACCAGGCGGAGATAAAGCAGCAGGGAAATCTAGTTCTTCACACAGTACTTACAGATGCACTGAAGCTGATAGCAGCAGTTAAAATGCTAGCACTTGAATCATACTTAAAAATGTATACTGTATATAAATATCCCTTTTTTAAAAATCAAGCTACACGTAAGCATCACTGTGTATAACACTATTACACTTAAAAGCTTAGTGTCCACTACAGAAATGCACAATGCTGCCCTAAGACTGGAGATGGTAAGATCACAGACAGTGGAATTCAGCCTTAAGTAATTCTTTCACAAGTAACCCAAGTACGGTACATTTGACCTCAAGAGGGAGGGGAGGGGGTGCTTTCTGATGTCCAAGGAGAAAGAAGCTTCAGCAAGGGTGGGTGGCAACAGCACAACAGCTATTTTGCTTTTCAAAGTAAATGCAGTGATGCTAAGGAGGAGGAGGAGGAGGATGACTCAGACACTTCATACATATATTTTCCTCATCAGAGTGTTCATTTGCATCATCCAGGGTCAACAGTCACGCCAACTTTGTTCTACTATTGCAGAAACCCGTTTTTCATATTCCCGCTTATTCTCTTGGTATAGTTGAGCTGCCTGGCTGTTTGCTGGACTGTTTGGATTAGGCTCATCCAGTAAAGACTGTTGGGGGGGAGAGAGAGAGAAAAGAAAAGATGAATCACCTTCATAGTGAGGTTTCACACAATGCAAGCAAAGTGATTAATTCAATGTAGCAAAAGATGCCATGTATATTAGGAAGATCTCTTGACTATTTCAAGCCTGCTGCTTAGCTTGCACCTATCACATTGCTTTTAACACAATGACATGGACTCTGCACAGGTACTAGTTACACGATTAACAATTATCTTTGGTTCAACAGCAAAGCTTAATGTGCGCAGCGAGCCACTTCTTTAAGCCTACAGGACTAGATTCAGAATCAACTCCGATGGACTGCTCTTCCATCGTTCTAATGGAGAATGGGGGGACAGGGGTTTTGGTCTGCCAGCAGTCATCTTGCATTGGCTTCAGGCAAGACTTTGATGGTGAATGACAGAAGTGTAAAAAGCAAGGGGAGAAGAAAGTACGCTCTGAACTGTAAGAATACAGCTCTGCTACACCAAATACACCTAAAAACACAATGGTATAAAAATAGACTAAATATAATTACCACCACTAGAAAAAGATGCAATGCTTTTTAAATGTATAGCTGTTTCAGTTTGTGAAACCATTTTATTGATCTTTTTAAGTACACTTGTGAATACAGTGGATAATAATCACTGAGAAATAATTACGCATTTCCATACTTTCACAAACCCATTTACAGAAATAAAAAGATGGGTCATAAATAATGATGATGGAATCCCATGGCAGATAGAGGTTTCCACCTTAGTTATTACACTGCTTCAAACTGTATTAGCAAGGTCATCAGTAGCCCTGATGTTACCTGTATGGATGTTAAGATGGATGACACATCATAGGTAGGACTCCAACGGTTCTGAAGAATATCCAGACATATACTACCATCTGCATAGACTGCAAAAGGAATTTAATGAGTTTCATAACAAGAATCAGTGCCTTCAAGTTTCTCTTGCTATGTTGTCACTCCCAGCTAATTATCAACATTTCCTGCATAACTATCTTAAGCTGCCCATAGAACGAGCATCTGGCAGCTTGTGCCTCAAATACCTGATTTCAACAAGTTATGGAACAGGCCCCTGGTGAAATGAATTTTTAAAGTTCACCTTGTTTCCACCAACACTCCCTCCTTTATAACCTCACAACTCTGATTATTAAAAAAGTTCACAGCATGGCATTTCAAGAAAAGATTTCAAGAGCAGTAATGTGTCTCCTTTCAAAGATCTATGCCAGTCACCCTAGTGACAGCATGTACCCCATTGCCTAATGTGAACTTTCCAACGTAGGATTTAAAATTCTTCATAAAGTGGGGAAGATATAAATGCAAGATGACAAGATCATGTTAAAAAAAAGCCATTAAAAACTCATTTACAAAAGCACCAGCAGCTGTAGGAGTGCTACAAATTTAAATTGGGTGCACTTGGTTAGTGACCACAAGAAAAGTTTCTTCATGCTTCCATCAGAAGTCATATAACCAAAACAGAATCAGCAGACAAGAACTAGGATTATAAGAAATCCTAAAACTGAGCAGGTATTGCTATGAAGTAGATATGGTTTTATTTAAATATGTTCCCCTTGCCTTTAAAAATTAAAGAACCCTACACCTTTGTGATCAAGGTGACTGAGGGAAATAATCTGATTGCGCTAGAAACTTGAGAGGCCAGGTAGGATTGAACTCAGCAACAATTAGCATATGGACACGCACACACACACATACACACAGTCCAAAATTCCCTGCAACTATCAGTATCAGGTCCATCTGTGTGACCACTACTGCAGTTAAGAAACAAATCGCTTCATTTTAGGTGGTACATACCATTTGGATGAAACATTTTAGACACAAATCTAACAGTAGGTGGCTTGTTTGGATATTCTTCTGTGAATTCTATGGTAAGCTTGAAAGTTCCTGCAATGGGGAGAGGCAAGTTATAAGTATCTTGTTTACAAATGGAAACTCCCTGTTCCCATTGGTCTCAAGTGCAGAAGCACCAACCATTTCACAAAATTCTCTTGGTACATGAGATTCAAAGATTAGTCCACCTTTCCTCAGCCAAATGGCTTTAGGAAGCTCACAGCCAAAGCGTTACTGTTTATGTAGCACCGCAAATGTGAACAGCACATTACAGAGTACAATTAGAAAGGCTCCTGCCCCACGGCTTAAATGATCTGACATGGAGAAAGCAGCAGCGCTAAAAAGAGGAAGATTTTGTTTATTTCAGTTACGTGTACACAGGCCTAGTTACAGTAAGACATGGGACCTAAGGAGTTGTGCCAAAGCCATCAAGGAAAAGGTGGGTTCTGAGGGATTTGAAGGAAGACAGGAGTTCTAGATGGCAGTTCTAAGCTTAAGCGGCACCAAGGATAGAGTGGGTCAAAGGAAGCTACAGATCTTGAGATGGCTGAGAGCAGGGAGGTGGCGTAGAAAAGAGCAGGAATATGTTGGGATGTTAAGAGAAGGCAAGGCCATGAAGGGTTCTGATGTGGAAAGTATGTTGGATCAAGGGAAGGGCAAGAAAACAATGTGCAAATTTAAGGAAGATCACTATGTGATCAGAATAACTAGGGATGTGAATGCTGCTGGTAGAAAAGTGCTAGAAAGAGGACTGAGGAGAAGGCCACAATAGTCAAGGTGAGAGGGCATGATACAGTTTTCATCCAAGGGATATATTTGTAACATTCCCTATTTATGGAGACAGCCATCCTTCATGTACCCCAATACACAGGTTATGAAAGATATGATGCTTCTGAACATGTACCCTAAACAGACTTTGTTTATAGAAGTAGCTTCAAGAAAGTTCTTAAGTAAAGGGTACTATTTACACAGTAAGCCTAGTCACCACTTCAAAGCAAAGTGCTTAACTGCAGCTGTCTTATCTTCCATCCAAAGTTTTTCTTCTCCCACACACCTATCCCCTTTCTAGAAAGGGTGGCTGATGGGGGGGGGAAGGAGGAGGACTTGACATCATCCTCTCTCTGAAACATTTAAATTATACTGAGAGGCCAGGGAGAGATTGCAAACAGTTGAATCTCTGCTTCTGAGCTACACTGATCCATGAAATTCTGGTGTGGAATCCTAAGACTGATTAACAATTTGATCACATCACCCTTCTGCCCACTGAAAATGTTTTGTTTTGTTTTAATACTTACCATCTTCAAATGGGGTTCCCTCAGGCCTGAAAGAAGAGAGAGCATGTTAGCATCTTACATTTAGTGAAGTTAGTTCATTATTAAACTGGCACTCAGCCTTTACAGAATGACATGTAGCTTAATACATGCCCAGCACAGAAACAGGGGTCAGAATGAGCAAGGTTTAAGGGCTTCAGAAAAAAGAAACAAAGTTTTAGCAGTTTCACAATTTCTACACCTGGGTAGTTTTACTTGTCTAAAGTAAAACTGACACCCATTCCCATGCTGCTGCCACCTCTAATTCTATTCTCAACCTAGAAACTATCCAGGACAAATTGTGGGGGTGCCATACCCAAAGTCTCCATAGCACTGTTTCATTTTAAAATGGCAGAGCTAAGGATGCTGCACACTTGCCGCTGCTCACTGTCGCCAACTCCAGTTTTGCTGGTATTTTTAAATTCAATATAGGAGCAGCGCAAGGGTTGTGCATGGCTCGGAGCTGATGGCAACCAATTTGCCACAGGTAACTGGAGATATACAGTGGTGCCTCGCAAGACGAAATTAATTCGTTCCGCGAGTCTTTTCATCTTGTGATGTTTTTCGTCTTGCGAAGCACGGTCCGTCGCAACTGCGCCTCTTCAAGCAGCTTTAGGAAAAAAGCGAACAAACTTGCAAGACATTTTCGTCTTGCGAAGCAAGCCCATAGGGAAATTCGTCTTGCGAAGCGACGCAAAAACCGAAAAACCCTTTCGTCTTGTGCGTTTTTCGTTTTGCGAGGCATTCGTCTTGCGGGGCACCACCGTACTCAGAAAATATTTCCTCCCCTGAATAAAAGAACACAATGCTCAGTGGATTTTGGGGTTTTGCTCAATTTGCTAACCAACCTGAAGATTTCTAGCTAATGTTAATACGTACAACACATTACAGAGCAACATAAAAGAGAAAGATCCCTGCCCTGAGGAATGCAGCCTAAATTCTGTTGGGGAAGGCAGAGACAAATGAAACAGATGGATATGAACAAAACAGTCCCACATAGAATCACAGAATTGTAGAGCTGGAAGGGACCCTGAGTATCATCTAGTCCTACCCCCTGCAATGCAGGAATATGCAGCTGTCCCTTGCGGGGATTGAACCTGCAACCCTCACATTATCAGCACCATGCTCTAACCAACTGAGCTATGCACTACTGAAGCACAGTTTCTGCAGGGAATAAAATGAAAGAACAATACTTCCAAAGGCATGAAAGATACTTCCTACCCCAATATAGTGTTTCCCTAGCCTTTAAGGCAAGGCAAGCTTAGTATCCCATGCAGAAAATAAGGATGTGTATTGGAGGTGGGGGAGGAAATCATTCAGCCAGCTCTTGACTACCCTCCATGGAGGTCACTCGAGGAGCTTTGGCACAGGCTCTACCTAAGTGGCTTTGTTACTTCAGAAGGCAGAAACAGCACCTACTCCTTGGAGAATCTTACAGCATGTGGTGGTTGCTAAATAGGAGTGAGTGAGCAAGGAAGTTCCCTGGATATGAGAAGAAAAGAATACTTGCTGAAAATTTGGGGCAGGAATCAGCTCCACCACCACAAAAACAGGCTGAAGGGGGAGAGTTTCACTGCAGCTTTGCAAACTTGCATAATACGGTTGGATACAGAGGTGGCAGTGTTTTTCTACCTAGCAGAGGGAACAATTCTTCAGAAGCTTGTTGTGGAGTTTCTCAATTAAAAGATCAGTAATGACATAGAAACTGCACTCGGAAGGTTTGCCCAGCACTACTGACTTTTCCCTGCAAAGTGCAGCCAAGGAAGCACATTCATTACACTCCTCAGTTTACTTTCAGTATATGGGAACAGTAAAGTTCAGTCAGTGCTTTATTGATTTGAGTCTCCAACCTAAAGCAAACTCTAGAATCCTCTACAGTGAACAGCAGATCCTTAGCAGAAAAGTATCCCTCTGAATGCTGCTGGGGACAAGGGCCTTAACTAGATGGTCAAATTGTTCCTCAGCCACAAAACCCACAGAGGATGTTCACTAATTTAATTTATTAAACTTCTATACCACCCTTCATCTGAGGATCACTGGTTGGTTTACAATATAAAATGCCTACACAGAAACAAACAAAAATAACAACTACCACCCCATATTTCTTAGGCCAGTTACAGCTACTCTCTCACCCTAAATTACAAAAGTTCACTACAAGCTAGCAAGACATGATGGCCAACAGTTGTTTCTAGTAGCCTGGCTTGCTTGCTTTCTGCACCACAAAAATTAATGTATATCCCTTGTATAGCAGAAAATAGGGCTATAGGGAGCAGTGTTTCTACTGCATGCTTTTAACAACCCTTTATTTCTATACCAAGGTGGGAACATCCCTCCAGATGTTGTGAGACTCCATTAGCCCCAGCCAACATGGCCCATATTCAGGTATGATGGGAGTTGTAGTCCAGCAACAGCTAGAGGCAGTGTTCGAAACTCCCATTATTCTAGGCACATTTTGCGACAGGGAACTTCATTAGCGCAAGCAGTTTCTGAGCTCTGGGAGCAGAACTGTGCCTAAGATTTCAGATTAAAACTGCAGATTAAAACTGCCTTCCCACTTCCAGCTACTCTCCGAAGACTGGAGAAAAGACCTTCTTAAGAAGGACTAGACCACAGGGAAATGAACATATTATTTTAGTTATTATTTTAGTTGCAGTTCATTCATTTTCAGCTTTGCATTTTTGTTATAAAAATGCACACCTAAACGTTCTATTGTAGCACCTATAACCTAGGTTTAAGGTGCCATTTAGCTCCTAGCTTTCATATTTCGTTTCTAACACTGGCTAGAGGAGCACAGGTTTCCCATTCCTTTCCCAGACCACAGCACTGAAAGTGCTCCAATATAAACATGAAACCTGCAGTCTTGTGACCCTGCACTGCCAGCAGCTTTTTAAAAATAAAAACATTGTGCCTGGGTATATAGGGAGTTTTGCTTTGCTTGTCAACAAAATTAAGATTCCTGGTCACCACTGGCAACAATATTTCCACACCAACCCCAAGTAATCTACTTACAGGTCTGTCACAAGGATAATAGGGAGAGCGATGGAATGACAACCATGTGTACATTCTAAAGCTCCTTAGAGCAGGGAGTGCCAACATGGTGCTCATGAGCACACATGTGCCTGCAGAGGCCTCCGCTGGAGCCCACAAGGTCCTCTTCTGCCCCCAGCAGAAATTGTGCAAATGGATGAAATGGTTGTAAGCACCACACACATCACAACCTATTCTATTGGGTAGAACGGAATGCTTTTTTCAAATCTATTTGTCCACAGGCCCAGAAAGGTTGGTGATCACTGCCTTACAGGAAGAGATTTTTTTAAAAAAAATATGGCTAATGCCAGATCTAGTATTTGGAAACTCTCTCACACACCTCTCAGCCTGGATATACAGCCTTTTAGCACTGTTGTGCAGATTAAAAACCAACACCACTTGCCCTCCTTGGACAAAGAGCAAAATACGATTAAGAAAAATAGCTGCTATACTGTCATCCCTGCAGAACCACACAGCCCTAACCTCCTTGGACAAAGAGCAAGGCAAGATATGACAATGACAATCATTAAAGCAATAATTATAGCAACACAAACACCCCACCCTGATCATATTGGAAGGAGAGGAGCAAGATGCAACTACCAGCACAATAATAGCAATTACAATTCCTACACTTGCATTTTGATATATGCTGTAAGCCGCCCAGAGTGGCTGTGGAAATCCAGCCAGATGGGTGGGGTATAATGATGATGATGATACTATCATCATCATCATCATCATCTTTCTCTTCTTCATGGGATACAAGCTGTTGTGTTCTAATATAATAATAATTACAGCTATTATTCCTGTGTTTGGGAACAAATGTATGCATATGCCTATGTTTGTGAAAAACAGATCAGTGACATCTTGATCACTTGAAGGTGCAGCAAGGCTCAGGAGTTAACACAAATAAGTACTACTAGTAGTAAACTGTATTATTAATATTTATTTATTCAATTTCTATACCATCCATCATCTGAGGCACACAGAGCTGTTTACAATATAAAAAACAAACATAATAACATAGCGACAAACAAGAACAATACCCCCCCCAAAAAAACACACTCACATAAGCAATTTAAAAGGCCACAGACTGCTTAATTATCCAAAGGGCTGGGAAAAGAGGAATATTTTTGCCTGGCACCTAAAGATGTGGAACAAAAGCGCCAGGCAAGCCTCCCTAGGGAGCGCAATCCACAAAAGTGGGGCCACCACAGAAAAGTTCATGTTTCCTCTCCTAGAGGTGGACACATGAAGAAGGGCCTCAGGTGATGGGTGACTGTAGGGTCCAGATCAGTTCACATGGGGAGAGGCAGAACCGGAAGTATCTCAGTTATCTCACAGAATAATAAGAGTTGGAACGAACCTTGAGGACCATGTAGTCCAACCCTATGCAATACAGGAATATGCACCTGCCCCTTACAGGGATATTGTGGTCCTGAACCATTTGAAGCTTCTATAGGTCAAAACCAACAATTTGAATGAAACCAACTGGCAGCGAATAGTCAGACCAGGATCGGTGTCATAGGCTCAAACCCTTTTGCAACCTGGCCCTTGAATTCTGCACCAGCTGTCTTCAGAAACCATCTTCAGAGAAAGGGAGGACAGGTTAAATTTCTAGCCCTCTTTTTTGTTCTTCTGCCTGTCCCGGTCCCTCACCCCAATGTTTACCCTGAAAGGGGGGCGAAAGGCCACTTGCAGGTGGGAGGAGAGGGTCTGCCTACTCACCCGAAAATAACCGCGTTCCACACCATGATGTTGTTCTCCGAGGGAGCCCCGCTGACTCCCGCCGGGGGGTCCTCCTGAAGCCTGTTTACAGAGGGAAAGGGACAAGGGACACCAGCAGCTCAGTGGCAGGAGTGACAGCGCCGCCTTCCCACCCAGCCTGCGCAAACTGCGTAGCGCTCCCCCCCCCCCCGTTCTACGGGCGCCCTTCGCTCGCTTGCCCGCCTTGCGCAAGTAGCGCAACACTGCCCACTACGCTAGCGGCGCAGCGCTCCCTCCGCCGCCGCCATGTTTGATCACCTCACCACCTTCCTCGCTCTCCTGCCCGCTCCCCCACTTCGAGAAACCGTCCCTCCGCCGCGCTTACCTCTTGAAGTCCCGCATGAGGCGCCTCCGGGCGGGCGTGGACATCGCGGGGTCGCGGTTATAAATCACTCATACACACCAGCCCCTCCGGCCCCCCAGGGAAGGCGGGACGGCGGAGGCGAGAGAGCGGGGCGAGGGCGGCGGCTGGCGAGACTCCGAGCGATAGCCGCCTGTGCCACTTCAACAAAGCGCGGGGGGGAGGAGAGAGAGACACACAAACAACGCGGTCCTAACTACGGCGGCGGAGGCTGCCGGGCAATACCGGGCAGCACCACTGCCGTTGCGAGGGGCGGCGCTTCGAGGGGCCGAGTCAGCTCGGGCTGTACCACTGCGCAGGCAACAGGGGGAGCGAGGGATGAGCTGGGACGCTGCGGCTTGTGGCGCGGGGGCGATACCACCAGAGGGAGGATGAAAGAAAGAGTGGGCGGTGACGTAAAGCGAAGGATTCTGGGCGATACCAAATGGAAGAGGCAGGCGGGGGTGGAAGCCACCCCGGTGTGCAGCATAAACCAACTATTAGGTACCTGTGTAGGCTCCCTCTCCTCCTCATTGGTGCGCAAGGGACTGGGAGCCGCGCCTCTGGGCGGGGCAGTTGTTTAGGATTACAGCATTAGGGGTCTGATCCTGCACACGGCCGCTGGGATGTAAGCGCCACAATTGTTCGAGGGAACATGTTCTCGAATAAGGAAAGGTGACTAAGGAATGGAGCATTTGTGCTGCCGTTCTCACTGGCTCATTGTCACCACTGTCACTATGGTCATGAGAAGCATTAAGAAGAGCCTGCTGGATCAGGTGAAAAGGAACCGCACAAGAGCCCTCTCCTCCTCCAGCAGCTTTTACAGGCTCAAGAGACCTCAGAGATATTAAAACAGCTGATTAACTCTTATGTAACTACAACAAACAACCCACTATAACCTTATATAAATGTTTATTAGTAGCAAATCAGTTTGATGCACAGTTATTAAAAGAGGAATGGAATAAAGAGTTGGATATCTCGACCAAACGATGGGAAACTGTTCACGGCACCCTTTATAGACTCCTTTCAAAGATTCGCTCGGGAGTCATGTGCTTTAAATTTCTTAGGGTGTGTATGCAGCTTCCCTGCAGCGGGCCTTCCAAAGAAATAACACAGCCTATTTAATAAACAACGAAAGCTGGGGAAAATGTCCAGAAAAGGGCAATCAAAATGATCAAGGGGATGGAGCAACTCCCTTATGAAGAAGGTACTTCGGTCATGCCACCTTCTGCTCACCTTTTCTCTGCACTAAAAAGAGGGGACGTGATAGAAGTTGATAAAATGATGCATTGCCATGGGGAAAGTGGATAGAAAAACACCACCCGCTTCTCCCCACACCAACTAGAACTTGTAGACATCCAATGAAGCTGAATATTGGAAGGTTCAGGACAGATTTGTGGAGTTGGAAAGGATCCCCAAAGGCTATTCCAATCCCTTGCAGTGCAGGAACAGTTGTTGTTGGCATCTGTCTGTCTCCAGAGACAACGGAGTGTCCTTACTGGGATGAAGTCAAACCGCTGTGTTAGCAGCACCAAAGGGCACCCTGGGGTCAGTGGCGTAGCATGGGTTGTCAGCACCCGGGGCAAGGCAAGTAATTTGCGCCCCCTAACCCGTGGATTTGCGCCCCCTAACCTTAACCCCAAGATGTTGCGCCCGCTGCGGCCGGCCCCCCCTGCACCCCCCACGCTACGCCACTGCCTGGGGTGCAATACTGGGCAGTGTGTATGGTGGTCCTCAGTTGCCCAAGCACAAAGACCGCCCCCCTGGCCTTGCTGATGTGGTCCAAAGGAAATCCAAGCAATACGTTTGGCACCAGCTTGCCAAACGGTGGCATACAAGGCACCATCTAACCGTCTTAGGGGCTCCACTCTGGATTTGTGTAGGGTTTACTCCTGAGCTCTTTTCATCTCCCGAAGATCTCCTGCAATGGAGGGTTAGGATCAGAGTTTTCCTTCTCCTAGCTGGGCTCCCTTCCCAGGCTGATGAGCCCCATCTGCCCCTCACTTCCCTCTACAGCATGTGCAGAAACCACCTTCTTGACCACAGGACCCACACTGTTGGTCTTGTCCTTTCAATCTACTGGAGCCTGGCTTCACATTGCGCTAAATGTAGTGAAGGGGGGGGGGCAACCTTGTATGTTTATATGAAATGTTACTATAAAGGAATCCTGTGCATCATAAACTCTACTTTTTCCTGAGGAAAAAACCACCACAACTGCAGAAAGGCGACTCCACAAGCCTTCTGATACACTACACTGACATACTTCACACTTTCAGTGAAATAAATGACACCAGGCAGGGTAACTGACAATAGATTCACAGTTTATTCATTAGATGCAGACATTGAGACTACTAGGGAATGTGCATCAGGAGATGAGACTGCAAGGGGCCACAAACATTCCAGTGGAAATCCATATATGTCTTGAGTCAAGTAGCTGTTACATTCTTTTTGCAAAGCTATTCCTGTTGGGGGGAAAGAGCAGACAGATTAGCCAGCAATTATGCATATGCCGAAACTCCAGAAGACCCCTATGGCTGGGGGCAGATCTGAACAACAGAAAAAACAAGGAGTACAGTTTTCTGTTCTTGATTATATCGTGTGTACTTACCTAAAGCCTCCAAATAAAGTGGACAGTCCCTGTACATAAAGACAGCTAAAAAAACAATACCTAGAGACCGGCACTATTACGTATAGCCAATGAAAGAACTGAGTGTTTAGAATTGTCTGTATTTAATGACTTGTCGAGCTCCAGCAAATGAATGTTATCAAACAGTGCCACCTAGAGTATGTAACTCTGTTACTGCAGCCAAATGGAATGCATCCTCCTCATTGACAGCTTTCACTGTGCAGAACTTCAGGAATCCATTAAAAACATCTGTTCTTTCCATCTCCATAAGTCCTGTTTGGCATAAGGAAAAATAGACTCTAGACGGCCATTTACCTAACCCAAGTGCCAGACAGGTAGCCATCAAGATCACAAAGAACTGCAGCCCAGGAATGGATTCTGACTCCGGAGGTAGCGAGCAACTTGACCAGTTGGGTCAGGAAGTGTAGTTTTATTATCTTGTTTTTCTCAGGTGTCAGGTGATGGGTAAAAGGCGCAAAGGATAGCCACCTGACACCCAGGCTCTGCCCATGTACCTCCCCTTCTGATGATGTAGAAATGATGTAGTGATGATGAAAGGTGGGAGGGGGAACTGGAAATGGGGGAACTAATAAAAGTTGGGAGCACCTTTTGGAGGGGTTCGACTCTTCTCTTTGCAAGGGGAGTGCAGACCCTGCTATAGCAGTTTTGCTTACAAATAAAGGTCAGGCTTCTTAGCCACTTTGCTTTAAGTTTTGCCTGGGTCTTGCCTGTTTTCTTGAAATCCTCCAACCGCAGGGAATCCTTTCACCTAGCGGGCTCACGGAATTCCCTAAGGACTGGAGATCAGCCGGTGAGCATTTTGGTTCTTTTCAACATGCAGAGGAAGTCCCTAACTCACCAAAGGTTTGAAACCCATTGGCTACCTCTCTTGGTTTAGCCAGCCAGTCGAAGCTGTTCCCAGGGTGTGGTAGACCTAGCGGGCCCAAGTTAACCATGCCCATTACTTCTAATGCTATGAGAGAATGATATAAGATTGAATGCTATGCTATGCTTTAATGCTATGCTTTGCTTCCTCTCATTAGGGATTTGGGTGGTGCTGTGGGTTAAACCACAGAGCCTAGGACTTGCCAATCAGAAGGTCAGCGGTTTGAATCCCCGCGATGGGGTGAGCTCCCATTGCTCGGTCCCTGCTCCTGCCAACCTAGCAGTTCGAAAGCACGTCAAAGTGCAAGTAGATAAATAGGCAGGAAAGTAAACGGCGTTTCCGTGCATTGCTCTGGTTCGCCAGAAGCGGCTTAGTCATGCTGGCCACATGACCCAGAAGCTGTATCCCAGCTCCCTCGGCCAATAAAGCGAGATGGGCGCCGCAACCCCAGAGTTGGTCACGACTGGACCTAATGGTCAGGGGTCCCCTTTACCTTTGCTTCCTCTCATTGGTGTCCAGGGGACTGGGAGTTTCTCCTCTGGGCAGAGCCCTTGTTTAAGATTACAGCATTCAGGGCCTGATCCTATGCAGCGCTACTAGGAAGTAAGCCGCACAAGTGATCCAGGGGCGCGCACTGTAAAACAGGTGTGTGTAATAAAGAATGGAGCTTTAGTGCTGCCATTTGTCACCTGGGCTTTCACTTGCTTAGTACCAACATGATCATGCCTTGGCCACTTGCAAAATGGTAGTTCCCTGTAGTTCCTTCAGGGAACTGTTTAATATCAGGTGTGAGAGCTATTCTTAGGGCTATGACAGGAGGTTTAGAGCAAGGTTTCCTTAACTTGGGCCTTGGCTGTTTTTGGACTATAACTCCCATCATCCCTGGGTGGCCGGACTAGAAGTCAGGGACGATGGGAGTTGTAGTCCAAAAAAGCAGCTGAAGATTCAAGTTAGGGAAACCCTGAGTTTGAGAGAACCCAATTGTGATCCTCTGTGTTCAGGCTGACTAAAAGGATGGTGGATTCTGAATACTGTAATTACTTTGCAAGCATGTCACTTTGTGGAATTTATTGAGTTGCTCTAATATATAGGGGAAGGCCACCTGCGGGTTCTGGAGCATCAAGAGAGTGTCATTCACAAACATTTTCATGTTGTGTTCTACGCTTCTCACCCTAATCTCTTTTACTGAAGTGTTCCCACAAAGTTTTAAGGAAAGTGCCTCTATAAACACTGCAAATAGCAGTGGGGACAAAAAGAGAAACTTTGGCATGTACCTCAAAGGAGGTCAGTTCTGGTTTTTAGGTACTTTTTATTATTGCATAGATTTCATTTTTATTATTTTGTATCATTCTTATGTATAATCTTTGTTTATATGTTTGACTGCAACCTGTATTTTGTTGCCTTATTAATGAATCTGAATTTGACATCCCTACTGCAGGTGATGAACACACTAAGGGTGACAGGGATATATGTGTGTATGACTCAGACCTGGCACACCTTTGCATCCTCTCATTTCCTTGCATGTGCATTTAAGCCCCAGCTGAAATGACAGAGTAAGGCTAATATTAACAGTTTAACTAGTCATTTGGCCGCCTACTCTATCCCTGGCATAGGCTCCCATTCAGCTGCATTCAGTCATGCCAACCAGAAGGGATTTACTCGGGGGGGGGGGGGAATCAACAACACGGGGGGGGGGGGAGAAGAGTTTGTTGCTTGTGACTTCTTTTATTTAATATGCTGTGTTCTGCGCTCTTCCTTCAGGAAGCTCAACCATTTATAGAGAATTCCCAGGCAATCTACTATTGAAGTGATGATGAGTCTGACCCTTACGTAGCTTTGACAATGTTGCAGCATAAAAAAAAATAAAACCCAATTAAAACAACAACATTCTTATCTCTGGTGGGACTGTGAAACAAGTGGAAGATCATTTTTGGAACAACTACTTTTTGGATTACAAACTAAACACTGGGGAGTGCAGCACCGGGGAATGGGACATTTGGATAAAAGGAAATGAAGAATACTACTGTATGGAACTCCCCGGGGGTTGGCTCTCCAAAGAGAAAGAGAAGAAAATGCGAAAGAACCCAACAGGGAACAAGGATGTATGCAACTACAAACAGAAACAAGGAAGCTCGCAGAGGGGGCCTGGAGGTGACCTGAGAGCCTCAGATATTAGAACACCGGACTGATGAGGACATAATGACATAAGGACTGACATTACCCGGAACCAGGAAAAGGGACGTTGGATAAATCTAGAATGAGAAATGCCTTTTGTAATAAACTTATATTTATGGAATTAGTGTAATACTAATGAAACATTAAGTGATGTTGGAAAGGAAGTAATTGGCTTAAGCAGAAAGGTTAAATATGGTTTGAATTTAGAAATTTTAGAGATTTGGGGATAAGATAAAATTTAATGATATTAATGCAAAAATGAAGTGATTTGGGTAATAGTATGAATTTGCTGAATAAATTTTTAAATGGTAACAAAGAGAGAGGTGAGAGGAAGTCAGGAAAATAAGTAAAAGAACGGTGAGAAATTGAAAGGAGGGATTTTTAAATTTTCTTTTCCTTTTTTCTTGTTTTTTGTGTCGAACTTTTTGGCTTTTGTATTTTTTATTCTTTTTTTTGGTGTTATTTTTTGTTCTTTGTCCTGTTTTTCTTTTCTTTTGTTGTCATTGTAACCTTTTTTCTTGTTAAAATCTAATGAAATATTATTCAAAAAACAACAACAACAACAACGTGGCAGCATCACATGCCTTTAGACCACTCTGAAATGAATGCTGGTGTATGTAACACTGAAAGAAACAGTGGTAAGGCTTTCTGCCCAGTTTATATGGGCTGACTTCCAATATTCCTTCCGGAATTGAGAGAAGCTATAACAATGGCAAGAGGCTATCTGTGCCACTGGTTCCTACACACAGGTGTTGCAATGGTTCAACTCACTCTGTGTTCTCACTCATGCCCTCTGGATGATGTTCCACTATAACTCCCATCATGCATGCCCACTGGTCATGCTGCTGGGGCTAATGGGAGCTTTATTTCAACAATCATCTGCAGGGTATCATGTTGGCTGCCCCACCTGCCCAACTGAAATAAAACCCACTGTCTAACAATATAAACAATAAAAAACAATAATGGAACAATGCACAATAAAAATGCCACGGCAATATTCAGTAACATTTCCCATAAACTAAATAAAAGCAAAGCACATACATAGACAGATAATTATGAAATTATTGTGAGGTTTAATAAGTTAACTGTTTATATTTGGACAACTTTTCTCCTGTACTTTATTGGAAGGAGAAAGATAATCATTTCCTTAATAACAATTTAAACAATTTATTTAACAAGTACAATAACATTATAGCATATGTAGCCATGTTTGTTAACTGATGTGGTTTGCAGGAAGAACAGGCGGAGGAGAAACAGGCTGGTGGAAAGCTGGAAAAGGGGAATCAGGGACTGGAGCAGAGAACTTCAGGGATTCCTGCTGCAGGACTGAAGTTCCGGGTAGAGACTTTATTGTTTGGACAATGCCAGGCGAGCCCTGGGAAGAAGGGCCTGGATGCAGTGAACTCTTTTATTAGTTGACTGGCAAGCAGTTCAAGGTCTCGCCAAGGACTTACAGATCCCAGTTACTATTTCCACACCCCCCCCTTTGGATTTGCTTCTACCTTCAGGTGCCTATTCTGTACAGTTACCGTATTTTCCACTCTATAGGACACACTTTTCCCCCTCCAAAAATTAAGGGGAAATGTGTGTGCATCCTATGGAGCGAATGCAGGCTCCTTGGCTTTAGCGATAGCAACGCGAAGCCTCCGAAGCACAGAGGGAACGCTCCCAGTCCCACCAGGAGATGCTGGGGACTGAACCTGATGCCTTCTGCATGCTAAGCACTTGTTCTACCACTGAGCTATGGCCCTAGCTCACAATATTGCTGTCAGGATAAAATGGAGAAGGTGGAGGCTGAAATGCGTATGCTCTGTGGAGGAAAGGTGGGATAGAAGTATAAGAAGGAATAAAGTATGTAAACTAGCTTATAAGTGAATAAACTACAGTATATTTTTAACTTACTCTCCTAATAATTTGTATATAAATTATAAAAGTGGTATATAAATTTTGTTAAATAAAAAAAAGGAAATGTTCAGATTTTCAAACAGTATGTTATGCCTGAGCCTTCATTGCTGAAACTCCCAACAGCATTTTCATGCTCACAAACACCTGATGAAGGAACCATTGTGACATAATCCATTCAAGCAGAGTGAAGGGGCAACAGGCTGCCAACAGTGGCAGTAGTTGGGGGCTCCCATCTATTAAAAAGCCACAGAAAGTCTTTTCATACTGCCTGAGGAATTAATCCCTTATTTAACATTCATAATTGCTGGATCGATTTAACAGGACTGGAGCTAACATTTGCTTGGATTTGGCACCATTGATAGGGAACTGCCTGCTGCGTCCTCCGCTTTGAGGTCACCCTGGTCTTTGGGCCTCCAGCACCTTCTTCAGCATGTCCAACCCATCTAAGAGGCGTATGATACTGGTGTTCCACTGGGTCAGGAAGAAGCCCCTGACAGAGAAGCCGTGCTCCACCATCTTGGCCAGACCTTCTACCTCTGCACCGGCTTGCAACACTTCTCACATTTCACTCTATTTCACGAGGAGCAAGGCACAACCCGCTCCGCTCAGGAGGTCCTGCAGGCGCAAGGTGCTGCGATTGCCGAATCTCACCGACCCCAAGTTTTTAAGATCCGTCAATGGCAGCATTGGCCGGAAGAGAGCCTGCAGGCGTGGCAAGCAAAAGAAGACTCCAGTGGGAATAGGAAAAGGGGTGAGGGCTAGGCTAGAGGCAAGAAGGCTCCAAAGCTATTTGCGGGATGGGATTGCTTTAAAAAGTGTTGAATGAGTTGATCCATATGGATCAAGTAGGATTTCTCCCCGATAGGCAACTGAAAAATAACGTAAGGAAAGTTAACAACATAATAGAATAACTGAAGGTACACAGTGAAAAACCGGCTGCCCTGATTTTTCTCAGTGCAGAAAAAGCATGACATCATCTCCTGGTTATTTATGAAAGAAGTGTTTGAAAAAATGGAACCAGGTGATGCCTTCTTAAGAGGTATCAACGCTTTACATAAGGAACAATGGGCAAATATTATAGTAAACAACATCATCTCAGAAAAATGCAGTATCATGAAAGGAACAAAACAAAGGTGCCCCCTCTCTCCGCTATTATTCTCACCCTAGAAGCTTTATGGCAAAATATAAGGAATAATGATAAAATTAGAGGAATAAGAGTGGGCAAACAAAATTACAAAATAAAAGCTTTCATGGATGATATTGTCTTAACTCTGGAACAACCCTTAGAAAGTGTACTAGAGCTGTTAAAGGAGATAATTGAATTTGGAAAACTGGTTGGCTTCAAAATAAATAAAGATAATACCAAAATGTTAGTTAAGAACATGGATAATCAACCCAATCAGGGGAAATTACCAGATGGAAGATAGAGAAAAAGTTAAGTACATAGGAGTGTCACTATTAATAAATAAAAATAACATCTATAAAGATACAATGCAAGGACTTGGAAAGAAGTTTAAAAAGATTTAGATATATTGGACAAAATGCAATTATCATTACTGGGGAGAATCTTGGCAATAAAAATGAATACTCTCCCAAAAATGCTATTTCTTTTCCAAACAATGTCTAAAAGAGTGGCAAAAAGATCTGTCTTAAGTTTATTTGCCGGGGAAGAAGCCCAGGATAAAGCCTAGGATTCTTATTGACATAAAAGATAGAGGAGGTTTCGCACTCCCTGACTTAGAATTATATTTTGAAACTGCTTGCCTGTGCTGGATACAATATTGGGTACTGCTGCTAGAAAATACACAGTTGCTAGACTTGGAGGGCCCTGTCATCAAATACTGTTGGCACACTTGTATTTGGTATGGAAAAGCTGGAATACATAAAAGGTTTGCCAACCATGTTATTATAAAAAAACTTAATTAGGGCATGGGAAAAACACAAAAATTTATTAGAAAACAAATCACCAACATGGTTATCCCCAACAGAAGCTGACACAAGAAAAAAAATTAATATGAGGGATAATTTGGGTGCCTATAATGAATTGTTAGGGACGCGGGTGACGCTGTGGGTAAAACCTCAGTGCCTAGGACTTGCCGATCGTATGGTTGGCAGTTTGAATCCCCGCGGCGGGGTGAGCTCCCGTCGTTCGGTCCCAGCTCCTGCCCACCTAGCAGTTCGAAAGCACCCCTAAGTGCAAGTAGATAAATAGGTATCGCTTTATAGCGGGAAGGTAAACGGCGTTTCCGTGTGCTGTGCTGGTGCTGGCTCACCAGAGCAGCTTCGTCACGCTGGCCATGTGACCCGGAAGTGTTTCCGGACAGCGCTGGCCCCCGGCCTCTTAAGTGAGATGTCGGACACGACTGGTCCGTACGGGCAGGGGCAGTGGCGTAGCGTGGGTTGTCAGCACCCGGGGCAAGGCAAGTAATTTGTACCCCCTAACCCGTGGATTTGCACCCTCTAACCCTAACCCCCAGATGTTGCGCCCGGTGCGGCCGGCCCCCCTGCACCCCCCACGCTACGCCACTGGGCAGGGGTACCTTTTAATGAATTGTTAGACTTTTCAAAAGAACAAAAAAATGAAATAAATTGAAGGGATTAAAGAATATGTGTTGGACTGGCTATATTATAACCAAATCAATTCAAAATTTAAGGTAGACAAGAAATTGGGATTTGCATAAAAAACATCACAATTCAAAGAAGAAATATTAAGACCTAGAGTTAAAAATTAATCTAAAATGTACAGAATATTACTCAATTGGGAAACGAAAGAAGAATTTGTGAAATCTTCTATGATTAAATGGGCACATGATGTGGGTCATAATGTTGATTTGAACCTGTGGGAACAATTGTGGAAAATAAACTTAAAAATCACTGCTAGTTATGCGCTAAAAGAGAACTGTGCCTGGGCAATATATCACCCAGGACCTGTCTAAAGATGACCTATGCTGAAAGTGCAAAGAAAAAACCCGGCACATTTTATCATTCATGGTGGTCTTGTAGAACAATAAAAGAATTTTGGGAGAATGGTGTATAACCAACTTAAGAAAATGCTTAGAAGAATGTTTCCCGACTACTCACAACTCTGCGGATGCTGCCTCAACCATGGCTGGTAACGAAGTCGCGGGAACATTCAGCATCCGATATGACTTAGCAGGAAAAAGTTTCAAGGTATAGGAGCATCCCTTGAAAGCTGCACAAGGCGCTCGGGCCGTTTCGGGATTGGCCGGGAGGAGAACCAATCAGAACGAGGGATTGGCTTGAGGACCTTCACATCGGTTTGAAAGCAGAGAATCCCCTGGCGGAGAGAGAACGCAGTGACGCCACTAAGCTATAGAGGTTTAAAAGAAGGGGGGTGGGGAATCCCTATAAGCATTGCACAAAACCCTCGCTTCCGGTTCATATGCGAAGCCCGACGAATGCGGGGCAGAAAGAAAATACGAAGAGGGGTGGGGAGTTCCCTGCGCCTCCCTTCTCCTAGAGAGTGTTTTCTCCCCCATGCCTTTTGCATCGGTATAGGAGCCAACTCCTAGGGGATGAGGTCTCTTCATTCCCCCCCCGCCCCCAACATATTTGAGGGGCCACCCCACCCCACCCCCAAGTTAATGGGCCTCGCTATTCAAATGGTGTGCAATGATTTCTAACATGTGGGGAGAGGCTTATTTAGTTAGCCCGCCCCCACCTCCGATATATTTTATTCAAGCCTCGTGTATCGTCGATTGGGAACCGGAAGTGTAGGTGCAGTCTTCGTCCAGAGCTAAGGTAGCCCTATGGGCCTTTGTAGAAAAGTCCTAAAACCCTAAACGCACTTCCTCGCGAGCAAGCGCAGCTGGCATAGGAGGCTAGGAGGAGCCCGATCCCCTCCTCCTCCTTCTCCTCCGCTGCCATGCCCAAGGTGGTGTCCCGCTCCGTGGTTTGCTCCGACACCCGCGACCGGGAGGAATACGACGACGGCGAGAAGCCCCTGCACGTCTATTACTGCCTGTGCGGTCAGATGGTGCTGGTCCTGGGTGAGCATAGAGAACCGGGGCACGGGCGGCCCCGATCCCGCAGGCAGCGCTTCCCTTCTCCGCTTCCTCCATTTCAATCCCACGCCTTCCACCTACCCGGGGCTCTGGGTTTAGCCGGCGCGGTTCTTTCCCGCGACGACCCTGCGAGGTAGGCTAGGCAAAGGCAGGCAGGCTTAAATTTCAGCGATGCTGCTGTGTCAACGGCCGCTGACTTCCTTCTTCTCCACCCCCACCAAGGGATTCCGGGATCTGCAATTTGTTCAAGGCGCTGCCATCGGGTTGGGGTGCGGGGAGCAAAACCTCAATAATCGGATTGATTTGGGCGCCGCTGGGACATCTCGCGAGGCCTGTTCCCCTCTTAGTGCTATAATCATGTATTTATTTAGCTCGTACACACCGCCCTTCATCCAGAGATCACAGGGCGGTTCACGACATAAAAAAAGCAAAATATGGACCCAGAAATGGTTTGGTAAATATACCCCCCCCACCAGGAGGCAGACCCTGTTTTCTGCTTTCGTGCCCCAATAAATCATAGAGTTTTGGACCCCTTTCTAGTGTAATCCCCTGCAATGCAGGAATCTTTCGCCCAACATGGTGCTTGAAGCCACAACCCTGATGTTAAGAGTCTCATGCTCCACCAACTGAGCTGTCCCAGGGGCTGGGTAGTCGTCTGTCATGGATGCTTTAGTTGAGATTTCCTAATTGCAGAGGGTTGGACTAGATGACCCTTGGGCTCCCTTCCAACTCAGCGGTTCTGCGTGTTCAATCTCTGTCCCTGTGTATACAAATAGTCAGTCTGTTTATTTATAGTTATTCACATGTAAAGTTCATCAGCTGAACTAATAAAAACATGTACTCTTTCATACAAACACTTGTACATTTGCAGAGATACATTGCACACATTCGGTGTGAACAGGCCTATTTGTTCTATGGGGGTGGGACCTTTCTATCTGTATTTTCTACACCACGAGCAATTTTATTGTCCATTGCGTTCAGTGGGACTTAGGTTCACCTAGGAGCTATATATTTAAAGCAGTATCATGCCACCTTAAACAGTCGTATTTCCCCAAGGAATCCTGGAAACTGTAGTTTCCCAAAGGTACTGAGTTGTTAGGAGACACCTATTCCCCTCACAGTACTACAGTTCCCATAATGGTTTAATAATGAATCCCTCTTCCCAGGGAATTGGGAATTGTAGCTCTGGGAGGGTCTCCTAACAACCCACAGCATCTGCAACAATGTTCTGCCTTCACTGTTGGGTAAACATTTGCATGTTTTTAAAAATAATAATAAAAAAATTGTGGGGAAAGGAATAATAAAGACCTGCTTTATAACATGCTGTGAGGGTGAAAGTACATTTTAAATATATGGAAATTTGTATTTTCTTCCCAGTTAGCTTACTAAAAACAGATGGGGCCTTTAACAGGACAGAATTTTGTCCTTATGTGGTGAAAAACTACCCCTAGTCTCTGTGTTTCTGCAGATTGTCAGCTGGAGAAGCTGCCCATGAGACCTCGAGACAGGGCCCGGGTGATTGATGCGGCCAAACACGCCCACAAATTCTGCAACACCGAAGAGGAGGAAAACGTTTATCTCCGCAGGTAGGAAAATCCAGCCTCTTCCACAAAGTCGCTGTGCAAGCATAATGCTTAATCACCCTTGTGTTTCCTGGGCTGCCATTTTTTATTCTACTAGCCTGCATATGGACAGAACAGAACTGAAAATGGTTTACTCAGAAGTTGGGTGTCCTTGCTAAAGGTTTGTTTTCTTACTTGTACAAACCTTGGAGTTCTCCCTTGGCTGCTGATACCTCCTTACTTTGTGTAGATGGGGCCATTATAATTACAGAAAGATTGACACTGGAGGAATCTGTTCGCTGTTAATATATAGCAGGAGGGAGGAATGTTTTTCACCCCAAGCCAGTGATCTTTTTTCTTGCTATTGTTAGGGTTTTGTGTTCAGTTCTTCAGCGCAGAGTATGTGTGGTTAGGGTCTTCTGTTCATACAGTCAACACTATCTCTCTTCCTCCCCCAGGCCGGAAGGCATTGAACGGCAGTACAGAAAAAAGTGTGGAAAGTGAGTATGACGTTATAAGTATTTTGGGAATTTTAGCAGTGTCTTATTTACAATTTTATTTATAAACTGCTTGGAAAATTCTTCAATCAAGCATTATATGAAACTCCTAAATAATTAATTAAAATATTATTTGTACACACATACATACAGGTACACTCTCACACACTCTCACGCTCTCACACACACAAAGGGAGAGAGAGATTCAAGCTTTTATAACTTTGTCACAACTGGAGCAATACCTGACCAGCCAATGTAATTCTATTTAATGTCCAATGAATTAGCAGATCATTCATTCTTTTTATTTTCTTTTTCTCCCCATCCCCCTACTTGTTAGGTGTGGACTTCTTCTCTTCTACCAGCACCAGCAGAAGAACGCCCCAGTAACATTCATTGTTGATGGTGCTGTGGTCAAATTTGGACAGGGCTTTGGAAAAACGAACATATACACCCAGAAGCAAGAGCCACCCAAGAAGGTAGGGACGTGGATTTTATAGAATCATGGCTGCTTCCATGCTGAGAGCTCAAAACTGAGACTGTGGCTCTGAGTGCCTGGCTGTTGCTCAGCTTGAACAGTAGGAGATGGCTGTGGCCTTCAAGCTTAGGGTTGGCAACCTTCTGGGGACAGCATACTAGTGGTGGGCAGGACCAGAGGGCAGGACCAGAGGCAACAAATGTGAACAGTAGGCTCATTTCTATGCACACTTGCAAATCCCCCTCTTTTCTCTATTCAGGCAATCAAGAAGTATGATCAGAGTTCAAATATGCTTTCTAGTGAAGCAAAAAAGCTCAAGGAGGGCTGTGTAATCTGGGGAGAATGCCAAGGTCCAGACAGAAGCACCTGGAGGACAGTCAGCTTCTGTTCTAACGTTGTGAGACTTCACATGATGTAAACAGCACTTGCTGTTTCCTGCCAGCGGGGCAACTGGTGGGGGCTGAAATCCCAACACAGAGATGACCCGTGCCTGGGCTAGGTGGCCCTTTGTTCTTCTCTAGTTCCACCAAAAGGGAATTAATTTCTCTTCCTGTTACTGCTGCTGCCTCTAATTCACAGCACCAGAACAGCCTCTTAGAGGACAGTTGCTTCTACATATTCTAAGCAATGGATGAGGATGAGGAATATGTGGCCCTTGAAATGCTGCTGGACTTCAAATACCATAATCCCTGAGTGCTAGTCACGCTGGCTAGGGCAGATAAGAGCTTGGAGTCCAGCAATATAGGGAAGGCTCCAGGTTCCTTGCCACTGTTCTAAGCCCCAAGTTGATGCACACTTAATTAAAAATATACATGCCTTTGTTTTCAAGGTGATGATGACCAAACGGACGAAAGACATGGGCAAATTCAGTTCGGTCACAGTCTCCACCATTGATGAAGAGGAGGAGGAGATTGAAGCGGTGAGTTTTCTCTCTCCTTACCTGTAGTAGTAGGCGAAATGTAGGCTGCCTTTCCATAGCCATCTTATTTGGCCAGCTAGTTCAGATCAGTGTGTGAGCTGGCCTCTGCAGTTGCTGGCCCTGTTGGGAAGAGCTCCAGTATGGTTAACTGGTTAGAATGTAGGATTATTATTATTTGTGAAAGACAAAAATGTGTTTTATGTTTGAATCAGATGTTTAGACAGGGACTTCTTCATATGCCATTTGCAACTACAAGGACACAATGAGTAAATCTGGTTGCAAAGTCAACAGGGAAAGAGCCAAGGAGAACAGAAAATGCATGCATCACTAGAGTGGAACAGACTGTCCCCCAAAACACTCTCACTACACTTGCGCTACACTGATATTGCTGATTTAGCTCATCCCCATCCCAGAGTCAGTGCCACCGCCCAGGCCGTCACAGCTTTTGGACTCCTTCCTTACTATATCAAACACAGAGTCCACTAGCTTGGCTCCCTCTGTTCAGTGGCCCTCGGCATAGTTGTTTAGAGCACCACTGTGGCCAAAACCAAAGCTGTCAGGTCAAAAAGTCCAGACCTGACTTGAGTCCATTGCGCCAGGTTCCAAGTCAACAAGGATTGCATGGGACCAGATGCTTCATTGTAGTAAAGGTAAAAGGTAAAGGACCCTGGACAGTTTAGTCCAGTCAAAGGTGACTATGGAGTTGTGGCGCTCATATCGCTTTCAGGCCAAGGGAGCCGGCGTTTGTCCACAGACAGCTTTCCAGGTCATGTGGCCAGCAGGACTAAACCGCTTCTGGTGCAATGGTACACCATGACGGAAACCAGAGCACATGGAAACACTGTTTACCTTCCTGCCGTAGCAGTACCTATTTATCTACTTGCACTGTTCTGCTTTCGTAGTGCTAAGTTGACAGGAGCTGGGACAGAGCAATGGGAACTCACCCCGTCGCAGGGAACCGAACCGCCAACCTTCTGATTGGCAAGCCCAAGTGGTTTAGACCACAGCGGCCCTCACTGTAGTATTGACTGATCCTCTCTAGCTGCAGGTTTCTTTCTCTGTGGTAGCTGTCTGTGGGGTCAATGCTGTGCTTGTTGCTGACGACCTCCCAGAAGTTCATGCTAATTGGTTGCTGCACCAGCTGGCCTGGGTGTGCAACTATCTCACACATGGTGATGGCTTTATTCAAGGCTGGCCTCCACTTACTGGCCATTTCTGCCTCTGGTATGCCCACCAGCACTGGCAGCTAGCAACAGGGAGCGCTTCTGCAAAGATTTTGGCCAGGGAGAACTGCATTTGAAAGCTCCCACTCTGCCACAAAGATATACTGCCTCTCAGTCTCAGCTGCCTCTGAGGCGTAGAGAAAGGAGGCACCATGAATACATACCGTGCATGTTATACACCCTTGCAAATAAGCCTGCAAGCTGTTGCAAACTGGCCTCCTGAAAGACTACTAGCCTATGTTTCCATGCTGGCTGCAGAGAAAGGGAAGCTGCTGCAGGTGCAACTGCCAGCAAAGTGGGCTGAATTCCAGGTACTAGCCCCACTCCTTTGCCTCAGAGGACAGCAGTGGGAGCTGTTGCCTGGCATTAGCAAAGTGACTTAAATAACCCAGATGGCCTCCAGAGAAAAAAGTCTTGATAAACACGTTACTGAGGAAACTGAGCAAAAACAGTGCATACTCCAAGGAGAAAGGAATAGGGAGGTTTTGTCTTTCCTTCACTGATGCCTTGTACATAGCTGGGAGACATTCAACTAAACATGCAGAGGAAAAGCTCCCTCAGAACTACACAGCCAATCAGGCCCCTTTCTACCTCTGTGAAGATCATGCTACTCCGTCTGGTTGCTAAGCAGTAGCTTTACCTGTCCTCCTCTTGGCTGGTTGCTTTAACAATAACAGAATTAACCCTTGTTGCAAACTGAATGAACCCTGCTTTGCGCTCCCAACACCTAGTAGGCGGAGACTAAAAGGAAACAGCAGGGGAAGGCCAAGGATGAGGTCTGGAAATACCAAGTGCATCATAATATTTCTCTTCCTGATGCCACTGAGCTTTTCACTGTGATAGCTTTATGCAAGCTGCTCCAAGAGCCTCTTGGATAGAAAGAGTGACTTAAGCACTATAAGTTAATGCTAATCTCTTGCGAAAGAAACTGCCTTCTACTGAGTGGGCTGCCAGAAGAGTAACAAGGCGAACAATCCCTCCACCATGAAGCCCACTTATTCTCATGCACAGAATTCTTGGTTGCCTATGGCAAGGAGGCGAGCTGTTTAATATAAGGCTGGTGTCATACTACATACACATGAAAGCCACTTGGCAGCTGGTGAGGAAGGGTAAGGAAGCATCTCTTGAAGAGCCACAAGCCCATGGAACTATTCTTAACATAGATCAGTGAGCAAAAAATAGAAATAGATATCACTGAATCATAGAGTTGGAAGGGACCCAGGGGTCATCCAGCCCAACCCCCTGCAGTGCAGGAATCTCAGCTAAAACATCCATGACAGATGGTCATCCAACCTCTGCTTAAAAACCTCCAAGGAAGGAGAGTCCACAACCTCCCAAGGGAGACTGTTCCACTATCTTAGGCTGCTCTCTGCAGAGGGTGGTTTCTCATAGGCTGAGCATTCAAGTCTCATCCTCTGTAGCCTCAAATGGTACAGCCAAACAAAAGCTGTAGCACGTTATGCTGCTGAGTAAACATTCTTTAGTATGGATTAGGGAGAGAGTTGGAAAGGACCCAGAGGGTATATGTATCGGCATCCAAGGGAAATCAAGGCACCAGAAAGGGATTGTGAAGTTAGCAGTTGAGGAGTTTAAATACCTTCCCAAAATAGATGGTGGGGTAGGGAGAAAAGTGTAATGCCACTTCCTTAACCTGCAATGTCTTTTTAATGATTTTTTCTGGTGCAGAGTACTACTAAGTGTTGGACTTTGTGTTAACTTCCCTAACTCTCGTGTGTTTTTCCAGCGAGAAATTGCTGATTCGTATGCACAGAACGCCAAGGTGATTGAGAAGCAGCTGGAGCGGAAGGGCATGAGCAAGAGAAGGCTGCAGGAGCTGGTGAGTTGTTCTCTCTCTCTCTCTCTCTCTCTCTCTCTCTCTCTCTCTCTCCTTCCTTCCTTCCTTCCTTCCTTCCTTCCTTCCTTCCTTCCTTCCTTCCTTCCTTCCTTCCTTCCTTCCTTCCTTCCCATTTCATGGATGGGCTAGATGCAATCATTTTCTTTATATGCTAGTAAGATTCACCTCACTGGCTACTTTCAGACAATCACATTTTAGCTTAGGGCTTATCCTTTCTCTGCTTTTCTCAGTAACGACCCACAATTTAAAGCTCCACATGCATGCAAGCAAACACACACCCTGCTTTGGGGGGTTTTCTGGCTCCAGAACTTTCCATGTGAAAAACTGCTCTTTAATGCTCAATTGGAGCAAACGTCAATCCATGGAAAACCCAAATTGACGTTTGCTCCGATTCAGCTTTAAAGAGCAGTTTTTTCTGGGGGAAACATTGGGCAAAAGGAAAAATAAGATACTCAGACACGGAGCATTAAAGCGTGGACATGTGTCTGGAAAGTGCAGGGCAAAAGGTAAGAGGGGATAATCCCTTAGTTAGCTAAGACAGGAACAAGCCTTCTGACTGCACAAGTGAGAAAACTATTAGAATCCCTCCCAGTCCAGACTCAGGGGTGGGAAAACTTTTCCAACCAGCAGACTGGATCCTGGGGTAACCACCATGTCACAATGACATCAGGTGACCCAGTGTTCTTTTCTAGTGTGGCTTGAGTTGAAGTCACTTCCTACAAAGGAAGTTCCCTGTTGATCTAAGCAGGGCTTGAAATCATCACTAATCAGCTAATAGGCACTGGCTTCCAGCAGGGGTCAGCTGCAGCACAGGATTCCACATTAGCAAGTTGTTCTGTTCCAGTGCTGTTAAAGACATTTTCCTAGTCTAGGCAGAAAAAAAAGGGAAACTACAGTTAATTGAATATTTCCTGATATATTCTCTCCTTCTGCACAGGGACGAGCGATGGGGCTGTGTGTGCTCCCACAAAGCTTATTAAGCTGAGATATGGTCATCCAAATAAGCACATTTCCCCTCTTTTAACAGCACATCTTACAAGTGCAGACAGGCATGATTAACTCTACAGATATTTTTGTGCCACCAGTATGTTGCAAAGCATTTGTTCTAGAAAAGCACTGAATTGTTTTATCAAGAAAGGTCTGGAATAGTGCCATCCTGCAGCTAGCTGTCTGGGCTGGGTAATATTCAGACCATTACAGCAGGTTTAGGGAAACCTGTTTCATCTCAAGGGCCAGTGAGTGGGGGCATGGGTGTCTCTGGAGGGAGCTCTTGAGACCTAGATAGAGAGGCATGAAATATCTGGAATTGCTCATGGTATATCCAGGCATGGCGGTATGTCAGATCGTGAAGAAATGTGATTAGTGGCCAGTGAAGTACATATTCAGGAACTCAATATATTATTGATCTAAGGATACTTGGTTAAGCTGTTGAGGAACTTGCTATTCCCTGGAATACAATTTGAAAACTAGCAAAGCGGGAGGTATCATTCCTCTAGTCTTTTGTCTGTGTTTCTGAAGCACCAACATAGTAATTAACAACTGGATTTAGGGATATTCCAAGAATATTTAATAAAATTTAACCCTTTAATTTTTTAAAAATTTTGTTTTAATCAGGCTGAGCTGGAAGCGAAGAAGGCCAAAATGAAAGGAACTCTTATTGATAACCAGTTCAAATAAGGAGCATCGATATAGAGGACTAGCCAAGAAATGTCATTTAGGAAGCAGGGACAGGGGGAAACACAATACCCCTTCGTCCTTTTTTAATCTGCCCTATGAAATCCCTAATTTGCTTTGTTGATTCTACCATGGAAGATGGAACTGCTCCATGGTTTTTATGGATTTTGCATTTTATTCTGCACACCATGTTTTTAATGTATTCGGAAACTTTTTGAGTTATACTTCCATTGAATTTTACTTCCATTGAATTTTACTTCTTCCACTGCAGAGCTGAGAGGTATTAGTTTGCTTCTGTTATGCAGTGTTTTTAAATTTTTATAATTTTCATATGTACGTAGAAATTTTACATATTGTAAGCATTGTGTTGCCGAGGCGGAAACAATGTGTACAGAGAAATAAACCCCTAACAAGTTGTTTTTATGTGGCTTATCATTTCCAACCCACCCATGTCTCTTGACATAAAGTTAAATTTCTTTATTACACGTGTATTCCACCGTTCCTTGGAGAGATCAGAGGGGATAATCTGGAGCTCTCGCGCAGTCTTCCACCCAGATATTGATCACACTAAAAGCCATACTACAGGTGGCATCAAATGTGACTCGACATTTATTATGCAGGTTTTAAAAATGCATAGGGAGGGAATTTAACCATTTCCCCTCCGTTACCACAATATTTGCTTTGGGGGAAATCTCACTGTCATGCAAATGGGGAATTCCCCTTTCACCCCAAAGCAAATAACAGTGCAATGCTGCAATAATGGAAGAAAAGGGTAAAAGCCCTTCTCTGTACCTCCTTTGATCCTCCCCTCTATAGCTGCTTCAATCTACCTTTTTAGGGGAGGAAAAAAGAGAAACCGTGCAGGTCAGATGCCCTCCGGATTTTGGGAGCTCAATTTCCATCAGCCCCAACCAGCATGGCTAGTGGTCAAGGAAGATGGGAGTTGTAGTCTAGGAACGGCACCCTGGTGTAATAGAGGTGGAGATGCAGTGTTTCTCTGGAGCTTTTGTATAAAATCCAAGTTTTCATTAAGCAAGAGAGTGATTTTGTTGTAGTAGTAATGATGTTTGGCTTGCTAGGGGCCTCAAACTACAGCACAGTGCTGGCAAAATCCAAACCAAATAGCCAAGCCAAGCAGGAAGTGATTGGGTTCACCTAGGTTGTTAACTAGGGACCAATCAAAAGTTTGTGTTCCATGAATGGAAGGAGAGTCCCACTCATGGGAGGGCTCCTGTGAATGGGCAAACAAATCAGAATGATTGCTCAGTAGACTCTAGGGTTGTTGTTTTTAAAGCCCTGTGTAAGTTTCTTGCAAAGGACATGGGTGGCGCTGTGGTCTAAACGACTGAGCCTAGGGCTTACCGATCGGAAGGTCGGCAGTTCAAATCCCCGTGTTGCTCAGTCCCAGCTCCTGCCCACCTAGCAGTTCAAAAGCACCCCAAAAAGTGCAAGTAGATAAACAGGTACCGCTCTGGCGGGAAGGTAAACGGTGTTTCCATGTGCTGCTCTGGTTTCGCCAGAAGCGGCTTAGTCATGCTGGCCACATGACCCGGAAGAACTGTCTGCGGACAAACATCAGCTCCCTCGGCCAGTAAAGCGAGATGAGCTCTGCAACCCCAGAGTCATCCGCAACTGGACTTAACTGTCAGAGGTCCTTTATCTTTTTTAGGTTTCTTGCAAGCAAATAGTGCTGCATGCTCAATGAAAAAGTTGTCCAGACAGACCCCCAGTTCTTATCAGCCATACTAACATTATGTTGTACATCACCCTGAGTTCCTTTAGGAGGGCGGGTTGTATTTAAAGGAAGTATTGTTATTAATAAAAGGGACGCAGGTGGCGCTGTGGACTAAACCGCTGAGCCTCTTGGGCTTGCTGATCGGAAGGTTGGTTTGAATCCCCACCCGTTGCTCAGTCCCAGCTCCTGCCAACCTAGCAGTTCGAAAGCACCCCAAAAAGTGCATGTAGATAAATAGGTACCACTCTGGCGGGAAGGTAAACGGCGTTTCAATGACCTGCTCTGGTTCACCAGAAGCGGCTTAGTCATGCTGGCCACATGACCCGGAAAAACTGTCTGTGGACAAACGCCGGCTCCCTCAGCCAGTAAAGCGAGATGAGCACCGCAACCCCAGAGTCATCCGCGACTGGACTTAACTGTCAGGGGTCCTTCACCTTTCTTATTGTTATTAATAGTAATAATTTTATTATCATGAGACCATCATATGATCAGGGAGAGTGGGAACAAACATGAAAGCTTTGCCCCCTCCAGGACTCCGGGAAAGTGACCATCTGTGGCTTGGAGCCTGCTCTGCTCCTGTTGGGATTCCAAGGTGATTAGAAATTGGGGTTCTACAATGTGTTTGAAACTCCATTGTTCTAGGCGCATTTTGCGACAGAGAATTTCGTTAGCGCAAGCAGTTTCTGAGCTCTGGGAAGTACTGTGCCTCAGATTTCAGATTAAAACTGCAGTGTGGAAGGAAAGGAGGAGCTTTTTCTGCCTTCCCACCTCCAGCTGCTCTCTGAAGACTAGAGAAGAGACCCTTTTAAGAATATTAGGGGGGTGGGCAGGGGAAGGACTAGACCATGTGAAAAATGAACATAATATTTCAGCTGCAGTTCATTTGTTTTCAGCTTTGTATTTTGTTATTTAAAAAGTGTGCCTAGACATGCCGTTGCAGCGCCCATAACCTAGGTTTAAGGTGCCTTTATTCATTTATTTACTGCTTTATATTTTTAATAAAAATATCATACTGTAGTAGTTTACAGCATATTAAATCATCAATAAAACAATAGCCGTGTGATGTTCCTCCAGCCTCATGAGGAGCCTCTTCAGTAGGGCTGGGTGAGTCTGGGCCTCAGTTTTTTACACTGGTTCTACATGGTGTGGGAAGCGTGAGGACATCGCAACTCAGGGAGGGCATTGGGCTGCTGATGGGACAAGTGTTCTTGTCCCCACTTGTGTGTTATTTATGAATACAGTGGTGCATCGCAAGACGAAAAGAATCCGTTCTGCGAGTCTCTTCGTCTAGCGGTTTTTTCGTCTTGCGAAGCAAGCCCATTGACGGCTTAGCGGATTAGCGCTATTAGCGCTTTTAGCGGCTTTTAGCGGGCTATCAGCTTAGCGGATAAGCGGCTTAGTGGCTTAGAAAAAAGGGGGGAAGGGTTTTTTCCCACAGGAACTCGCAAGACATTTTCGTCTTGCGAAGCAAGCCCATAGGAAATTTGTTTTGCGAAGCACCTCCAAAACGGAAAACTCTTTCGTCTAGCGAGTTTTCCGTCTTGCGAGGCATTCGTCTTGCGGGGCACCACTGTACAGTGCCAGAATTGTTGTTGGCATCTGTCTGCCTCTCTGAGGCACAAGCATGGGCAGTGTGTATAGAGGTCCTGGGCTGCTGAGATTACAAAGACTCCCCCTTTTGCATCGCTGTTGTTATACAAAGGAAAGCAGATCAATACATTTGGCACCAGTTTGGCTGCAGAAGTTGCCAGAAGGATGAGTACAAGGTGCCACCTAACTGGTTTAGGGACTCCACTCTGGATTTGTGTAGGGTTTACTCCTTAGACTTTTTCTTTCCCTAAAGATGTCTTGCAATGCAGTGGGTACAGATTTTGCCTCAAGGTTTACTCCCGAAGCCTTTCTCACAAATGAGTGCAGTCATACATCTTGTTATGTTCGGTTCAGGTTACATCTTTTCAGGTTGTGTCCCGCGTCGACCCGGAAGTACTGTGCATGCGCAGATGCTCAAAATGACATCACGCGCATGCCCAGAGGCGGCGAATTGTGATCCACAGATGCGGGTTGCATTCTGCTCATATTGCGAACAGGGCTCCGGAATGGATCCCGTTCGCAACCAGAGGTACCACTGTATGGCTGCAAGGCAGCAGAGGTTTAGGATCAGAGTTTTCCTTCTAGATGGGCTACCTTCCTAGGTTGACATGCCCCACCTGCCCCTCACCTCCCTCCACAGCACATGCAGAAGCTTCCCTCTTGACTGTTGGACCCACTACTGGTCTCATCCGCTCAATCCGTTGGAGCCCATCTTCGTATGCAGGGGAACTCACCTAACTCACTGAAGGTTTGAGACGCATTGGCTACCCTCGCTGGATTTAGCCAGCCAATTGAAGCAGTTTTCTGAGTGGTGGCTGCTGTTGCATGCTGATAGCCACAGGTGAGAGCTGAGTGCAGGGTGGGGATCAAAGGTGGACAAACTCCCCAATAAGTTGCATGATGTGACATTTGCTAGAGGTACTATCCCTCCCCTAACATCCCATATACTCCAGTGCCAGAATACGGCTAATGTGGTCTTATCCCACCCTCCAGGGGAAACAAAATAAAAAAATTCCTTCCAGTAGCACCTTAGAGACCAACTAAGTTTGTTATTGGTATCAGCTTTTGTGTGCATGCACACTTTTTCAGCACACAAAAGCTCGTACTAATAACAAACTTAGTTGGTCTCTAAGGTGCTACTGGAAGGATTTTTTTTATATTGTTTTGACTATGGCAGACCAACACGGCTACCTACCTGTTCCTCCAGGGGGTTCGTGGTGTTGATGTGTGTTGTTCTCCTCTACCCCTTTATCTTCGCAATGACCTGTAAGGAAGCTTAGGATGAGAAGCAGACTGGGCCGATGTCTCTGAGCTACAGTGGTGGCAGGTACCCAAATGCAACTGATGGGGCTGAGAGCCCTACAGAAGGTGAAACCAGAGCCAATGGTTTTGTCTCCAACTACTTCTGTGCAGAGTTCTGCAAGGGACAACACTGAGACTAAGGAAGAGAGGAAAAATAGCCCTTGCTAGACCTGGACTGGATATAAATTCCCAGCTGGGATGGCTCAGTTGGTAGAGCATGAGACTCTTCATCTTAGGGTCATGGGTTCGAGGCTCACATTGGGCAAAAGACTCCTGCATTGCAGGGGGTTGGACTAGATGACCCTCATGCCCTTTCCAACTCTATGATTCTAAGAGAATAGGCAGGTAGGGACTTCTGTTGGGGTAGTGCTCCATTTATTCTAGTGGACCAGCCTCTAGTTCCAAACTCTTGTAAAATTCTACTCCCCCTCCTGATAAGACAAACTTAGTGGTCATCTAATTGCTCCAGCTTTATCGCTGGAACAAGATTCAACCTAATTATATCTAACTAATGCATTGCTGCCTCGCACCTACTGAGATAAAAGGGCAGGACTCCCACTTATGAAGTGGGAAGTGATCCAACAGGTCTCCTGTTACAATTCTGCCTCCTCCCATCCTTTAACTATCCAGCTCCGCTGCTGTTATGCTGTTGCGGCAGCAAAGCTGAAGGGAGTTGTTAAAACAGTGTGGAGATACTAGCAGGCAGGAGTCTTCCAAATTAGAACATATCACCTTGTTTAACCAAAACAGAAGGCTTGCTAGCAAAACACCAAAGAAAACTAGACCGCAGCAGAGGAAATTAAATGCAAAATATTTGTAGTAGCTTCTCTAACACACGCTTTGGCAGATAGGTTATCTTTTAGCGGGCTTCAGAGGATTCATAACAAATGGCAGTAGTTTAGAGTCAGAACAGGTCTCTGCCTTCTGGGCGAAAGAAACAGCATTGAATCCAGGGAACCAGGTCACTGCAGGCATTTAACAAATGCCTGGGTTGAATGTTTATATCAGGCTGGGCCAATTGCGATCATTCAGAGATTGCTGGCCTTCCACTCCCATCAGCCCCTTCCCCCGTACCCAACGGTCAGAGACTATGGAAACTGTAGTCCAGCAACATGTGGCTAGCTTGTATGCAAACTGATGCAGCGCTGTGTTGCCTGCTTTAGAAATTGTTAGCAAGTTTAGGATGCAAGGCAAGGCAACTCTGCTTTTGAAAATGGTTTGGATGTTAATCTTAAGAGAGCGGTTCCCAGCTCCTTCGCTTGGCAAAAGCCTCAGCAGGCCTACTCAGAGAGAGTTTCCCAGACAGGCGTTCTGATGATGACATAAGCAAAGGTGGAGCTTTAGTTAATCAAGTAAAAAACACTTCCTGGCATCTTGAATATCCTTAAAAGGAAACACAGCAGCAGGGAGGGAGGGGACACTGTAATGGCCCATGGGTGACCTTCAGTCAGGTGACAATTAAAGGGCAAAAGAGAAAGGGGAGGGGGAAGTAAGCACTTTTCTGCTGCTGAAGGTCAATCTCACAACCGTGGAAGTCAAAAGTCTTCATTCAGTTGCTACAGAATGCTTGATCTGCAGTCTCTGACAGGCTCAGCTACGTATTTTTTCCACACGCATACTGGTAGCAGGGAGGTGTCACTCTTTGCCTGAATCTCTGACCAATTATGCTGCAATGAATTTGGGGTGTTTTTCTGAGTCCTCTCTAGTCCCATGTTTTATACCTGAAATATTATTTCTGTGCAGGAAGGAGTGTGGACAGTTCCTTGTCTATTAAGTATATGCTTTGTAATGTAAGCTCTGCACAATGAGTGGTCATGGGAAGAAATAGCTGGAGACTCTAATGGAAGATGAGTAGAAGGGGAAAGACCTCCCCTCGCCCCTCTGCCACATCTGGCTGGATGAAATGCCAGAAAGGTGTGTCTGCCTGAAAGAGGGCAGTCAGGCTTGGGACTGGAGCTGAAAAGAGACACAGAGACCCAACTCATTGTCAGGTGAGTTATGTCTATGTCAGGTGAGGTAGCAGCTGGTCAGGCTGGGCATTGGCCAAGTGTCTCTGAAAGGTCCAGTCTCACTGGCCCAGCCTGGCTGTGTCACCGCTCCCTGCCAGGCTCTCAGATGGTTGCTGTAGTGGTGAACTGGGTGGGCAGTAGTACTACTTTTGAATGGGAGCCCAACCTTGAATAGACGAGGGCATTACATTTTGGAGGAATTAAGATGGCCGCCATCCCCCACAGTCAGGAGCCACGTTGGTATGGTTGCAGCCCACAGCTAAGTGGCTGCATGGTGAATGGCAAGGTGTTCAGCGTGTGAGATTTCATCACAGGCAACAAACTCGCTACACATGAACAAGTTACAGTATGTACAAATGTAGACTTGCCATGGACAAATTTAATGATATTTGGAATTCATTTTTATAAACACCATACTAGATTAAGGTCTGGTTGACTACAATAACAAGTCCCACCCTTTTGGGGGGGTAATGTAAGCAATAGGGACGCAGGTGGCGCTGTGGGTTAAAGCCTCAGCGTCTAGGACTTGCCGATCGAAAGGTCGGCAGTTCGAATCCCTGCGGCGGGGTGCGCTCCCGCTGCTCGGTCCCAGCGCCTGCCAACCTAGCAGTTCGAAAGCACCTCCGGGTGCAAGTAGATAAATAGGGACCGCTTACCAGCGGGAAGGTAAACGGCATTTCCGTGTGCGGCTCTGGCTCGCCAGAGCAGCGATGTCACACTGGCCAAGTGACCCGGAAGTGTCTCCGGACAGCGCTGGCCCCAGGCCTCTTAAGTGAGATGGGCGCACAACCCCAGAGTCTGTCAAGACTGGCCCGTACGGGCAGGGGTACCTTTACCTTTACCTAATGTAAGCAATATCTTTTTGTTGTTGTTGTTCTGCTTTGTTTTCTACATGGGTACTATTTCTTGTTTCTTCTTCTTTTTTGTGTCTTATCTTACTCTGCACACTTGTAATTTTGTACTTTTTATTTTTCAGTAAGGAATATAAGCGCTCTGTTTCTTACACACACACACACACAGAGAGAGAGAGAGAGAGGGGGGCACCATGCTGAAAGTCCCCTTAAGTCTGACCCAGGTGCTCCTAGAAACCTGGGGTTGCATTCAACTCACTTTTGCTCAGAGTAGTAAATTGAAGTCAGTGGCCACGACCAACTAAGGTCCATTAACTTCAAAGGACCTAGTCTAAGCCGAAGTTAGTCAAATACAGCAGTGTTACTATTATGAGCCTCCCATGCTGCACTCAGCCCATATATATGACTAATTAAGCCTTACATCACAGAAAAAAACAATACTGGCAGGCTTCCAGTGACCTTCACTCCAAGGATACGAAACCCAATATATTTGCTGGGACTCCTGAGATCTCTTAGCGCTCAGAGACTCAGGTGTGCTCAGCAAAATTTGTACCACTTTGGGAGTATAGGGATGAGGTGGGCTATATATTAGAATACTCCCCTCATCCAAACAACAACAACCCAGCTCCATGCATGAACAAAAACCATACATGAGGGCAGCCTTTGCCACCCTGGTGCTTTCCAGATGATTTGGAATATAACTCTCGTGAGACCAAGCCAAGGGGCAATCAAAAAAGAAAACGGCCTTTTTTTACAGACATACTCTACATTCATTTGCTGCCAATCCTGTAGCCTAAAAACATAGGCGAGGTAGAAAATAAAAACAAGGCAAGGGGCACTCCAGGAATAGTTTTATTTGAAATAACGGTTATTCTGTATTACTACACTCAGTTTTTAACATAGAACTGTCATGTACTGAGGGCAGTAGTTCAGTGGTAGAACACAAACAGACAATTGATTGATGTTGATTTTTACACCACTCATGGCCGGGTGTAGCTCCAATACGACATACGAAGGTTTTGCTGTCCTCCCTGGGAAATTCCCTCTAGAATTGCCTTTTATTTGCTCATATGAGTTGAGGTGATCAAGTGTGGGCTGAATTCTTTACAATTGGTGGGGGTTAGGGGACATTGTGCGTGAATTTGTTTTATGTATGTAGATCTGTGCATGCTGCAGTGCTCAGCAGCAAGGCTCTATTCCGATGGCATGAATATCACGACGACCAGTAGATTATTATCTGCTGCAGCCTTCATCCGCCTTCACAGCCGTTGTAACATACCGCTTGTTATCTTCTGCCTGTTCTGCTGTTCAGGACTTCTTGGATCATTCTTGGTCTAGCTCCTCCCCTTTGACCTTACCGCCTTGGGTGACCCAGCTGGGAGTATGAGACTCCCAATGGCTTCGCTCACAAGGGTCATAGGAACGTGCAAGCCCACTCACCACAACAAGGTAATGATCCAGTGAGTGAGTCCACCTTTTCTACTCTGCAGTGGCATAGCGTGGGGGTGCAGGGGGGGCCGGCCGCACCGGGCGCAACATCTGGGGGTTAGGGTTAGGGGCGCAAATCCACGGGTTAGGGGGCGCAAATCCACGGGTTAGGGGGCACAAATTACTTGCCTTGCCCCGGGTGCTGACAACCCACGCTATGCCACTGCTACTCTGATTCCTTCCAGATGTTTTGAACTGCAGCTCATAGTCCAAAACTTCTGGAATGTTCCAGCTTAGCAAAGACTGAGCTTGATGGACCAGTGGTCTTCCTCAGCAAAAGGCAACTTCTTTTGTCTTTGGAATTGTGGAAGAAAGGCAGAACATTAATAAAGCAGTGACACTTTAATAATTCCATGTGTTCTTTTGTCTGTGTGTGGTTTTTTAAAAAAATCACAGGTCCTTCCCTACCAGAAATGATTTCTAATGCTGGAGGAAGCTGAAATTCTGAACATTTATTTCATTTTATTTTTTAAAATGATTTTTGTGGTTTATTTATCAAAGTTTTAGATTCTAAACTAAAAGTTACCTGCAGCGCTTTACTGTTCTCAAATAAGGAAAGTTCTGTGCACTGCCAGATATCCTGAAATCATATTGTCTACAAAAGCTTGCAGGCAGGAGGATGAAGAAAATGTAGGTAGGACTCACACTTTCTGAAAGAAACAGCATACCTGACGGTTGGCCTGAACCTGCTGAGCAACTTGTTTGACAGGTAAGCAGCTTTGGAGATAGAGGAAAGTTTCTACATCTGGTTTGGTTTGGCCTAAACCAAACTGCACAGCTGACATGAACACATGTTTTAACAAGATTTTATTTTTTTGTAGCATAGATCGGAACAGATTGTCTTTAGCGTTTGTTTGCTTTTGCACACGTTGACTTGGGATTTTCGGAAAGCTATTATGTCAGGGAGATTTTTCTCATATGCCTCTATGGGAAGGTGTCTTTTCTTCTTATTCTGTGGGACAACATCTGTTCTCTGTTGCCCTGGAACTCCCTGGTTCTTATCACCTTTTGCTTCTTTATGTTCCAATGCACCTAAAACTTCTTGCTCGTATTTTGACCTAACCATATTCTAAAAATGTACTCTGCCAGGCATTTCCTAGATTGTTGACTTTCATCCATTCTGTATTTTAAATTGTTTTTAGGGTCTTTAAAAAAATATGTTTGCTGCCTTGGATGCTTCATTTGAAGTGAAAAGACGGCATGTAAATATATTAAACAAACAAATATCTCAGCCTAAAGCCTGAGGTGGTACAGTCCAGAAAGAGCTGTACCACATTCTATTTCTGAACATACTTTTCTTTTTTCACTCTTACAGTGAAATCCAATTCATGGAGGTACAGGATTGTACCATTAGTCTTCTGGATCTTGTGCACAGTACCTGCTGGTATTGTTTACTGATTTTTTTACATGTATCCAGCTTAAAAGCTCCCTGGACTAGCTGCCTGGACCAGCTTAAAAGCTCCCTAGACCAATCTGTGATAGGACATGGTGACATCTGTTTGATCAACATATAGTTCCTAGTAGTGCTGGCTTTTGCCATGAACTGGCAATTATTTATCCATGTGCTCCTCCCTCCCTCTGTCTTTTTACTGGGCCATGCTCTTAAGGTCAAAGTACTTCTCTGGCAATAACTTTTCAGCCGGCTGCTTGCCCTCCCCTACAGAGCATAGAGATGCATTCTTCACATTGTGTAAAATTCCTGCTCAGCACAAACACACGGTCACTAAAGCAGTCAGCAGGAGGCCTCAAGCACGAAGCAGCAAGAGAAACCAGCATGTTGGACATTTTTCAGATCCTATTAGGACCAAATTACTGTGACGATTTAACACGCAAATCACTGCTAATTAAGGGATCAGAACTGGCATGGAGGGGAGGGGGGTTAATATTGTCCTCTCCCACTGCAGTCCCAAGGAAAACCCCTCCTTTGATCCTAGAGTTTGTTTTGGGGAAAATTACCCCAATGGGTCCCTTTGCACCCATAAATCTATAGGAAGGCAGTGCCAACACTGGAATGCTGGTATCATGGGGCCTGCTGATTTGTCAATGAGGTTTGTGCCAGCTTAAACTCCCACACAGTATACAATGGTTGACTCTTGTTGGTGGCAGTGCAATGGTCAAACTTTAGCCACAAACTATTTTCCTTATTAAAACGGCTAACATGAGAGCTGGAAGCCAGGTAATTAACTTGCAATTATCTAAAAGGAAACTGTGCAATACATTAGTTGTGTGAATGCTTTTGGGCTCCAAGATGAATGTCTTATCACAGAATTGAAGAGTTGGAATGGTCCACGAGGATCACCTAGTAAAACACAGGAATCTTTCACCCAGTGTGGGGCTCAAACCCACAACCCTGAGATTAAATGTCTTCTGCTCTGACCAGCTGAACTATCCCTTCTCCTCCTGTACAAGCCCAGCCGAAATGAATGGCAGGCCTCTAGCACAGTTTCCATTCCCTTCAGAGCTTGTGCAGATGACTTTCCCAACAAATGACCTAGTATCTAACACAACTTCTTGTCCATGAAAGATTGTAAGTAACTATCCCAATTAAAGCACTCTGTAAATAACAAGTAATGAATGTGAAAGAAGCTCCCTTTTAGGTCATAAATCGACTATATACAACTTCCCAAGCTCCTGTGACGTACTATCCCTTCCTGGACAACCTTCTGGGGACCTCGTACTGGGGGGGGGGGTTGGTGCCAGCATCAAAAGTGAGGAAAAGAGCATGGATGTGGCTCTTACCTTTGCACCACCGTTTACTACACTCCAGCCATACAGAAGTCAAAGGTTTCTACAACACACACACCATGCATACCTCTTTCCTGGCAACCAAGAAACCATGCCACAGCTCAAGGACACATTGCAGGCAGACAAAATCACCTGGGGAGTACAAGGATCAGGGCTGGTGAGGAGGTGTGGTCTTGCAGAGGGGCATGTTTGGGAAGAGTCATGAGGCCCTGATAAGAGAAGGCAGCCTGAAGGGCTGGAGGCTCCTGTTGCTGTCCCGCTTTGGGGACTTCTACTGCCAACTATAATTGCACAATAGTTAGTTAGCATCTGAGGAAAGTGGGCAGGGAGAATTGGGGCAGGGAGGGAGTTGCTGGAGGGATGTTACTCACCAGGTAATCCTGGGGAAGTCAAAGATTACTCACTTGAACGTTTTCACTACCAGAAGTAGTTGAGTGAGCAAGTGAGCACACTACTACTACTGATGCACATAGAGACCTACTACTACTACTACTACTACTACTACTACTACTACTACTAGCTTTTATTGGCATAAGTTAAAACAGTAAAATCATACAAAGTCATCCAAATACATTGAAAATCCAAACACATACAATATATAAAAGACTAGATAGCCACCACTGAATAAATCAGGCGACTTTAGATTTAGCTTTAAAGATGTCGGCTAAGTAGCCCTGAAACAGTCTTGGTAGTTTCGGGGGTATCATCCCTCAGGAAATACTGGCTTACAGGCTCTTTGTAAATCGATAATTTTGAGCTGTAAGGGAGTCACTAGGAAGTCTCTGCGATGGGTGTCAAGAAGAGGGCAAACCAAAATGACTTTCACTAGTTTGATTTCCCTCAATTGTTAGGGGTAGTAAGTTAGGTGTAAAATAGCACACTATTTTCCCATTACCACTGTTTCTCCAGGAAAAGAAACTGTTATATCCCAATTTGGCAAGAGATCAATTGGGCTGGAGGAAAGGGAAGAAGCAGCAGGTGCCTAGAGGAGAAAGCTGCTGTGTTGCTCATCTGATTTCAACATATCTGACTCATAAGGGGATATGTTAGTGCTATTTATTAAGCAATTCATAGCCTAAGTGGACACACCTTGATTGCTAAGAGGGATGAGTGAATTTACCAATTTTGGTTTCCCACACCTTCTCATTTGTTTCCACCTGAAGTTCAGTGCTCCATATTTCCACATCAGTTTGAGATTTATTTTTTTTAAGTCCTCATGAAAAATATTAAGCATTTTAATGCAAATTTATCCCAATATACACATTTAGGTATTTTTCCTAGTATACATATTTTTGTGAAGCAATTTTCTCTAATGTAATTCTTTTTGTTTTGTTATTTTCACTAATATATGCATTTTAGCCAAGCATATGCATTTTTGTACACATTAATCGGCTGGAGAACTGGATTTCCGTAGATTTCTGCAGTCTGCATATTATTTCTGAAATGGCAAACTGGGCAGGTTCACTTTTAAATGCAGAGCTCTGCCAATAACAACCTTTCTCGATGCCATCTTGGCCAGAGTTCACATTAAAATGAGAACTGAATCAGATTTTTGCTCCATATCTTCCTTTGCAGCTTTCTTGAGTGTTTTAGTCTGACTGGCATGTGTTTTTGAATTATGATCACTCTCCTTACTTGCCCGGGAGAGAGACTTGAGTGTGTGAATGCACCTGTCCTACCGTTCAAAGATAAAATTAACTGACCCACTCACTTTTGCTCCTGGGCATACGCACTCCTGGCAGATTGGCTAGAAGAAAATGCAGCCCTTGGGCTGAAAAATGTTCCTACCCAATTTATATTTCGGAGAGGATGATGCTATTAACTGTTACTAGACACAATGGCTTTTCTCTACCTATGCTGTTGGGAGGAAGTATGCTTAGGAATGTCAATTGCTGGGAATCACCGAGATAGTGCTATAGGATTCAGGTCCTGCCATTGGGCTTCCCATTGAGGCATCTTGTGTGCCAATGTGAGAATAGCAAGCTGGGTATTTGGCCTGATCCATCAGCTCCTTATATTCTAACTGCTGGGCTGTAGCAGGCAATCTTAGAAGAGGCACCGTTTACCAAGTGTGAGGGAACAGGGGATACCTCTCTTAAAATGGTTCTTCCCATCTGCAGCTTTTGTAAGTATTTATAATAAAAATATTACATATAAACAAACATGCTGCTTGATTAACCATGGTACCTTCTTGGCCATTGTGGGTTTTTAAAAAATAATCTAACTGGTTTATTGATGAAATCTTGCAGTTCTATTGATGACTAGCCAACACGTGGCCCAGCTCTCCACGATATTGCAATCAAGTGACATGGCATAGCTGCTAAGAGCAGACGCAATGAGATCCCTCATTAAAATTTCACCTCTCCTGTGATAGCACTAAATACCCTTGGGCTGTCCACTCTCTGCCAGCCTCCCACATCAGCCATATAGAGCTAAAAGTGGCCTGTTATACAGACTGTTGTAAGAATTACTAGACAACACATGCTCAGCCAAGCATTTGAGCAACAAAAAGACACTACTATTCTTTCTTCTTCTGATGTTGGAGCATAAGTGTTGCTGTTTCTGTAAGCCCAAGTGGCACCACCAAGGGGGGCACCAGCAGTAGGAAACCTGAAGTTTGCAGAAGTACAAAATATATTTACGGAGAGAAACCCTAAGGAGGGGAAAACTCAACAACAATCTGTTGAGGACTGAATGTGTTCACTGCTGGCTGGCTTATCGGGGGGGAAAAAGAAGAGACAAGAAAACCAGGTGGGGAACAGAATGAAGTACTGAAAAGATCATGGCTGACTGATTGGAACAGACACGCTCCACACCTCCAAGGTTTGTTGCAAATCCTACTTGCACAAAATTATGTACAACTACACCTTTAAGTCCCCATCAGCTGGATGCTTAATGTTACCTGGAGTGCATCCCAAAATAGCATTGCAAGGGACCTTACTGGGTTTTCCCCTTGAAAGAAAAAAGTAAGGAATATATTATGTTAGTAATAGTTCTATATGCATTAGCATATATATAATAATGTGTGGAAGTGAAATTGATTACATTTAGTGTGCTATAATTATACCCTCTTTATTGCCCTCTTTTTTCCCCCATGCACTTTTTCTTTCTTCACTTTATTTTTTAAAAAGAAAGGCACTGCCTATTGTACATTTAACATGAAGGATTAATTTCAAGCTCCAGTAGGAAGGTGGTGAATTTGCTGAACTGGAAATCCCAATCCCAATGGCTTCTTTCCAGTCCAAGCTGCAATACATGGCAAAGGAATCTGGGCCTTTTTGGAACGGGCAACCAGGGGACTTCAGCCAGCCATGTAAGCATGATGAAACCGCTGCACAGTTGCAGAGAAGAGGAGGTGGTGGCTGTACAGTGAGGGAGCCATAGCTATGGTGTTGATTCCAGGTCAGCGCACTTGCTAAGCCGGTCCTTGGAACTGAACTCTGTGTTCCAGTTAATGCCTTTTAACAATTATGGTGTCCATGTGTAGCCAAGTACTACACAATGAAACTTTCCGTCACTCAGACTGGTAAAGCAGGAAAGAAAATGGGAAGTGGTTTCCCTAGAGCATGGTAGAAGTATTTCATTCCCATTCCCCCAAGCTGCGAAGTTTGGGGTAGCCTTAGATATCAAATGTGTTTTGCTGTAATTATGTATTTGTAAGTATTGGTTCCAGTGGTTACTTTGGGAAAGTGTATGCTGAGTACATTCATGTGTGTTTCTTAGTAGACTTATGGGGCTCAGTAATAAAATAGCCACATCTTCTTCCAGGACTCTCAAGCAGATTTCTCACTGCCACCACAACCGAGATTTAGCATGCTGTATCCACTCAGTATGATCAGTCCTCAATGGAACATTTGCAATCTTTTCCCCCCTAGTGGGGAATTAAAACAACTAATTCTTCTACAAGCCTTGGGTTTTCCCTAACTTGCCAATTCTTCCTTGTTGTTTCTCCTGTGGCCCTGTTTTAGCTATAATATAATCCTCCCAGCATCTGCATTTACTCTATTGGTATAGAATAGAATCTATAAGTGAAATGAAGTCCTGCCAGTATGCTTCATGTTTGCATTACTAGGCATAAAGTTAAATCTTACCTGTGAAATTTAAAGATAAAAGCCCCATGTTTATTTTCTTCTGTTTACATCTTAAAGCTTTATTTTTTAAAAAAAAACCTCTGTAACAGGTCAATGGATTAGCTTTGCTACTACTTAACAGAGTAGACACTATAATCTGGTGTAGAAGTCAGTGCAATGTTGCCATTGCACATTTTGTCCAACAGGGCCCAAGACTACCCCAAATCTGAGATGCTGTATATTATATTGAGCCATAAAAGATGGGAAAGGGAAGGGTAGCACTTGGGCCAAGCCTATACAATGTTAAGTAACCCCCTAATTTAAAATCAGTCATACAATAAAAAAGGGAAAATACTATGTCCCCCAAACGCTGGAATCATGGTATCAAGAAGGATGCAGAATATAACTTGTGGAGAAGTTTAAACAAAAAGGTCTGTTCAATGTGCATGGGGAGAAAACTATGAATGATTTTCATGCCACCTGGAGTAGCTCCATCATCTATTGCTGCTAGAGGTGAACATAATTGTAACCAACCTGTGACTTGCAGGTATTAACAGAAAGGTGATTTGGGATGAATGAAGATGGCTTTTATATTTTCTCCTGGATCTTGTAACCTTAACTTCCCAATACAGTACGTGAGTAATTCTAAACAGTTGCTTGGGCTATTGCTTTATATTAGTTTTTGCAGAACTAACTAAGAAGTAAAATTATCAATTCCTGGACAATTAGCCGTTCATAAAATACCACTCATTATCCTTCTTCCTGAAGCCAGCATCAGTATTGTTGGATACCTTGCTAAGGCCCACCTGCTTCCAAGTGGCCAATCAGTGCCTCCTCCTGCCACTGCTTGTGTGCTTGGAGAGCAGATTTGGCTCACACTCTCCCTCTGGGTGATTATGCCAGTGGGGCTCAGAAGACAAAGCTATGTAAATTGGTAGAGGTGGCCAGGGCAAGGAGGCGGGTTCACTAGGAGAAGGACCAATCAAGGTCATTTTACTCAAGCCCCGCCCCCAGAAAGCCCTGTAGCAAGCACTAAAGCTCAATGCTTCAAAATATACTGCAAAAATAAAACCACCACCCAGATGCAATCCACATAATACTGGCACCATTGGCAAAATGCTCATCGATTTAACGGTACGACTCAAAGCGGTGGATAATTCAAGTTATTAATGACAGAATCAAAGCACTTTTGTTTCTGTTTTTAAATTTAAATTTTATTTATCTCAAACTTATTTTAACAGAAGTGACTGAACAAAAATAAAGTTTGAGTCCCATTGTCAGGGGAACAACTTGATAAATGGATCAGGCAAGTAGAACTGTGGCCCTCTGCCAACCAGTAGAAACCTCAGTAGGAACTGATAAATAGTTTTGACGCAGTCCATGAACATAACATAGTAAGTGCCATCCGGGAGGGGAGCAGCTTATGTGTATTTCTTGATTTCGTCATACAAGACTAGGACGAAAGCACCACCCATTCCTCTGAGGACGTTGGACCAAGCACCCTTGAAGAAAGCCTTGCCTCCTTCGTCACGGGCAATCTTCTTCCAGCAATCAATTGTACCAGAGTACATGATGTCAGCTAAAGAAGAAAAGAGAAAGAAAACTTGGCATGGGAGAGCAAGTGATTCTTTTGATGCATATTGCAATCCTGCTGTTCTGTTTGGCTTCCACACACACATATTGATTTGTGCAGCATGAATGCATGCAAAACATGAATTTAGGACCAAGCCCCAGGAAGTCTACCATTCAACATGGGGGACGACGACGACGACAGGAATGGAGTAAAGTGGAATCAGGGCTGAGATAAGGAAGGAATAGGCTTAGTTATGGACTAAGTCATTAGCAGGGCAAGGGAACTAGAGGGCTGAGCCAAAGGCAAGAGCGGTGAAGACATAGTACACTTACATCCCACTATCCACCATGTTTACTTTGCGTTCAGGGTAAAAATACCTAACACCAGTGGCAGGCCTACATTAGGGGGTCCCTGAAGCTGGAACTGTTATGGGGGCCCCATCGCAAACAGCAACGAGGTCTGGGTAACTACTGTTACCTTCTTCAATGGGGTTGTTCCACAACAGATCACAATTTTTATTTTTATTTTATTAACTACTGCATCTCAGATTTTGGTTAAAATTTCTGTACTGTGGTACCTCGGGTTAAAAACGTAATTCGTTCTGGAGGTCCATTCTTAAACTGAAACTGCTCTTAACCTGAGGTGCCACTTTAGCTAATGGGGCCTCCCTCCCGCTGCCACCGGAGCATGATTTCTGTTCTCATCCTGAAGCAAACTTCTTAACCCGAGGTACTATTTCTGGGTTAGTGGAGTCTGTAACCTGAAGCATCTGTAACCTGAAGCATCTGTAACCCGAGGTACCACTGTACTGGATTATCTCACGTATCAAAGTCACTGATGTGAACAATTTTTTCCTATGCCTTATAGTTTTCCAGTTGTGGAACTCAAAATAGGTCTACTAGACCCAAAAATTTTAAGCAACGTGGACTAAAGTAACTTCTGGGACACTTCTGGATTTAGGGGCCCCGAAATTTAAGCTTCATTAGTTTTATGGTAGATCTGTCCCTGTCCAACAAACCTACTGCTGGGATAATCTGCAGCAGTTCACCAGAAGGGTAGGAAGTGGAACAAAATTCTCCCATTGGCTGAGTGTGCTAGCCATTCAAGGCCACTTATTACCACATGTAGCCAAACAGAAATAAGGATCTAATACTGTAGCACATATTTAAAGGGAAAAGAGTGCCTAGGAACATAGGAAGTTAGTAAAAGTAAAAGGACCCCTGACCATTAGGTCCAGTCGTGACCAACTCTGGGGTTGCGGCGCTCATCTCGCTTTATTGGCCGAGGGAGCCAGCATACAGCTTCCGGGTCATGTGGCCAGCATGACTAAGCCGCTTCTGGCGAACCAGAGCAGTGCATGGAAACGCCATTTACCTTCCCGCTGGAGCGGTACCTGTTTATCTACTTGAACTTTGTGGTTTTGAACTGCTAGGTTGGGAGGAGCAGGGACCGAGCAACGGGAGCTCACCCCGTCATGGGGATTTGAACCGCCGACCTTCTGATTGGCAAGTCCTTGGCTCTGTGGTTTAACCCACAGCGCCATCTGCATCCCTTGTATAGGAAGTTGCCTTGTACCAAATTAGATCACTGGTTCACCTAGCTCAGCGCTGTCCACACTGGCTGTCCTTAGTTCTCTAGGGTTTCAGTCAGGAATCTTTTCCAGCACTACCTGGCGATCCCAGGGATCAAATGCATGCAAAGTAGGCATTCTTCCACAGAGCTACAGCCTTTCGAGCCACTCATCTTGCCAAGAATGATAAAATGTGTTTTCCTTTAGTTAATCGCCACATGTTTGGAATTTGTATAGATTCCAGTGCTTGTGGTCTGTACAAATTGGAAGTACTTATCAAAAGTACCCTGTAGTGGTAAAGAATGCTTTCCCTCTTAAACTATCCAACCCTCTAATTATTCTGGAAGCTTTTGAAAGGGAGAAATGGACAGATGGTAGGAGCTTGTTTTAAATGGTGAAACCGAGATGCATGAGTTTACTTGACTTGGTCATGCAGCAGGTGAGCTGGATGACCTTTGGGTAATTTCCAGTTATGTATTTAACAAATATTCACTGTTTAAGACTGGGAGATATCATATACACATGATGTATCTAAAGGACATTTAGCCCACCTGCTCTCACACAACACAAACCCCCTGGCTCTCTATTGCTGCAGAGATTACTAAAGGAGCAAAAGTCAGACCAAAGAGACAGCTTTACCCAGTGTCGTAGTGTGGGGGGTGCAGGGGGGGCCGGCCGCACCGGGCGCAACATCTGGGGGTTAGGGTTAGGGGGCGCAAATTACTTGCCTCGCCCCGGGTGCTGACAACCCACACTACGCCACTGGCTTTACCCTGGCTTCCAGAAGTCTAGCATCTTCCTCAAATTTCTAGGTCTTGCATTTCTCCTATAGGATTTCTTATTTTGAAGTAGAATTGGTACACTTGCAGCTAACATGACAGACCCATCAGCCAAGAAGCAGTCCATTTTATGCCTATGCTCAATCTATTCTAATAAAATTTAGAGACACTCCAGAAGGCAGTGTGGCTCTTTTTTCTTTTATAAACCAGTCCCTCTGTCCTTTAGCAAGAAACATCCCTTCCACAACACTCCGTTTACCTGCATGAACTTTCAGAACAAAGTTGGTCATCTACAAGAATTGCATGCTTTTGTCTGAAACAAGCTCTAGCTATGATTTCCACCAAGGAAAACCAGGTAGTAGAGCCAAGCTTGAACTTAAGATATTATCATCAGCAAGAACCAATAATACATAGCTAGAAGGGACACACTTTCAGTCTGGTAAAGTAGACAATGCATTGTGCCCCCAAAACATGTCTGGTAGGTAAAGGGAAAGGACCCCTGGACAGTTAAGTCCAGTCAAAGGAGACTATGGGGTTGCGATGCTCATCTCACTTTCAGGCTGAGGGAGCTGGCATTTGTGCAAAGACAGATTTCCAGGTCATGTGGCCAGCATGACTAAACCGTTTATGGTGCAACAGAACACCGTGATGGAAGCCAAAGTGCACAGAAACACCACAGTGGTACTGTACCTATTTATCTACTTGCACTGGTGTGCTTTTGAACTAGGTTGGCAGGAGCTGGGACAGAGCAACAGGAGCTCACTCAGACATGGGGATTCAAACTGCCAACCTTCTGATCAGCAAGGCCGAGAAGCTCAGTAGTTTAGACCTTAGCACCACCCATGTCCCTGCTAGGTATACAGCCACAGGTCCCACATATGTGGGACTGTGCAGACATCACAGAGGTGGCAAAAAGATCTAGCAAAACCACCAGCTGGGCTCTCTGTGCTCCCTGCAGCAGCTTTGATACTTACCACCTTTGCGACCAGATTGCATCATCATACGCCGCCGAACTGTATCAAAGGGATAAGAGGTCAGGCCAGCAACAGCAGTAACCGACTGAGCAATCATCCAGCTGATCAAGATGTGTGTGTTCTTTGGATCAGGAAGCATCCCTGCGAAGTGAAGAAATCAGAGATAAGGGGAATGCTTTTCTTGAGCATCCATACTTCCAAACTTTGAATGGGAAGCCAATAAAACTACCAAAAGGCCCCAGCAAACCCCCAAGAAAATTACCTTTTGCAGTATCGTAGATACCAAAATAAGCAGCTCTGTAGATAATGATGCCTTGGACAGAGACGTTGAAGCCTTGGTACAGTCCCCGAAGGCCGTCCGACCTGAAGATTTTGACCAGGCAGTCTCCAAGCCCCTTGAATTCACGCTCAGCCCCAGCTTTTCCCACATCAGCCGCTAGACGGGTTCGGGCAAAGTCGAGAGGGTAGACAAAGCACAGAGAGGTAGCACCAGCAGCACCACCAGATGCCAAGTTTCCAGCAAAGTAACGCCAGAACTGGGTTCTTTTGTCGACGCCACCCAGGAAGATCTGCTTGTATTTGTCTTTGAAAGCAAAGTTGAGGGCCTGTGTGGGGAAGTATCTGATAACGTTGGCCAAGTTGCCACGCCAGAAGGACAGGAAACCTTGCTCTCGAGGGATCCGGACCACACAGTCAATGATGCCCTTGTATTGCTTGTCTGCTGTGATCTGCATACTCGCATGTTGCACCTGCCAAAATGGAAAGTGGACATTAAGTCTGGCTGCATAGTCAGTGACGTAATCCATAGCTAAGCCATAGCAAACCATAGCTGATGTTAACTATGGTTCATAAAAGTTAAAGGTACCCCTGACCATTAGGTCCAGTCGTGGACGACTCTGGTGTTGTGCGCTCATCTCACTCTATAGGCCAAGGGAGCCGGCGTTTGTCCACAAGACTAAGCCGCTTCTGGCAAACCAGAGCAGCGCATAGAAATGCCGTTTACCTTCCCACTGGAGTGGTAACTATTTATCTACTTGCACTTGACGTGCATTCGAACTGCTAGGTGGCCAGGTGCTGGGACCGAACAACAGGAGCTCACCCGTTCGAACTGCCGACCTTCCAATTGGCAAGCCCTAGGCTCTGTGGTTTAGACCACAGCGCCACCCGTGCCCCATACCATGGTTCATAAGCCATGAGATGTCTTGCAGACTATCATTTCAACCATGACTTGCTATGCCACAACTGGATTTATCTCTCTGTAGTCTTCTCCTTAGGCTCCTAAATACTATCCCCAAAACCCTTTCACTGTCAATGCCTCAATGTTCATTGGCAATGTGGCTCTTCCCGAGCTTAAGAAATCTAGCATAGTTGCTCATTTTTCTCCAGAATATGGACCAAAGCTCTAACTTAGCCCGGGGGGGGGGGGGGAGAGGAAGGGAGGTCCTGTGGCCCTTCTAGATATATAAAGGTAAAGGGACCCCTGACTATTAGGTCCAGTTGTGACTGACTCTGGGGTTGTGGAAGTCATCTCACTTTATTGGCCGAGGGAGCCAGCGTACAGCTTCCGGGTCATGTGGCCAGCATGACTAAGCCGCTTCTGGCGAACCAGAGCAGTGCACGGAAATCCATTTACCTTCCCACCGGAGCGGTACCTATTTATTTACTTGCACTTTGACGTGCTTTCAAACTGCTAGGTTGGCAGGAGCACAGACCTAGCAACCGTCGACCTTCTGATCGGCAAGTCCTAGGCTCTGTGGTTTAACCCACAGCGCCACCCGCGTCCCTTTCTCTAGATATATAAAGTAAAGGTAAAGTGACCCCTGACCATTAGGTCCAGTCATGGCCGACTCTGGGGTTGCAGCGCTCATCTCGCTTTATTTGCCAAGGGAGCCCGTGTACAGCTTCCGGGTCCTGTGGCCAGCATGACTAAGCCGCTTCTGGCGAACCAGAGCAGCGCACGGAAACGCCGTTTCCCTTCCCACTGGAGCGGTACCTATTTATCTACTTGCACTTTGACATGCTTTTGAACTGCTAGGTTGGCAGGAGCAGGGACCGAGCAACGCGAGCTCACCCCGTCATGGGGATTCAAACCACCGACCTTCTGATCGGCAAGTCCTAGGCTCTGTGGTTTAACCCACAGCGCTACCCGCATCCCCTCTAGATACGGTATATACTTAAACATATATTTTAAACGATAGAACAATCAGTATCAAGCTATGTGAGAAAACATAGTACATCATTCTTTACACACAGAATCAGAGTTGGAAGGGACCCTGACAATAGTTGAACCCCCTGCAATGCAAAAATATGCAGGTGTCCCATACAGAAATCAAACCTGCAACCTTAGCATTATCAGCACCATGCTCTAACCAACTGAGCTGTCTAGAGACACTGGAAGTTACAGTTTAAATACTCAAATACAGGCACGTCACCCATGTAATAATGAAAATTAATATAACAGATGTTGTGCCAATAATTCTTTCCAGAAGAAGACTACTGGCTGCCACTTGAACTCCAACTCCCCTCATTCCCAACTGTTGGGCTGGGGGAGGCTGATTGGAATTGAAGTCCAATAACTTCTAGAGGGCCATAGGTTCCCGATGCCTGCTGTAACCGAATAAAGGCAGGTTATTGGGGAAACCAAGTAGCGCACAGCAAGGCTCAAGTTAGAAGTATCATGTTACAGGGCCTAAATCATTCTTTCTGACTCACAAGTACAGCAAGCAGGGCCTGTGCATTTTTCTTCCACCATTTAGAACTACAGTGGTACCTTGATTGTCAAATTTACTCCATTCCGGGAGTCCATTCAACTCCCGGAACCGTTCGAAAACCAAGGTGTGGTTTCTGATTGGCTGCAGGAGCTTCCTGCACTTAATTGGAAGCCATGTCGGACGTTCGGCTTCCAAAAAATGTTCGCAAACTGGAACACTTACTTTCAGGTTTGTGGTGTTCGGGAGCCAAGCTGTTCAACAACCAAGGTACCACTGTACACACTGATGACTAAGAATTAAGTTTCTTCTTTCTGGCCTATTGCAATAGGAGAAAGACCTTGAATGCCCCTGTTGTCCTTTCTAGGCACACTTGACCCAGGCCTAATCACAAACCATCATTTTCAGACCTATGTTAACATAAAGTTTAGGTGCAATTTTTTTGCCTCTGAGGCATGAAAGCAAAAGTGATCACCATGGACTCAAAGCTTCAGGAAAACACCAGACCTTCAGGCAGAGATTAAACTTTAGCTTAACAAGACAAGAGAGAGGTAGGCTTTAAAAAAGAAGAATAGAATAGAATCTCAGTCCGATAAGAGAATCCTGTATCCTTGCTGAACCTAATGGCTACCTGATAGGTCATCTCTCAAACCTGTATTCAGGCTCCATTCTATTTAGCCTCTGGGCAAGATAGCCAGACAATGCCTGTAATCCAGCCAATGATAACTTCATTGCAAGGTGACCTCTTTTACAAGGGGTTGTGCCCAGATCATCGAGGTGTTCCAGATCTCATAAAGGCCCCAAGGTGTCCACAGGAGGGACTGGAAGGTGACACGACAAACCCATGTCCCAAATAAAATGGCCAACACATCTCAACTTCCCATCTACCATCTCTGGCAACTGGCAGCTCTTGCGAGTACTCCTTAAGGAGCCTGATCTGGCCCTCCTGTCTCTAGTTGCAGACCCCTACCATAGGTTATGATCAGTACTTTCAATCCATCCACATGACCTTGACAGGCCTTCTCTTGCTGCAACACCCTAGTTTTGGGAAGGCAAGTTTAATTAAATTTTGACGTTTTACTCTCCTGTATGCAGGGAGCCAATCTGTTGATGAAGCAACAAGAATACAAAGACCTGTCAGGTGGCCCATTTATGTAGCAAGACAGTTTCAACTTGGTGTCCATTAGAGATTTGCCTTCAAGGTCACCTGCCCAAACTTTTTGGTTGATTCTTTGAAATAAAACCTTCAGTAAGATTTTTATGGAGTTTTGAGTTTTTATCACAGGTTTTAGCACCATGTGCTAGATGCTTCCTTCTCATTTACACAGCCAGGTAAGCTCCAAAGAGGCTCCACTTCAAAGACCTTGGGCTTTGCCCAAAAGCAATGGCACGTTGGAAGGGATGAAGTGCCACCTTCGGGCCTCCTCGAATTCCGAGGCGATGCTGCTTGGATGCAGCCACGTTGCCAAGTGGCAGGATGCCCGCAACGGTAGCAGAGAGAAAGGCAACCCAGGCTCTCTGCGGGGACAGGCCGCGATTTACTCGCGTTGCCCTTCCTTGCCAGCCTCTCCTTCCCCCGCAACTAATCCAACGCCAGGCGGGGATTTGCATAAGCGGAACTAGTTTTCGCCAGCAGCAGCTCCGACGCAAACTGCCAACGAGCGTGGGGTTTCCTCCCCTTCGACCGGCACATTTAAAGGGAAAAAAAGAACTGCGTGTTCCTTTGGGTACGGGGGCGGGCAGAGGTCGACCGCTTGCCTCGGACCGTCACCAAGGCCTGGGCCATAGGAAACCCCGATCACAAGCCTAGCATAGAATTTTAGGGCTGATCTTGGATGCCAGAGAAAGCTGCGGCCCACTCTCTCTACCTGGGTCAGCAAGAGCCTTTTTCCTGGGCAAGCGGAAGGGCAGGCGCAGAACTGAGGCTGGAAATCTAATTTTGTTGCTCTCTTGGGTTCAAAGGCAGGGAACAAAGGATGCTCCGGCCTGCATCTCCTTGGCGCGACCTTGGTGAGGAAGGCAGGGAAGAGAACCGCGGCTTTAAAAAAAAAACTCCCTCGCATCTCCTCGGAGCTGGGATAAGCCACGAGGCCGCAGCGCTTCAGACAAAGGCAGAGCGCAGGATCAGCCTGTCGCGCCATAGCGCACGGAACGTCACAGCGCACTCCGGACAAAAGAGGCCTTTCAACTCAGTCGACCCGCCTATGACCTCTTTTGAGGAATCCCTGCCCGGCCCCCTCGTCGTCCCCAGCAGACTTCAAAGCCAGTGAGAGCCACCACTTAAAAGATCCCCTTCTTTCTTCCCTCCACCCTCTCCAAATCGTTTCCACCGTTCTCCATCGAAAGGCGCGCGGTTCTACCCACCCAGCCACCCACCCCGTGGTACCTGAAGAAGCAACTTGACTCTCTCGATGGGGGCTACCGCTGTCTTGGAGATCGCGGCTGCCACGCCGCCCGCCAAGAAATCTTTCATGAAAGAAATAGCCGCGTCAGTCATGATGCCGGTGGGAAGAAGGTTGAGCGCTCGGGAAAAAGTGAAACAAAAACTGCTTTAAGATCCGATCGGAGGAGAAGACGTAGGGAGTGGAGATGGCTGCACAAACGGAGATGGAAGGCAGGCTGCCGGCTCACTGAGACCGAGCAAATTAAATGGCCGGTTTTTATACCGCGCAGGCTTTAACGTGGGAACAGAGGGAGGGAGGGGAAACGCGGGCATCTACGTACAGCCGCTTCCCAGTGCCCTGATTGGACCCGAGCTGGAGGGAGGAACCGCAGAGAGAACTGCGGTGGCAATGTGTGAGGGTGGGGGGAGTTCTGTGCTCCTTCCTCTTGAGAGACCCCTGGCAGCCAGGGAGTGGGTGGGCCTTGGCTGCCTATGATGCTTTAATACAAGGAAGCCCCGATCCTAAGTTGCCAAGGCTTGCAGCGGATGGGGCGCGTTGGGAGAAGCGCGCGATGGAGATTGGCTATAACCTTGGACGGTGGGGGCAGGGCTTCGCTTACGGAATGATGTGGGTGGGTTTGCACCTGGGTGACGTGCGATGACACAGACTGGGTGTTCCCCAGGCAACCTCAGGAAGGAACAGGCTGTGTGTCCTTAAATGCATTTTCTGGCTGACAGGAGCAAGGTGGAATCGGTGTCCTTCAATAAGAACAGCCCTACTGGGACAGGGACAAATGGGGCTCGTGGACCTGGGAAAGTAGGAGAAGGCAGCTCCTGCAGCCCAGCTGGTACCAAACGTATTGCTCTGCTTTCCCTTGGACCACATCAGGGAGGCCAAGAGGAGGGTCTTGTCATCTGGGTGGCCCAGGACCTCCATACATGCTGTCCAGCAGGGGTGCCAACTTGAATAAAATATTGTGTGGGGGGGAGCAGGCAAGCCCCACCCTGCATAATTGATCACATGATGTGGTGCACACACACCTCTTGAATGAAAATGTCCATCAACATGGTGGGAGGGATATTTTACTGGGAGGGCAGAAGAGACCTCAGCCCATAGAAGTTGCCTCCTATGCTGCCCAGGCTTGCTAACTCAGCAAAAACAACACAGGAGACAGTGGTTACGAGTTACCAGTCTCTGCAGCCACAGCAGGCGCTGTGGTTCTCCAGCGGGTTTGACTTCATTCCCCATTGTGTGCGCTCCATTGTCTCTCGGGACAGATACCAACAACTGGATCAGGCCAATAGACCACTTAGTTCAGCATCCTGTTGTTACACTGGTCAGCCCGATGCCTACGGGACGTCCACAAGTAGGATCTGAAGGTGCAACAGCAACTTCCCCACCTGCAATACCAAGCAACAGGTAGAGGCATGATGCCTCAAGGTGTGTACTCTGACAGTGGAGGCTGGTGAATTAGAGCATGCGGCACACTGTCCCACCAAACACATTCCACCCTCAGCCAGCCCCCACCTGCCTCATTCCTTACAACCAGCAGAGGATGGCATTGCTTGCCAGCTTCCTCCTCCATAGTGTCAGTGTTATTGTCACTTTTGCTGTTGGGTATCCTGTCTCCTCCCCTTCATGGATCACTGCCTTGCCGTGGCGAAGGGGCTTGAAGAACTCAGAGAAGCTATGAACTATGCCGAGCAGGGCACCCAAGATGAACAGGTCATAGTGGAGAGTTTTGACCAAACGTGATCCACCTGGAGGAGGAACCAGCAAGCCACTCCAGTATCCCTGCCAAGAAAACTCCATGGACAAAGACAACTGGCTCCAGTACTTTGGCCACCTCATGAGAAGAGAAGACTCCCTGGAGAAGACCCTGATGTTGGGAAAGATGGAGGGCACAAGGAGAAGGGGGCGACAGAGAACGAGATGGTTGGATAGTGTTTTCGAGGTTACCAGCATGAGTTTGACCAAACTGCGGGAGGCAGTGGAGGACAGAGGTGCCTGGCGTTCTCTGGTCCAGGGGGTCACGAAGAGTCGGACACGACTAAATGACTAAACAACAACAACAACATCCTGTCTCCTGCCCTACCAGCCCCAATGGATGTCAGGCAGTCACCAATGCCCTCTGATGATGCCTTCTGCTTGCCTGGATTGATAGAAGGACATTTGTGTGTCTAGAAACTAGGTAACATTTACATTCATTGCTTTGCCTATGGACCTTCCCATACATGGCATGCGGCCCTGGGAATGTTGCCCAGAAAGGACTGGGGCAACCTTGGTGTGAAGGAAGTTCCCTGCACCTTGCTAGGGTCTGGCCTGCCTACAAGAACCCATTTCAGTAATAGTGAGACTTCCAATAAAATTGATCCTTCTGTTCTGCACAGATGCAAAAGACATTTACAGCATTCCTGTTCCTCTTTAGTATATATGTAGAAGTGGGGATTTTGGCATAGCTGGCTTCTCCTATCCTTGTATGACAAAATTCCCTCTTCTTTGCACATATGAATATGAGAGAGAACTGGGACAAAGCAGCATTGCAAAAATGGTAAGTTTAATATCAAATACACCTTGGCAGAGTGAAACAAGGACTGTTATTGCAAGGGTTTCAACAGCAATTGTTGACAGCAGTGTGCATGTGCTCACAACTAAAATGACAACAAGGGTACACAGAGAGCCACAATTCTACACACACACGCACACACTCCCCGGAGACGCACTTTTGTTAATACACCTGCATTCCATGTGCCTGAGACAGAACAGTTTGTCATACATTTTGGTTTGCCGTTTATAAAGTGCACAGTCACTGGTTTTGTGAGGTTTTCTAGGAGTCACAAAGAGACCCAGCAGTGGGTTTTCCCTGCATTGCATTGAGGTCACAGTCCAGCAGAAAATTCTGCAGTCCCCGTAGCCAGAAGCATAATGTAGCAAAGTTTGCTTTGTGCAGTGCCACTTCAGAACTCAAGTGGCACCCAGCATTGTGCTATGTAAATATTCACCCTCCCAAAATAAACTTTGTACCTGTGAAAACCTTGCATTTTTCAGACAGGCTCCCAATCTAATCTCCCTGTGCTGGTTTCTTATGAGTAGGGAATTCTGATGTGGAGAAGCACTTCCATCATGTCATCTCACTACTCTTCATCAACTCCTCCATACTTAACTTATCCATACATACTTATCACATAAATCATAAACAGGGAATCTTTTTGGCCTGGTGGCCTCCTATAGTTCAGCTTTGACAGGTGGGCAGGGCAACCCCACCTGTGAACCACCTAATGTATTTCCCAAAGACATGTAGCATCAAATGTAAATTTTGTGTGATTTTTGATTATCCTTTGCATGTGCTTTTTTTTAATTTTCAAAAACAGTTCATTATTTTCGGTGCATGCAAGTAAAACCACCTGATTTCCCATTTTGGCATTCTCCCTCCCAAAAGACGTTGAAGTGGTTCTTTCTCCTCCCTGCTGATAAGACTTTGCATCCCTGCTGTTATTACATCAGTATAGGCCATGCATGTACAACCTGAGATTCAATGTGCTGAATGCAGCCCACCTTTCATATGTGATGGCCTGCAAAGGTTCAATAGACTTGTTTTTGCTGCCTCTCTGGGGCCTCTACATACAACAGGGGACTCTGAGGTCTACATACATAGCAGAATAAGGTAGTCAAAGGAACAGAAAGGGCTATCATTTCAAAGGGGGTGGTGGGACCACAAATGCCAGTGCTCCCTTACATCAAAAAGCTATTTGGAGTCAGAAAAAAAATAGCACAGCAAGGAGGGGTCTGGAACAGAACTTTTCTCCCTGCTGTGTTATGTTGCAGTGGAGTGAACTATGGGAGAGAAATAAAAAAATAGCATACACCCCCCCACACACTTTCAGTCTTGAGTGTTATAGTCCATTCTGTCATCTCATTCTGCTGCACGCATGGTTGAGACAACAGACTTGCTCAGCCCAGGATAAGGAGACCAGCAGGCTGGATCCCTAATTCCTCATCCCTCTGTTGTTACAGCTGATTGGTAATTAACAGCAGCCTCCTTTGAAGATGTGTCTCCATAGCAGTTTGCTGTAACTAATGATCAGGGAGCTTCTTTGAAGTCTGTTTGGAGCAGGGGTAGGGAACAGCCACCTGCAAGGCCACTTCCCCCAAAACTGTGCCCACCCGTCCATCAGCAGACGTCAGCTGATAGCTGATAGTCAGGAGGGCGGAGTTAAATCCTGAACTGGTGAGCAGCCAAATGGAGCAGGATTTACCGTATTTTTCGCTCCATAGGGCGCACCAGACCATAGGGCGCACCTAGTTTTCAGATGGGGAAATCAAGGGGGGAAATGTAATCCCCTTGCCCAGCTCTGGGAGAAGTGGACAGAAGCGCGCAGCCTGTGCTCTTCTCCCAGACCTTCTCCCTGCTTTTGCGGGAGGTGGGGGAATCCCCCCATCTCCCACAGAAGCCCGCAGAAGCCTCGCACTCTTTAAAGGGGCTGCACGGCTTCTACTGGCTTTTCTAGGAGGTGGGGGAATTCCCCCACCTCCCGCAGAAGCCACACGCTCTTTAAAGGGTGTGTGGCTCCTGTGGGCTATTCTACAAGGTGGGAGAAGGGACTGATGTGGCCAGTCAGTCCCTTCTCCCTCCTGGGGAAAAACCCGCAAGAGATGCACGGAGCTTGTGTGCGGCTCTTGGGGCTTTTCCCGCCTGTCTCCTCCCTGCATTCGCTCCACAAGACGCACACACATTTTCTCTTGCTTTTTAGGAGGGAAAAGTTGCGTCCTATAGAGCGAAAAATACGGTAACTCCCACTCATCAGTTGATGAACAGGGTAAAATCCTGCTCAGTTTGGTAGGATTCCATGCAAGCCCTTTCCTGATTCAGGGAGGGGTCTGCAAGGAAACCCCAAGAACATGAAAGACGACTTTGCCCTTTGTTTTAGCAGTGCCTTGCAAGGTGCTTTGAAGTCCTGACTCTGGGACTTCAAAGCACCTTGCACCTGACGCCATGGTGGCATCCTGTGATTGACAAGTGGGCAGCCGTCTGCTCCACACTTGATGCCACTTGTGGCCACAGGCTGGAGGATCTCTACTGCACGGCAGATCACAATCAATATCGGGTGAGCTCCATTGGCTTAGTGGCCCGTTCAGTAGTTCAGGCCTAGTTTTATCAATAAGAGGCATTTTAAGGAAAAAGTCACATGCTGTTAAACTGAGGGCTAGTTAGCTGGTAGTAAACCACAGTGTCTTATTTTGCAGCGTTGACCTAGTATTGCTTTGCAGAAAATGAATCCTGAGGCTTAAAAGCTTCTTCTTCCAAGTAGTTTAAATTCTTGCAGTTCTTTAGGCTTTAAACTCTGGTCCACACCTGGAGTTAGCTTGTAGGTCAGAGGGGAATCAATGTAACCATTTCGATACAGGCAGACGCGACGACAGAATTCAAAAGTGCTGAACATGACTCCAAAATAAGGAACAATCTGTTTAGAAAGCAAGCAAACAAAAACACATAAAAAGTCACGTACTTTCATTATCCAGGCTTCAAGCCTACTATGGTGGGAAAGCCTGAGCATGTTTATTAATCGAGAGGCAGTGTGGTGCAGTGGTTAGAATGGTGGACCTTTAGAACTGAGAGACCTGGGTTCAAATCCCCACTCACTGGGTGACCGCAGGCCAGTCATCTTAGATCAGCCTAACCTACCTCATGGGGTTGTTGGGAATATAAAACAGGGAAGGAGAGAACCCTGAAAACCACTCTGAGGTTATATAAAGATGGATCTACAAAGAATGGCAGCTTTAAAAAACTGCATGCAATCCTCAACTTCCATCAACACCTCATGGTTAAATTCTGGAAGGAGGGAAAAAGAATAAATTTCTAATTAGGAGCACAATAAATCAGACCTTCAGTGGTATTGAACAACAGGTGCTTTACTACGTACCCTGAGTAAGTTAGCAGTGAGTCCATTCCAAAGGGCGAGCACCCCTTTTGTCTTCACTGTTTGCTTAAAACAGTCCACCATGCCTGCAAAATGGACATCAACCCCTCCGTGGTGTGGGAGGCAAGGACTCTGAGCCTGCTCGGGAGAGAACACATCACCATTTTAAAGGAGGAAAATAAGTCCCTGTTGTTCTGAAACCCTTTCAGCAGAAGCCTAGCCATGTCTGCTTAGAAGTAAGTCCTAGTAAGGTTAGTGGGGAAGTGGGGTTATGGTTGCAGCCTAAGGTCACTTCCGGGTGCCCTACTTCTTGAGCATTCGTCCGAATTTGATTGCACAAAGTTTGCAGGGAGGTTATGCGATGGATTGAACATTTGTTCTGATTTGTTTGAGCAGAGCAAAGCAAGTCTTATCCCACATTTTATCATCACTTCCTTTGTTGCAAAAAGGGAAGTGGGTTTGCTGTGCAAGAGCACCAGTATGGCTGCAGTTGCACAAGCTGCATTTGCTGGTATGTGACTGAATCCCACCCCAAAACAGCAATGGTTTTCAAGTGCCCTTAAGTCTGCACTCTGATGCATGTCTACTCAGAAGCAAGTTGTGCTGTTTTCCATGGGGCTTACTCTTACTTAAGTGCACTTAAGAATGCAGCCTAGCAGCAAATATATATATACAGAATATCTGCACAGAAGTCCCATTGAATTAAATGGGCCTTACACTTCCGCATTAAGTGCACAGAGGAGATTGCTGTCTTAGTATTGCTGCTGCCTTACTTTATTGTAATAAACATAATATCCAGGCTTTTGAATTTCAAACTTGCACCAAGACAAAGACAAGGAGAGGAGATATGCTCCATTCTGCACTGCTGTACTACCTGATCCTATTTGCCTAAACCATGGGTGGCAAACCTGCAGCTCTCCAAATGTTAAAAAGGTAAAGTGATCCCTGACCGTTAAGTCCAGTTGCGGACGACTCTGGGGTTGCAGTGCTCATCTTGCTTTACTGGCTGAGGGAGCCAACGTTTGTCCCCAGACAGCTTCCAGGTCATGTGGCCAGCATGACTAAACCGCTTCTGGCGAATCAGAGCAGCACACGGAAACACCGTTTACCTTCCCACCACAGCGGTACCTATTTATCTACTTGCACTTTTTGGGGTGCTTTCGAACTGCTAGGTTGGCAGGAGCAGGGACCGAGCAACAGGAGCTCACCCCATTGCGGGGATTCAAACCGCCGACTTTCCGATCGGCAAGCCCTAGGCTCTGTGGTTTAGACCACAGTGCCACCCGCGTCCCTTCTCCAAATGCTACTGGACTCCAATTATCACAGCTCATAGGAAGCTGCTGTATCAAACCACTGGTCCAAGTATTTCAGTCTTGTCTACACCAGAGGTGGGAAACTGGTGTCCTCCAGATGTTGTTGGACTACAACTCCCGGTGTCTCTGGCCATTAGACCTGCTGGCTAGGGCTGATGGGAGCTTGAGTCCATCAGCATCTGGGGGACTTTTGGTTCTCTGTCTCTGCACCAACTGGCATTCCCAGCTCTACCCGGAGATGCCAGATATTTAACATGGGTCCCTTTATGTGCAAAGCATATGCTCTGTCACTGAGATATAGCCCTTCATGGGCTGTATTGGCTGCAGATGATGGGAGCTGGAGGCCAATGTTTGGAGGACCACAGGTTCCCACCCTTGGTCTAAATTACACAGACACACGAAAAAAACCCACTGCCTAGCAATTCCATACTATTCACTTATAAACTCTTCTGCTAAGTGTGCTTAAAGTATACTTTTGTACACACCTTTTGTACACACACAAAAGTATACTTTTTTGTATACACCGTGCCAACAAAGGTCCGTATAGTTAAAGCTATGGTTTTCCCAGTAGTGATGTATGGAAGTGAGAGCTGGACCATAAAGAAGGCTGATGGCTGAAGAATTGATGCTTTTGAATTATGGTGCTGGAGGAGACTCTTGAGAGTCCCATGGACTGCAAGAAGATAAAACCTATCCATTCATAAGGAAATTAGCCCTGAGTGCTCACTGGAAGGACAGGTCCTGAAGCTGAGGTTCCAGTACTTTGGCCACCTCATGAGAAGAGAAGACTCCCTGGAAAAGACCCTGATGTTGGGAAAGATGGAGGGCACAAAGAGAAGGGGACGACAGAGGATGAGATGATTGGACAGTGTTCTCGAAGCTACCAGCATGAGTTTGAACAAACTGCGGGAGGCAATGGAAGACAGGAGTGCCTGGCGTGCTCTGGTTCAGGGGGTCACGAAGAGTCGGATAGGACTAAACAACTAAACAACAACAACAACAACAACATACTTTTGTCATTCATTCATTCATTCATTCATTCATTCATTCCTGCTAGTATTCTACGTGGAACAGCTACATTATCATGGAGTAATTCAAGACATGTTTCCTTTCAAGTCTCACTGATTTCAATGGGGAAAACGCCTTAGGAAGCATGTTTAGAATTCCAGGTCTACAGTGCAATCCAATATGTGTCTGTTCAGGGATCCTCCAGATGACCTATTTATTTAGCTTGCACAAAGTTTATCCAGTGGTCAGGCTAGGTCCAGTCTTCATTGAGCATTTGCTCTGATTTATTTATGGGATGCGTTCTACAGCAATAAGCACTTGTCCTGTTTTGTTTGGAGGGTCTTTACATGTCTTCCGTTCTTTCACACACTCTTAAATGCATTTTCCCATAACTTTCCTAACCGCAAAGAATCTTTCTCTCTCTCTGCGTATATGTGTTTAAGTAGAATTGGACAGCAACTCCTATCAGCCCCAGCCAGCATGGCCAAGAGCAAGGGATGATGGGAGTTGTAGTCCAGCAACATTTGGTTAGCCACTTCTGCTTTAGTTATTTAATTAATTGCTTGCTTATACCACACTGGCCATACTCTTGGGACATATGTCTGTGCCCTGGCTCTGGTTTGGAAATCACTGCTCCAGCCACAGTGAAGGGAAACGACAACAAGTTCTGTGCTTCCAGCAAGGGAATTCTGCATCTCACTCTCTCTCTGGCCTAGTTCCCAGATAAATGTTATGCTAAGCGATGTCTGCAAGGCACTGTGTGAGATATCCGCCAAGACCTACAAGTTAAGCCATAAGGGCAGAACTCATTTCCTTTTCTCATTCTTCAGCATTAGAGAGAATTTGCAAGAAACTTTGAAAGTACAAAGAGACACTAGCGCTGCAGGTTCAGCTTGGAAACTGTTTTTCACGCATAAAGGAAACAAGTTCGTTTTCTTACAATGAATTAGGACTGGTTTAAACTCAAGAAGAATGAGTCAACAGGATAAATCACACCACTTTGGACTGCAGGATAAAAACTTCTTGCAAACAGAATACCAGAACTGCAGATGAAATTAACAGATGTGTTGCATTTCTGCTTGCAGGGCCTTGAAACAACAAAATGACAGCATTCAAAAGTAGTATTTTCAACTTGCAACCTAAGTAGTACAAGCAATTCAAACCCCTGCCTCATTACCATTTCCTTCTGTTACATCTGCAGACCAAGCCTCAGTCCTGCAGATTTCTGTGCAGGAATGCTTGCAACGTACCTAGGTTACGTTTAAATTCACATGTTAACGCTAGCACACCAGAGATTCAATTACTCAGACATATCTGGAGGGTTCACAAGGGGAAAGCACTCTCTGTGCCCCATGTTCTGTGTTAAATCAGACCTTAGACAGCTTCTTAACAGTGATAAGTCTAAAGTGATCCTCTCTGTCAGATGGATTCCTTGTGATGATACATGAGATGCTTCCACGTTCATATTTTAAGTTCTTGGCTGCTTCACTTTGTTTACTGAAAGATGAACCCTCCAGGACATGTTTCCGCTACAGAGAAGCACTCTTCAACTGGACAGAAGAGTTTTGATTGGATTTACTATCTGCTTTTTAATTGATTAACAGATTGCAATCAAAAAAATTTTTTTAATCCCCTTCACCATGTCCCCTTGCTTTCAAAGCAAGGTTAAAATACCCCCCACTAATATCCTGTAAGTAAATAAAACAAAAATGCAACTAATACATGCAATATATATATATATATATATATATATATATATATATATATATATATATATTGCATGTATTAGTTGCATAAGCCCAAACCCAAACCCAAGAGATATAGAAATGAATTAAGAAATAAAGACACAGGTTTTTATGGATCTTTCCAAGGTACAAAAAAGTTGCCCTGCAAGAATTCTTTGAAATTATATTTTCATTGAGAAAGCCTAGGAGTGCAATATGTGCCAGCCTTGCTAATAAGGGATTAGGAAAAGAAGTGGCGCAGAAGTACTCGGGGCGTTTATTTCTCTTAATCTGAAATCTAAAATAAGAACACAGAATCCTTTCAAGGGCTAGGTTAACACAGACGATTGGGGATATCTAAATACTTCCAGGCTGAATGAAGCCCAACCTCAAATCTTGCAGCCCTCAGTCGAAGCTTCAATGAAGCACTTGAGATTCTGTTTGTCTGGGGATGTGCTTATTCCTTTTGCCCAAAGGAGGGGGCCTGGGAAACTGACACAGTTATATCCCTAGAGGGAAACAGTTTTGGAATCAGGCACGGTTTCTGCATTGGACTAGGTTGGGACAATAGGACTCTCTGCTGGTGGTGGATTAATTCAGGCATCCAATGGGGGTTTGCTTACAATACATACACTAAATGTTGATACTACTTCCTTTGCTGGTTGATACTAGAGTGTCCAGAAAGAATGGGACTTTTAATAGTACTGCAAAGGAGGGGGATTTTGTGCACCTGGTAAAATGGTGTTTCCTACATAAAGGTGTAACAGCACCTGTCACCAGGCTACCCAAGGTGAGAACAAGGTCTGGGGTTGTTGCCAGATATCAGAATCTGATCTAATGTTTCAGGATTCAGTTCTGAGGTTCCAATCCTTCTTCTGGGGATATCTGTTTTTAGCTGTCGCAGCCAACTGGTAGAGTTGTACACCTCCCAAGAAATCATTCCTATAAACACTTACCAGGGAGAACACAGTGGGGCTTGCTTCTGAGTAGACATCTATAGGACTGTGCTATGAAAGGCACTGGAGCTAATGGCCAGTGCCAGATCTCGGGGTGATGAACTCGATTATAGGAGGACCAGATGCCAAAGTGGGCATATCTCCATATTCAGGGCAAAAAGGGACCCAGGGGTCATCTAGCCTGACCCCAAATTTCAGCATATTCAGGGCAAAAAGGGACCCAGGGGTCATCTAGCCTGACCCCAAATTTCAGCATATTCAGGGCAAAAAGGGACCCAGGGGTCATCTAGCCTGACCCCAAATTTCAGCATATTCAGGGCAAAAAGGGACCCGGCGGTCATCTAGTCTGACCCCGAATTTCAGCTGTGAAATATCAGCATATTAGCAGCTGTGCATGACAGGAGATTTCAGCAGGTGTTGCTTCCCTCTTCTACTCAGCTTCTAAAGGTGCAGGAGCTCTGCCAAACAATCCCACAAGTTATACTTTCTCTGGCCTAGCCTGAGATTCCTTCTGACTCTCCTAAGCCTGTCAGAAATCAGTTCCTTTCTGGGATCCCGACTTTGAGCTTTATGGAAACAGAAACAGAAATAAGGGAATAGAAAGGAAAATGACATGTAGTGCAATGCTATACACATCTGCTTAGCAGTGAGCCCACTGAATTCAATGTGGCTAAGTAACTGTGCACATGTACAGCTTGAACGTTGGGTACCCAGGCACACAAACTATACACTTGTTCAGTGCTTTCCTTCTAGGGAAGAAGGTACTCACCATGAAGTTCTTACAGTAAGTGCAACACTTTTAGCTAGTGCTTTTATTCTAGAAAAAGAGGTGCTGGTACTATGTACCCTTGAGTACCTCTGGGGGGGAACCACAGCACTCGCTGAATATTACATGTGAATAACTGTACGAGTGTACAGCTTGTTGAGGAGCCGACACCCTTGCTCCCAAAATAAACCAGGCCTATGAACTCAGTGGTCGTAGAATTTGCAAGGGAGGAGAAAACTGGGGTGGAAGGGAGAATGGTATGAAGTGTTGTGGAGGAAGGCATGGCTGGCTGACTTCAACAGTGAAGCAAAGCACTCAACACTGCAGCATTTTGTTACAGGACCCACTTGTCAGGGCTAACAGTTGCTGATCTCCATGAACCTGTTGAGCCCCCTCTGAAATCTCTGTAAGGCAAGCGGCTTTCACTGCGGCTGACTCCATAAAAGTATGCATTGTGTGAGGAACAGCTTTCTTTTGTCTGTCATTAATCTACCACCAAGCCAGTCCCACTGGGTAAATAAGATCTGTCTCGAGGCAACCAGTCCAGAAAGCTTCTGTAAAAGAGAAGTGTGTGTGTGTGTGTTCTGATATATCCTCTCAGGTTCTAGGTGCATCAAAAATGGATGATACAAGGCATAGGTAGGAACCTTTTCCAGCTAAGGGCCACATTCCCTTCTATATAACCCCCCAAGGGCCACATGCCAATAGTGGGCGGGGCCATAGGCAAATGTAGGTGGAGCAACAAGCGTGACTTTTAACTTGGTACAATAGGCTACTTTCTACACAAACGCAGATTCCAGTTCCCTTCAGCTACAGCCAAGCATGATCAATAGTTCGAGATTAGGGTAGTTGTTATCCCAAAACTATATCTGAAGGGAACAAATTCTGCACCCCTGATTTAAAGGATGCACTCCACATGTTTGGGTGCCAGGGACTGCCTACTTCTGTTATTGTAGATATCATTGTTATTATTGTTATTATTATTATTATTAATTATTTTATTGATCTATTTTGTGAACTACTCTGGGACAGATACTATGAAGAGTAGCATAAAAATATTCTAAATAATTGAATAGATTACCCTTTCTTTTTATTTAAATTGCGACAATTATAAACGGTCAAGGTGGCATTGTAGAGGGACGGAGGAAGATCTTGGAGACCGGGGTCCAAATATCTGCTGGCCGTAAAGTTCACCTTGGACCAGTTGCTATTTTTCTTTCAGTCTAGCCTACCTCACAAGGTTGTTATGCTGATGAAATGGGGGGTAGGAATGGGGAGGAATCTTGCATGCTGCCCTTCGCTCATTTGAGAAAGGATGGAGGGGTGGATATAATAAAGAAATGAGTAGTACTTAGCTGCTTCAGTCAATCATATATTTGCTTAACAGTACTCCAGCTGCTTCAGACACTCATATGTTTCATAGAATCATAGAATTGTAGAGTTGGAAGGTACCTCAAGGGTCATTGAGTCCAACCTGTTGCAATGCACGAATCCTGCCCACAGCTATCCCTGGGTGGGCTTGAACCACCAAACTTCTGGTTAACAGCAAGATGCAAAGACCCATTGCACATTTGCTTCAATTGTATATCTGCTTAATAAAGCGAGTCTTTGCATGAAGCCCCTCTGAATCTCCCTTCACTCAAAATGTAATTAAAACATGAAACCTTTAATTAACCATAGCTTTTATCCAAACCAAGAATCTATGGTTAGCAGCTTCAGCACATAAGAAACCAACTTCAAGCTACAATTTAAGATCTAGGCTTGATCCAAAGCCAGCAATTATATGGAACAGGGGAAGCTGCCTTGTACCGAGTCACAGCACTGGTCCACCTAGCTCAGTACTGTCAACACTGACCGGCAGCAGCTCTCCACGGTTTCAGGCAGAAGTCTCTCCCAGTACTACCTGAAGATACCTGGGACCTTGTGCATAGAAAGCAGATCCCTTACTATTGAGCCATGGCCTTGGGAAACAAGGACACTTGGGAAACAGGACACCTCTGGACAAACTGGGCAACTATGGTTAATTGAAGACTTCTTGGTTTGTTTGGTCACAGTGCTACAGAAGGATCTAAAGGTCTGTAAACGGATCTTGCGAATGTTGCTCTTATGTAGAAAATTCTAAGCCTTTCACATTTGTTAAAATTGGAAAGAGTTATGAAAAGTCATTGTTGCCTTATGCTTTAGTACTCTCTTGCTTCCCTCCCCTTTCTTTCTAAAATTCAGCAGCATTTTAGCAAAAAGAAACCTACCCAGCACCTGCACTTTTTACTCTAAGCCATGAGGATCCATGCCCAAACATGCATACTATACCTTTCAGTTCGCTAATAGGTCAACCAGGAGCAAAGGGAAAGAGGGAGACAAAGGGATACAGTTAGGGTGAACAACAAAGAAGATGCTGCAAATTTACATTTTTGTAAGGATGCTTTTAAAATGAAGAAAGAAGCAACTTAACACATATCTCAGTTCTATGCATATTTAGCGAGAATTAAGTCCCAGTTAATTCAACGGGTCTTACTCCAAGTTAAGTGTGTGCAATATCCTAACTTTTTTTTTTTAACGAAAAGGTTTCTGCCTGGTAAATCCAGGCCTAAAGAACAGAGAGGAAATGTTGGAGGCTGCAGGAATTAGCCTGAGCTGGGAGTGTATTGTGGAGTAACAGCACCATCTAGTGGCTCAAAATGACCTAAAACTTCTCCTCTGCCAGCTATATAGCTAAGGGCAGAACTACATGTTACAAGGCAAATGTAGTAGACAAGGAAGGACCATAACTCGGGAGTGGAGCATCTGCTTTGCATGCAGAAAGTTTCAGACTAAATAGCTGGCATCCCCAGGTACGGATACAAGAGGCACTGCCAGTCCGTGAGGACAATATTGAGCTAGATGCACCAATGGCAGTATTAAGAACCTCCTTGCTTTTCTATAACAAGCTTCCAAATCTATAAATTAATGTGCATTTAGAGAGCATCTGAAGGGGAAAACTGGTGGATGGAACAGGGTGTGCTTGATCCTCCCCTCCATTGCAGTGTCTCCCACAAGCACTGCTTCCCAGGCTCTTTTTCATTGGATGCATGAAACAACACAGGTACAGTTACTCAGGGTCAAGCAAACTGCAGCCTTCCAGATGTTGCTGGACTCCAGCTCCCATCAGCCCCAGGCAGAATGGCCAATGGTAGGGGATGATGGGAGCCGCAGTCCAACAACACCCGGTGGGCTACAGGTTCTCCAAGCTTGCTCTAAAGCAACAATTCCTTTGCGGCAAAGGATGCCACATGGCAAATGTAAGGACTGGTACCATTCTAGTGCAATGGTGGCGGTCTGCTTTGCTCGTTACTAGAACCCCAAGGCTCAACTGCTGGGCTACAGATGCAAAATGGTGGTGCAACTCTCTGCTGTTGTCCATGAGCCATAAAGGTAAAGGGAACCCTGACCATTAGGTCCAGTTGTGGCCCACTCTGGGGTTGCGGCACTCATCTCGCTTTATTGGCCGAGGGAGCCGGCGTACAGCTTCCGGGTCATGTGGCCAGCATGACTAAGCCGCTTCTGGCGAACCAGAGCAGCGCACGGAAACGCCGTTTACCTTCCCGCCGGAGCGGTACCTATTTATCTACTTGCACTTTGACGTGCTTTCGAACTGCTAGGTTGGCAGGAGCAGGGACTGAGCAATGGGAGCTCACCCCGTCACGGGGATTCAAACCGCCGACCTTCTGATCAGTAAGTCGTAGGCTCTGTGGTTTAACCCACAGCGCCACCCACATCCCCTCCATGAGCCATACACTTGGATAAACTGCATATACAAATACAAAACTACTTCTGACTTATTACAGACTAGGGATTCTATCACAAAGCTCTAAAATTAGTCTAAGGGCTGGCCAGTTAATACTCATGTTGTTTATAGGCAAGGAACACTAAAGATGAGAGATAAGTGATTGACTCAAGGCAAGACACAACAGTGGCATGTGAGGGGTGTTTGCACTTGCAAATTTAAGGCACAGCAAGTTATGAACTATACGGTCTGATTCAAACATTTTTCTTAAGGCAAGACTATCCAAACACATACATGTTGATGTGCTTTAAACTCTTTTTAAGTTTACAGCTGGTTTTAATTGCATTTTAGCTACTTGATTTTAACTGCTTTTAGTGATATTTTTTCTTGTAAATCACTCAGAGCTTTTGTGCTAATCAAGTGGTAAAGAAATTGTTAAATAAATAGAGCCCCATTTTACAGCTAGGAAATCCTGAGATAAAACCTGCCAGTTGGATCAGTCAAATCAGAAAACCTGGATGATCCCCTGCAAACAACTCAAAGGTCTACCAATACATCTACCTTCTAGTTCCAGAATCTAGCACATAGTGCTAAACATATGCACAGAGTCCCAGGTATGATTTCCCCTCCCGTCCTTTAAGCAGACAACACTGCAGCCCAGAAGAGGTGTGATCACTTCATCTATGGGTCCTCTTGCTCTCAATATGCCACAACCTTTCCGCTGCCTAAGCCACTAGAGCGGAGGTTGCCAATGTAGTGCCCGTTGACCTTCCTTGATGCCAACAGTATCCTCTCCCTCCAATGAAATTAGGTGTGAAAGAAGCGTTCTCCTGTAGTCCTCAGAACAGGTTGCAACATGTGCTTGGTTGTGGGGGTGTGGTGCCCACAAGAGCTTTTGCAAATGTGCCTACAGTTCCGAACCAAAGGTTGGCAACCCCTGAGCAAGAGGCTGGTGTGTTGCATACCCCAGTTCTAGAGGAATATGGTAGCCCTAAATTCCATACCTGCATTTTCCTCTTGACTGTTTCGAAAGGGAAAGAAAGTGACTGTGCAACACCAGCAGCCAGGCAACCATTCACAAAGTTCTGCACAGGAGTGAAGCGGATGCTGGGCTGACCCCAGATTTTATCCAGATGTGTGTAAACGAGGAAAGAGCCGATGGAAAACGGGATAGCACCTGTCATGAAAAGCAAGCAAGCGAAAGAGACTTGTGGAAGCTGTTAGGTGCTTACTGATACAACTTGCTATGCCGGTTCAGATCACGAAACCACCTAGCTCAGCATCCCATCTGCTAACACTGGCCAATCAGATGCCGCTGAGAAGTTTACAACGCAGGGTGTGATGGGAATATCTTTCTCCTGCAATAATTTCTGCTTCCAGAAAATGGAAACAGAAGAAGTGTGTTTGCACCCAGGGGCTGCATTAGCGGCTTCCCACAGTCATTTGGTTGGCCACAGTGAGAACAGAATGCTAGACTACATAAGACTTTGGTTTGATCCAGCAGGATTCTTCTGATGCTCTTTTGTAGCAGAAGTTGCTGATTAACATGTGCTTACTGTCCTGGAAATGTCACTAACTCCAAAGTCTGATTGCATTTCTGTTAAGGGTAAAACAGAAAAGCATTGTACTACAAAACTTGGCACAATGTAAGGTGCAAATATTCTTTTGGGATATATTTGGTTTTCTAAAACATTTGGACTATAAAAGCCGAAGTAGGTGAGGCACCAAGGTCATCACTGGCAATTGAACGGGTCTTTAAAAAACCATATACAATAGTACCTCCGGGTATGTAATCCTCTGGTTACATAAACTTCAGGATGCGAAAGCGGCAAACCCAAAAGTATTTGATTGGGTTTTGCCACACACGCATGAGCAGAAGCGGTCCTCAGGTTGTGGAAACCTCAGGATCCGTCCGGACTTCCGGAACGGATCCCATCCGCAACCAGAGGTACCATTGTATAGCATTTGCTGTTGGGTCCAATCAGAATCTTTATTGCAGATTGTGTGCATTGCCTCTTTTTTCCTTGCTATATTTGGTCATGGGAAAATTTATGCTTCTCAATCATGATCCCCCATCTGCAAAATCAGAAGAATTGGATCTCCTCACATCACTTTGGGGAGGATGAATGACTGAGAACACAGTTAACAGCACATTGCCGATACACCAGTTTTGCAGGCAATAGACTGAAATCTGACACAAGTGATTAAAAAAAGGGGGGGGGCTTGTCTTATTGCATTTCAAAATTTAATGCTGCCTTTTATTGTTTTATTGCTTGAACTGACGTCTTTTAGTTAGAAGCTGCCCAGAAAACAGGTGGCACAGAAAATACTGTAAGTTAAATAACTAAAAAGCACCGACTTTCAGTCACCATTCCAACCCCAACGTTATAGGAAAAAGAATGCAGTCTCACAATACCTAATACTGACAGTGAAACACCACGATAAAGTGCAGCGACGCCTTCTTGATGATAAATCATGTACAAAGCATGCAGAATTCCTTTGTAGGAGGGTTCCAACCGGTTCTGTACAATGAGACGGGTTTTGACGACTTCGGTTGGGTATGTTGCAACAGCAGCCACCATGCCAGCCAAACTTCCAGCCATGATCGAACCCCACTGGGAGATGTGGCCCAAATCATCCACAAACAGCAAGACAAACCTGGTACGATATATGGGGGTGGGGATATCACAAGTCAGATACACAACATAGATAAAGTCAGTGATTCATTTGTAACACTAAATCATGGTTTGTTTAAGACACTGCTTAACAAACCATGAGTTAACCAAAGAAACCATGGCTTTTCCCCTCATTTGTTTCATTTTTTCAGTGGCTCTTGCCTTGTACCTTTGTAGTTTGGCCACCCCACCCCAGACAATAATCAAAAAGGCCTTCTGCGAACTTTCCATTCAATGCAAGTTTCAGTTCTGATGAATTCCTGATTAGCTTAAGTATGAAATAAGGAGAATTTCTCTTCCAACACAAAAGTGGCAGGCCTACTATGCATGTGTGAAGTCTGGCTATAGAAGGCAACCTCCCCCCCCCCCCAGCTGCCTAAGATTATCTAAAACAGGTTTAATTTATTTCTGTCTTTCTTTTAAAAGAAATCAGACTTGATTTACAGCTTCAGCACCACACCCCCGGAAGCTACATCTAGCTCCCACCACTGGGGGAAATATAGAAAACCTTCATCTTATTCAAAACCAAAGGGGAAATATAAGTTCTGTTTTTGGGCACAGAATGCAGCTTATAATGAAAGTCTGTATGTTGCACAGGGCAAGAACCAGTTTTGGAACCCACTTTCTGCATGGAAAATACATTTTGTGGACAGTTAATCATATTTTATCTTTTAGGTTTCAGAGTGAGACAGTTAAAAAACAAACACCTCCAGAAAGCTACACTGTTCCACACACCTTCCTGGAGTCAGGGAGGAAATTCGACATCAGCTGGACCGTTCAGAGCGCCCTTTAACTACCAGTATTCCTCTGTCTCTTCAGTCCACCCCTCTGATTGGTTAATACTATATAGATTTTTTTTTTATTTTTGAAGTCATTCTTACTCGGACCTCCGTGCATCTTTACGCGGAAGTCTCCCTGTGTTCAACAGAGCTTAGTGGTAGTTAGGTGAAAATAAGACTGAAGTTTACTGGAGTCCCCTCCCCTCCCATGAGCCTGTAGAAATGGAAAAATGCTGGGCAGCCACAACGAACTTCATGAATTATTAACCCTTGGAGAGCCGTGTCCCCGCGCCACGCCATTGCTTTGGTATCAACTGGTTGGGTCCGAAAGCCGAGGGGGGGGGGGTTCTCGCCCTGGCTTACCTGCGGTAAGAGGCCAGTTGTAGGGCGCTATAGGGAAAGAGGCGCAAACAGGCGGTGAGGTTGCCCTTCCAGAGGGCCCCAATGCCTTCGGCCTTGCATAAACTGCGCCCCGTCTCCCAGAGCCCTCGCCGCGAGTGGTGAGTGCCAACTTGGGCCAGGACGGTGAAAACTTCCAGAGGCGCCGTCAGGCTGTGGCTCAGCGCCCCGGCCAGCCCGGCGCAGCTGAGCCGCTGCAGAGCGGTGAGCCGACTGTCCCGCTTCCAGGTCGCCATGCCGCCCGGGCGGCGGCTGCACCATGCCCGCTGCGGGCCGGGCAACTAGCGAGGAGGACGCATAGCGACGCATACCCGGCAGTCCAGCCCCTGTGTGCGCTACGCAAGCCCGTCGCGGGGCGGTGCCAACTTGGTCTGGAGACGGGAAGGGGAGGGAGAGCTGACCCTCTGAGGCGGGAGAGGGGTCGAGGCAGGTGGCTGATGCCCGATTGTCCGTGCCCAGGAGTCCGGAGCGCGCGTGGCTCGGGGAGTTTAGTTCTAGCGCCAGGGCTGTCTTAAGCATATCCGGCGCTGTGGTGCAAAGATCCCTCCTGCGCCCCCCCCCTTTCCCAGAGTTTTCAACGGGGCGGGGGGGAGCAAAGTTGCTGACCTTTTTTTAGGGAGCTGACACCACGCTTACACATTATCTCTGTTTGGGAAAAGAAAACAGGAAACATAAACAACCTTTTTTTAGTTGTTCATTTATTAACTATGCACCTATATACACACTTATATAGTCTCAGATGCATGTGGGCCAGCCAAAATCTGACAAGTCACTCCTGGTCTTAAATTGTCCAAGCAAAATGGCACAGCTTAACCTGGCACCAAAATGAGAGAAAAAATGCTGAACTTAGATGTTGGGTTGAAATAAACGACCGATGAGTAGCAAGTGTCATATGGGAGGCATCTCTCAAGCATGTCTCGGGGAGTCCCTTTTACTGAATATTACAACATTGCCACATATGTGCTTGTCGCTGATAGGTTAACACAAGTAGAAAGCAAAGGTTGCATATAGGCATTAATCACCAATAGATTAAAGGCTGGGAAAGGGAGCACAAAACTAGACAGGCAATGAAAACCTCCTAATTAAATTATAACTAGTGATTGATATAGCAAGACTTAAACAAATACGTTCCGATAGACGTGGTCAACTATGCATTAAGAACAGGTCAGAGTATAATGTTTTCCTGAAGTCAATGTGAACTGAACATTCTAAGGGATGAGGGAATGTCTTAGTATTAGAACGGTTTGTGCAGAAGCAAAGCTTAGAAGCAACACTTCCCATCATGCCACAGTCATGTGCAGAAGCAAGGCTTCCCTTCACTTAGATATCCCTCAGTCAGTAAAGCACGAGACTCTTAATCTCAGGGTTGTGGTTTCAAGCCCCATGTTGGGCAAAAGTTTCCTGCATTGCAGGGGGTTGGACTAGATGACCCTGGTGGTTCCCTTCCAACTCTGTGAATGGTTCTGTCATTCTGTTGTAACTGAAGGGCTGTTCATGTCAGCATCGCCCTTGAGCCAGTGCCACCAACTGGACTCATCCACTTCAGCCCCGACTGGGCTAGGTGAGCTGGGTAGCACTTCCAGAGACCACCTTCTGCACAGGAACAGGTCAAAGTGCTGTGGACTCACAGCTTAGAGTTGTGAGCACCGGATTCACTTCCACAAGAAGACAGTCGTCGCACAGCAGAGTATAGCTGAGTATAGCAGAGCATAAACGACTCGGAGAGCAGCTCTGTAGAATATCTTCTTTATTCTACAGTATCTACAACTACAATACACAAACTATATACAGAGCTAAATGAGGTCTAAGCAAAATGAATGCTGAACTGCACTGAGTGCCTGCAGCTGCTCTTAGCAGCAATCTTATCTATACACACGATCTCTAATATTCAGTCTCTCTCCCCCCCCCCCCCACTGACTGGCTGGAGTGGAATAAGAGAGCAGAACACAGCCCCCTCCTCTCTGGAAAATCACCAGACTCTTCAGGAGATTCTTGGATATGGGAGGGGTGAAATCTCCTCAGTTCACAGGGAAGATGGAGCAAATGTGTTTTGTGAGAGATGCTTGTGCTGTGATTCCTGCACTGGAGAGGGTTGGTCTAGAGCAGGCATCCCCAGATGTTTTGGCCTACAACTCCCATGATCCCTAGCTAACAGGACCAGTGGTCAGGGATGATGGGAATTGTAGTCCAAAACACCTGGAAGGCCGAAGGTTTGGGGATGCCTGGTCTAGAGGACCCTCGGGGTGCCTTCCAACCATCCAGTTCTGTGATACTTTGATTGAAATACTCCAAGAAATAAATAAACAGGCTTCCCTGTGGCAGTCACTGGAAAGGGCTCCAGGGGCAGCCATCCCACAGAAAGTTTGGTATGTGCCCTGTAGCTCAAGCCCCACTCACTAGGCAGGACCCAGTGAGCCGAAGGAACACTCCACAGTGGCAATGGGGCTGCCCAGGAGAGCTTGAGTACGTGACTGCACACCTGAGGGATGATGGCAGGAACTGGTGGGGTTTGAAGTACTTGGCCAAAGGTATTAAAGGGCACTGGAATATAAGAGTTGATACAAGTTAACAATTTGCTGAGTAAAGCTTGAGAAATTTGGAACGCAGAAACGAGAGATGTGAGGAAGTCCAAAGAAGCGAAGAAAATATGTTTGTGTAAAAGTACATGTTATTTGGTTTGTTTTGTGTAAACTATTGAAAAAAA